>NC_133326.1:458886259-459205823 GCF_042186555.1 Aquarana catesbeiana
ACCTCTTAGAAAATGATAGGGTCATCAAGACAATTTTGCCCATCAAACCACAAATTGTCTTTAGGGGGGTCCCTTCGTTACGGGACAAAATTGCCCCTAATGTAGTTGACCCGCCCACTCAAAAGATATCCTTTTTCCAGAATCTATCTGGCTAACATCAATGTCGAAGGTGCCAGATATGTTCACTTAATAAGAGTAAACAGAGGAAAACAGAGTCTTTCGTATCCTTCAGCACTTCTAGGGTCCATAAAATTGAGCCTTTTGTCACATGTAGCACTAAAGGGGTGGTGTATTTATTGCAATGCCCTTGTGGGTTGCAGTATATAGGCCGCACCAAACGCCCCATGCAGGTCCGCTTAGGAGAGCATATCACTAATATTAAGAACGGATATCAATACCATTCGGTATCAAAACATTATGCGTTACATCACAATAGGAACCCTGCCAACACTTTATTTTTGGGGATAGACAGGTATAGTGCTCACTGGAGGGGTGGATCCTTGGTCAGAGAATTATCCAGATTGGAAATGACTTGGATCCATCGCGTCCAGTGTTACACCCCCCATGGTTTGAATATTGATACCGATGTGAACGCTTTCATTGATAATGGTTAAATATGTTATTTTGTGGCCTTGGTCTGAGATCATGGTGTCCGGAGGTGGGTGAATAAAGTATGGATAAACCCCCTTAACCCCCCTCTTCCATGCAATTTTTGAGTTTTTTTTTTTTGAGTTAATTCTAGTCTGTGACACAGTTGACACATAGATTGGATATTCCTGATATCCTTATAGGAAAAAAACATTCTTGGTCACGAGGGAGTAAGATACTTGGGCTATACTTCATCAAGAAGTTTGGTCCATTCAATAGTCAAAAAGGTCCAATAATTCGTTTTTGGGCTTTCGCAATGAGGCATTATTTGTAAAAATTATGACCACCTTATCAATTCATCAGCACTGGTTTTGGATAGCATAGGATAACTAATACCCCTTTGTATGCTATCTAGATTTGAGTAAGTGACGCTTTTTACCTTTAAAGGGAATTCCCTCTTTTTTGACAATTTTTTATCCTTCGATAATGAATTTTTAAGTATAATTGAGATTCATTTGTATAAAATATTATTTTTTATATCTATTCGTATTTGGGTTCCATACGGTATCCTAATATCAATTTCTTCTTGAATCTCATGTTGCATTCCCACACGGATAGACAGCAGCATATAGTTAATATTGACAGGGATGGTGTGACCTCCTTGCCTATGGTGTTTTTCACTATGATCAAATGGGTCACTCTATGCTAGTAGTTTTTGAACCTTAAGGGTTAAATCACTAGTTTTTTCTGGCCGGAGGCTACATTAATACCATTAGGTCATCAAGGCTTTTAAGGGTTAAATTACTAATTTCTAGCTTAGTCAATGACAGCATTAGGCCACTAGGGCACCCTTATATGCTGATGATCTGATATTTTCTTCTTAAAACTTTTTTTATTAATTTTTCATTTTTTATGCTTTACATGATTCATTACTTTCAGATGTGGTATAATCCGGTCTGAATCTTAGAGTTCCTTTGGTATTCAGGGTATCATTGTGGCTTATACGCTATGGGCAACAATAGAGTGTATAGGCTTATTTGGTCTTTTCTCCTCTGCCCTGACTGTGATTACACTCTCAGTAATAATACACAGGTCCCGATTGCCCTATTTAAAGATGGCGGCAATGGCCTCGGACGCCCTGATCTCAGAGGGGGGCGTTCCCTTGTCTTTGAGTTCTCATATAGGTGGTGTGTCAGCACGCCGCCCGTACCCCAGGAAGACGACAGATTTGTCGAAACGGTGTAGGGAGGAGCGGCGTGCTGACGTCACCACCACACCACGCTGTACCCGGAAGGAACGGGCAGCAACTGAAGCCGGCCGGCGCATTTGTGATTTTAGAGGCGAACATACACTGCACATTTTCGGTAACATCATCATTAGGCTGATTTCCTGGAGAGGTGGCTTGTGACACATATCCTGACAGAGACCCAGTGGCTCCGGGACACAGCCACTTGCGTGTTTGATCTCCTTGACAGGAGATCTTTGGATCTGGTAAGGGGCTCATTTACTTGAGGTGGAGGAATTCCATACAACACCACGCTTCTTAGAGTGACAGTTTTTTCCTGCATGTTATCCATCACTTGAAGAAAGGGTGTCTTTCTCCCTCTATCCATCAAGTTTCTGCACCCATAGGGACCTTTATTTTTTGATTATACGGACTCAATTGTTGTGATCACTGTACTCTTATTCACCTTCATGCATGTGATTTATATCTTTCAGGTATTGAATATTTTTTACTATTTTGCTCACGTTTAATTATCACAATTATTTTACTTATGTTTAATCAACACCTAGTTGGTTGTACTCATCGTGATCACGTTTATTTATTAGCAGCGCAGCCTATTATTTGTACAGTTAGTAAGGTGGGGGTTGTCTCGCATTTAAGGTTGCAGCAGCATTTTGTGGTTAAAATTTTGTTCCTTTTTTTTGCTTTGTTTTTTCTCTGAACATGTATGTGGAATATTTTCACTTAAAGGGATAGCGCAGTATTTTTCTTTATGGTACTACGGCCATATCACCCTGACAGCGCTCGATCTCATAAGGTTAAGCAGGGTCGGGCCTGGTTAGTACCTAGATGGGAGACCGCCTAGTAATACCAGGTGCCGTAGGCTTCATATTTTTTTGGAGTTGACCTATTTTTTTTTTCTTGTTTCCCAAGGTGACAAGCTCAGTGATTTTCAAGAGGGTTGAGGGTGCCAAAGGAGATTGCCTATGGCAACATCACCTTGAAATCGCCCGATCTCGTCTGATCTCGGAGGCTAATCAGGGTCAGGCCTACTTAGTTCCTGGATGGGAGACCACCTGGGAATACCAGGTGCTGTAGGCTTCTTTTTTTTTTCTTTGAGTTGACCTATTTTTTTTCTTTTTTCCCAAGGTGACCATCTTGGCGTTTCTCAAGAGGGTTGAGAGTGCCGAAGGAGATTGCCTACGGCCACATCACCCTGAAAGCATCTGACTTCAAGAAGCTAAGCAGGGACCGGCCTGTTTAGTACTTGGATGGGCGACCTCCTGGGAATTCCAGGTGCTGTTGCCTTCGTTTTATTTTTTTGGAGTTGACCTATGTTTTTAATTGTTTCCGAAGGTGACAATCTTGGCGTTTCTCAAGAGGATTGAGGGTGCCAAAGGAGATTGCCTACAGCCACATCACCCTGAAATCGCATGATCTCGGAGGCTAAGCAGGGTCAGGCCTGGATGGGAGACCGCCTGGGAATACAAGGTGCAGTAGGCTTCTTTTTTTTCTTTGAGTTGACCTATTTTTTTTCTTGTTTCCCAAGGTGACCATTTTGGCGTTTCTCAAGAGGGTTGAGGGTGCCAAAGGAGGATGACTATGGCCACATCACCCTGAAAGCACCCTACTTCATCTGCTCTTGCAGGCTAAGCAAGGTTGGGCCTGGTTAGTTCCTGGATGGGAGACCGCCTGGAAATACCAGGTGTTATAGGCTTCTTTTTTTTTTTCTTTTTTTTTTTTTTGGAGTTGACCTATTTTTTTCTTTTTTCCCAAGGTGACCATCTTGGCATTTCTCAAGAGGGTTGAGTGTGTCAAATATGATTGGCTACGGCCATATCACCCTAGAAGCATCTGACCTCGGAGGCTTAGCAGGGACAGGCCTGGTTAGTACCTGGATGGGAGACCTCCTGGGAACACCAGGTGCTGTAGGCTTCTTTTTTTTTGGAGTTGACCTATTTTTTTTCTTGTTTCCCAAGGTGACCATCTTGGCATTTCTCAAGAGGGTTGAGGGTGGCAAAGGAGATTGCCTACGGCTACATCAACCTGAAATTGTCTGTTCTCATCTGATCTCAGAGGCTAGGCAGCATCCAGGCTAGATTGGAAACAGTCTGGAAATACCAGGTGCCGTAGGCTTCTTTTTTTTTTTTTGAGTTGACCTATTTTTTTTCTTGTTTCCCAAGGTGACCATCTTGGCGTTTCTCAAAAGGGTTGAGGGTGCCAAAAGGAGATTGCCTACGACCACATCCCCTGAAATCACCCGATCTCATAGGCTAAGCAGGGTAGGGGCCTGGTTAGTACCTGGATGGCAGACCTCCTGGGAATACCAGGTGCCATAGGCTTCTTTTTATTTTTTTGGAGTAGACCTATTTTTTTTCTTGTTTCCCAAGGTGAGCATCTTGGCGTTTGTCAAGAGGGTTGAGGGTGCACAAGCAGATTGCCTACAGTCACATCACCCTGAAAGCACCCGATCTTGTTGGATCTCAGAGACTAAACAGGGTTGGACCTTTTTAGCACATGGATGGGAGGCCGCCTTGGAATATCAAGTGCCTTAGGCTTCTTTTTTTTTTTGGAATTGACCTATTTTTTTTCTTGTTTCCCAAGGTGACCATCTTGGCGTTTTTCAAGAGGCTTGAGGGTGCCAAAGGAGGTGCCTATGGCCACCTCACCCTGAAAGCGCCCAATCTTGTCTGATCTCGGAGGCTAAGCAGGGTTGGGCTTCTTTAGTACCTGGAAGGGAGTCCGCCTGGGAATACCAGGTGCCGTAAGCTTTTTTTGAGTTGACCTATTTTTTCCTTGTTTCCAAAGGTGACCATCTTGGCGTTTCTCAAGAGAGTTGATGGTGCCAAAGGCAGTTGCCTATGGCCACGTCACCTTGAAAGAGCCCAATCTTGTCTGATCTTTGAGGCTAAGTAGAGTCAGTCCTGGATGGGAGACCGCCTGGAAATACCAGTTGCCATTGGCTTCTAATTTTTTGGAGTTGACCTGTTATTTTTCTTTTTACCCAGGGTGACCATCTTGGCATTTCTCAAGTGGGTTGAGGGTGCCAAAAGAGATTGCCTATGGCCACATCACTTTATCTTGTCTGATCTTGGAGGCTAAGCAGGGTCTGGCCTGGATAGTACCTGGATGGGAGACCACCTGGGAATACCAGGTGCAGTAGTAGGCTTCTTTTTTCTTTTTTTTTTTTTTATTGGAGTTGACCTATTTTTTTAATTGTTTCCCAAGGTGACCAGCACACCGCTCCTCCCCTCCCCTGCTGACGTCACCACCATCCATCGCTGATCCCGGAAGCAACGGGCAGCAGTCTGGAGCCTCCATTACGCTATGGAGGTTTCTCTTATATATTTTTCCATGGGGAACGAGCGTTTCTTTACCATCTAGAGGGCCCCCTGAGAGGTGATACTTTTGGGATCCAATCCCAGCAGAGACCCTGGGCTGGGGGAGACAGCCACACATTTACACGATCTCCCTAACAAGAGATCATTCGATCCGGTAAGGGGCAGTTTGTTTTGAGGTGGAGGAACTTTCCTGTCATCACACTCCTCAGGGTGAAAAAATCGCATGTCTCACACCGCTTGGATGACTGTTATATTCCCCCTTCAATAGACTTTCCCATCAATGAACTTTTTATTCTATGAACTTTGCTTGCTCCATTCAGCTTTAAATTGGACTGCTCATGTTCAGTTTTTTAGTTTTATTATATTTGACTTATGATGACTTTTTAATTTTAATTTTTACTTCTTTCACTGTTTTATTTATGGTATATGGGTACACAACCTGTAGTTATCAAGGTGATTTATTTTTGTATTCACTTTTAAGTGGCAGCGCAGCCTTTTTTTGTATACATTACTGGCTGATGATTGGCCAAGCATACTGCTTCTAATCTATTTCAGGCAGGCAGTTGATTCAGTTAGCTGCAGTGTATTTAGTATATATATATATATATATATATATATATATATATATACACACACACACACACTGTATCCTGTGTAGCTAGATCTGACTGCAGGCCATTCCTGGTGTACGTATTCACATACACTTTCAGGCAGGCAGATTATTCAGTGATCTGCAGTGCATAAAATATATATACTGTCTCCTACATATATATCCACTGCATTCTAGTCTAACCAAGCCTATATCTGACTGCAGGCCATTGCTGGTGTACGTTTTCAAATACACTTTCAGGCAGGCAGGTGATTCAGTGATCTGCAGTGCATAAAATATGTATACAGTCTCCTACATATATATATCCACTGCATTCTAGTCTAGCCAAGCCTATACCTGACTATAGACCATTCCATTCAAAGACACTTTCAGGCAGGCAGGGCAGGTGATTCAGTGATCTGCAGTGCATAAAGATATATATACAGTCTCCTACATATATATCCACTTCATTCTAGTCTAGCCAAGCCTATACCTGACTACAGGCCATTCCTGGTGTACGTATTCAATAACACTTTCAGGCAGGCTAGCCAGGCAGGTGATTCAGTGATCTGCAGTGCATAAAGATATATATACACTGTCTCCTACATATATATCCACTGAATTCTAGTCTAGCCATGCCTATACCTGACTACAGGCCATTCCTGGTGTACGTTTTCAGACAGGCAGGTGATTCAGTGATCTGCAGTGCATAAAGATATATATACACTGTCTCCTACATATATATCCACTGCATTCTAGTCTAGCCAAGCCTATACCTGACTGCAGGCCATTCCTGGTGTAATTTTTCTAGTAAACTTCAGGCGCTGTTTTGTTAATCCAATTTTACAGTATGTCTGGTAGGCCACCAAGGAAATGCAAATGCTCACAGGCCACTAAAAGAGGACAAGCAGGCTCTGTGTCTACAGCCAACAGTGCTGGTTGTGGACACGGTGCATCCTCAGCACGTGGCCGTGGGGCATGCTTGTTCTTTTTTTCGATAGCTGGTCGTGTTGAGCCACAACATGCAGAAGAGTTGGTAGAGTGGATCACAAAGCCGTCCTCATCCTCCTCATCCTCTGTCACCCAGGCTAAGATAAGTTTGGCTGCCAATGCAGCTGCCAAAGTGGTCTATTACTTCGGCTCAATGGCATCAGTCACTCCTTCCCTAGCCCCACCATCATGTCCTGAGGAGTCCCCCGAACTGTACGACCACAGTGTCGGGTACATGCTGCAGGAGGATACGCAGCATTTTGAAGGCTACGATAATGGTACCCAGGTTGAGGATGAAGGCAGTAACGTGAGCCCAGAGAGAGGGGGTGCCCAAGAAGGACAAGAAACTGGCAGTCATGTTCCCACAGCTGCAGCATACTGCCAGGTTTGCTCCAGGGCGAGGAGGGAGGGGATGATGAGGTCAGTGACTCTACATGGGTGCCTTATAGAAGAGAGGAGGAGGAGGAGGCACATCTCCAATGAGGCAGAATGCCCTCCAGGGGCCAACTTAAGGACAGCCAACTGACTGCATCACACCACAGAGCTCTGCATGTGCAGGGCGCTGCTGACTCCACTCGTTTTTTCAAAAGTTCTTTGGTGTGGGCCGTTTTTGAGATGTGTGCAGCAGTTCGCACCGTTGCTGTTTGCAACATATGTCTGTAGCGTATCAAGCGTGGCCAAAACAGCAGCCGCTGGGGCACCACATATGTGGAGCTCCGATGCAGTCTGTTGGCAACAGTACTTAAAAGACCCACACCAAAGAACAAGGTGGACCTCTCCTTGCTCCTCATCAGCTGGGATCTCCAACCCCACTATAACTTCAGTCCTCTCAGAGACTTGCACTGAGAGGAATGAAGGTGTAGAATTAGGTGTCCCAAGCACTTGTGGGCAATCTGCTAGCAGTACACCTATATCCGATTGTAGCAGGCAAATTTCCCTACCCCAGTTGCTAAACCGTCAAAAGAAATTCGGTCACAGCCATCCACATGCTCAGCGGCCTAATGATAGTTTGGCTAAATTGCTAGCACTCCAACTGCTGCCTTTTCAGCTGGTAGACTCTGCTCCCTTTTGAGAATTTGTGGAATGTGCGGTACCTCAGAGGCAGGTACCCAAACGCCATTTTTTTTTTCGGAAGGCCATTCCGGCTCTCTACTGGCATGTGGAAGGCAATGTCTTGGCCTCATTGGACAGAGCGGTCAGCGGTAAGGTGCATATTACCGCTGACTCATGGTCCAGTAGGCATGGACAGGGACGTTACCTTTCTTTCACGGCGCACTGGGTAACTCTGCTGGCAGCTGGGAAGGATGAGGACAGGGTGCATTAATGTTGGAGCTTGTTCAGCCACCACGCCTCCAAAATGCTGGTAGTGGTGATTCTGCCACACCTCTCTCCTCCACCCCCTCCTCTTCTTCTTCCTCTATGGCCTCTTCCTGTGCAGATTTGTCCTCGGAACCAGCGGTGCTCCGTAGGCGTTCTAGAGGCTACGCAAGCACTCAGGCAAAAAGATGCCATGCGGTGCTTGAGTTGGTCTGCTTAGGGGACAGGAGGCACACTGGGGCAGAGATTCTGGCAGCTCTGCAGGGGCAGGTTCAGAGGTAGTTGACGCCACGCCAGCTTCAGCCAGGAATGGTGGTTTGCAACAATGGCACCAAACTCCTCTCCGCCCTCCAACAGGGACACTTGACCCGTGTTCCCTGTTGGGCTCACGTCCTTAATTTGGTAGTGCAGCGGTTCTTGTGCAGGTACCCGGGATTACAGGATCTTGTGAGGCAGGGCAGGAAAGTCTATGGGCATTTCCGCCGGTCATATAATGCCAGTGCTTGGCTGGCTGACCTTCAAAAGGAATACAACCTGCCCAAGAACCGCCTCATCTGTGACATGCCCACCAGGTGGAACTCAACGTTGGCAATGCTGCAGCAGCTGCACATGCAACGGAGGGCCATCAATGAGTACCTATGCGAGTATGGCACCAGGGCAGGGTTAGGGGAACTTAGCTTTTTTTTGCCACGCCAGTGGCTAATGATCAAGGATGCATGCACTGTCCTGTCACCATTTGAGGAGGTCAGGGGGATGGTGAGCAGTGACAGTGCATGCATTAGTGATACTGTCCCTCTTGTCTTCCTGTTGGAGCACACGCTGCATGGAATAATGGACAGGGCACTTGAGGCAGAACAGAGGGAGGAAGAGGAGGACTTCCTTACCTCTCAAGGCCCCCTTTATCCAGACAGTATTCCTGCAGGCCCACCTATCAACCGGGAAGAGGAGGAGGAGGAGGATGAGGATGGTGTCAGCATGAAGGTGGAGCCTAGCACTCAGCATCAGCAGCAGTCTTCAAGGTATCGTTTTCAGTCTCCAGAAACCTATGGACTTGTACATGGCTGGGAGGAGGTGGCTGCGGATCGTGTCATCCTTAGTGACCCAGAGGATTCCGGACCGAATGCCTCGGAAAACCTACGCTGCATGGCCTCCCTGATCCTGCAAAGCCTGCGAAAGGACTCTTGGATTTGTGATATCAAGAAGAGGGATCAGTACTGGCTGGCAACCCTTCTTGATCCATGTTACAAGGGTAAGGTTACGGAACTTAAGAAAAGGGAAAAAGGCGGGACTTTATATGAAGCGCGCAGTCAATAGTGAGGGGTCAGGAAATTGTATATGTTATATAAATGAAAAAGACATTAAAGTGTAGCGCTATAACAAAAATAAGGAATCTACATTAATGAATGTAGAATCACAGTGGTGAAAGTGATATATAAAATTGCCAGATGTTTAAACAGCCTCTATGAGATAAATGACTCTAAAATAGAGGACAAATGTGTTCAGGAATTCTCAACTTGGTTAGTGTCATAAAACCATATAAGTGTGTCTCATTGGTTGTGACATCAAACAAAGCAAACATAAGAAAGATTTAACCAAAGTGTAATAAGTGGTCTAAGAGACTCTACTAGCATAGCGATACAAACATGGAAAGTTCAAAAGTAGTGTCATATGTCTATCATGACAGGAATGCACCAACAATGTGAACATAAAAAATTAACTAAAAATGAGAAAATGTATAAACATATAAGTGATTGTAACAGTCCATATGGGTTGGCAATTCTTGGGGATGCAGGATGTTCAAAGCTTGTGTAAAAGCTTTTCACCACAAGATGTAAGGCATATCAGCATACAAAGCCAGGTCTTCTAAAATGCACACTTCAGGAGAGAGAAATGTAATGCCCTTACCAGAGATGTTGGACTCACAGGCCGTTGGTGGTGAGTCGTATAGGCTTGTACCATCAAAGTGGTAGGGTTAGATCCAGTTCCAACCCCAAAGAGAAGCCAGGTAGGCTCTTAAGTTCCAGGGAAGGGTAAGAGTGGACCCATGTTATATAAAGCATGATAAAATCTTAAAAAATAGGTACATGGGTCACAAGAATTCATCATGTATTGCATATATTTATATTATATTGATATTACACATTGCATGTACAAGGGTTCATAATTCATCTGTATTACATGTCTATATTACACTGGTATTACACATTGCATGTACAAAGGCTCTACGCGTTTCGTGGAGTATTTAAATCCACTCTTCAAGAGCGACGATGTGTATTAGCTGAAAATAAAACATAATCCATTTCAAGGTCAATGCTTATAAAATATAGAAAAATTTAAAAATGTATACAACTTGGGAATAACCCCTGGTTATGAATATACTCACAACTACCATGCAGTAAGAGTGCAGTAGTGAGAGCTGGTGGCTCCCCAAAGAGGCATCTTTTCCAGGAGCTGAGCCAGCAACCGGCGCACGCGGGACCCCCCCCACATGACAACACTGGGGGTGGATGAACTCCAAAGGGTGATGGTCACTGAGCGTTAGGTGGGTGATAGAAAACATCTTGAGGGGTTTCTGGAAAAAATGTGAAAGTGAATGGGATGACGCATGGGAAAAAAAAAAAGGTTGCGGAACTTATCCAGCCTTCGCAGAGGGAGCAGAGGATGAAACATCTTCGGGAGGCCTTGCAGAAAGGTTTGTGCAATGCGTTTCCAGAGCCTGGGAGGTTACAATTTCCTGGTCCTCCTGGACAACGTGTTGCTGAGGCTTAGAGAAGGAGGTGGCCATCTGACCGATGCATTCAGACAATTTTTTAGTCCATGGCCCCAAGGTCTGATCAGTTCAAGCAACCATCGCCAGCGTCTGATTTACATGGTGCAGGAATACCTTGGGGCAAGATCAGACTTGGAGACCTTTCCAACTGAAAATCCACTGGGTCATGCATGGGGCGTGACCGGATGTTGGAGTGAGAGGAGGTGTGTTAGACCTCTCCCCAGCTCGATGCCTCCATGACCATCCGAACCAGCCTGGTAGAGCTAGCCCAGCTTGACGCGCTCTTTCTCCCCTGCAAACTAGACGCTTGCTCGTCCGCCTGGCTCTCTCTAGTCCTACCTGTGCATATCGCCAGAACGCCGACGCTGTCGCTCAGACAGTGAGAGAGGACGAGGTCCAGAGGAGGACGGCGCTAGCAGCTCCCCCCTTAGAGCAGCGAGGAGGAGCCTGAGCCTGTATTTGGGAAGGTTGCTAGGGCAACGGCTCCGGCACCTGCGAGAAGAGGCGGCGGGGACGGCGTTCGCCAAAAGCCATCAGGAGCATCCCTGCGCTGCCCAGTTAGCCTGGCAGCATTAAGGTACCAACCATCTTAGCCATCATAAAAGCGGACTGTCTCCCTTCTCCCCCTAACGGCCGAACTGCTGCCTTTGGCGTGGTGGGGTGGAGGCTCAGGCAGCTCGATCCATCGCTACACAGTGAAAATCCACAAAGGGTGTGCATAAATGTTAACACAATCAATATAAATGATTCGTGAGTCTCTCAACATAAATTGAATAAATAAAGTCCAACGAGTGAACAGTGTATGCTGAAAAATGTCCCACTGGTTGAAAATGGATAGGCATGAAAAGCAGTTGATGTTCAAACATAGGCAGATAATTACATCCCCGAGGAGAAAGTATCAATCAGCTGTGTAAATCTTGATAAAAGTAGAGTGTAGAAAACTCTTACCAGATGTACTGGACTCCCTTGTCAGCGACAGGGAATCATTTGGGCAGGGTGCCACTCAGGGCGTTGGAAAGAATATCCCGACACTCAGAACCCTCCAGGTCAAACTCCGCATGGATCTCCAGGGGCCACCAGGTAGGTCCTCGCAATGGATAACCAGGGCACGAATCAGAGGAAACGAGACATCTCCCATGAGGCTATGATGTGAGCTGGATACTCACTCAGATGGTATGTGGAAAAAGAATGAAAAGCCTCCACATAGTGTAGATGAAAAAATGCTAATTTTTTATTGCTAAAAAGCCTAATTACAATTAAAAATGTGATCACAAATATAAAAACAAAATGGGCAACAAGGAGGATGCAGAAAGCGCCCAACGCATTTTGACCAATAGGTCTTCTACTGGGGCATAAAGCATCCCCTCCAAGTTGCCTTATATTTATAAATAAGAAGATTAATGTAGACCAATTACATCAGATGGCAATCAAATTTTCTCATTGATTGAATGTGGTCACCTGATCCCACCTGGCTGAACCTGACCCAAAGGTGCTAATCCCATTTCCATTGGCTGTGTACCGTCAGATGGCTCAGTGATGTCTGACTGACATCTAACTGAACCAATCTTCACAATCAGTGTGTTACACTGACAGGATGCAGCCATACGTAATGGATGGATAAGGGCTCAGAGAATCATACTAGGACAATCATTGCTGACACTTCTGAAGTGGCCTGGGACTGCAGAGAAACCAAAGCCAATCAAAGCTGATGTGTTGATGAACAGGCAGATCTGACAGCCAATAAGCAGAGGGGCCGGGAATCTCATCGAAGCCGCCGCCCCTCCACGTGTCAAACAAAGGGAAATGACGTCGGGTTCAACTACACGCCCGACGTCTCTCCCTCGCCACGTGGTCAGGAAGTAGGAACAATAAACGGTCCTTCTATGTGTAAAGTCCTACATACACACGATTACCCACCACTGCGCCTCGGAACAAATCAGTTAAATGATAATGATCATCAATTATTAAAGTCTATCTATAGCTGCCACTTAGTGTATAACAATGTGTGAAAAATATTTTTAAATCTTGTGACGTGACAATGGTGTATCACAACCCACGTGAAGAATAAAAATGTGGCGCTATTCTAATCACTCTTTCCATAGTGTTACTATTGCTAGTGAATAACCTAATCTAATAACCCCTTAATTAAAGGTGTGTAAATCAACCAAATGGTAGTGAAAAAATGCTAAAAATACAATAAAGCGAAAAAAACAAAAAAACACCAAAACACAATACAATGACTACAGTGACTCAGTGATATTGCTAAGAATCGCAAATGTGTCACTCCTATAACTAAGTGTGTGACTGATCAATATACACACTCAGCATGAACTTCGTGACTAAATAACATAAAAGTCCAACAATAGGTGCACATATGTGAAACAGAGAAAGTCCGTGATAAGTATGCAAGATAATGGTGTCACAGCAAATTTTGGTAATTCCTGAAGTTAACTTGACCTTTCCACCACACCTCTGTGTTCAGTGCTCCCTCTCCCAATAGACAGTCTCTTACCAACTCTGTATGCCTCCACTTTCGTATGAGGCTAGCAAGCATAAGAATATCCAGGCAATCAGAAGGGGTTAAATGTATTCCATTCAGGGACTCGTTCCATATGCAAATGAAAAAGAACTCCCAATAGTGTGATAACGTAAAACCTTTAATATACACATCTTAAAATACACTTCAAAAGATGCACTCACATTGTGTCAACTTTATAACAGCACATCAAAAAAACTCTCCACGGCAATCTGTACACAGCAATCTCAACACAGCAACCTGGGTGGGCTTTCCTAAGGCTTTCACAAAGGGTATGTGGTCACGGAGGACCTTAATACCAATAGCGTGTGCAGGGGTCTATCTCACCCTCTCCTCGCTCGCTCTTCCAATAAACCCTCCGTCTCCCTGACAAGCGAACCGCAGCGCTTTGCTCTCTTAAGTCACACAGTCTCTGGTGTTTATCCTTCTCTCGGCCTTGCCCCCGACATGTTTCGCTACAACTGTAGCTTATTCATGGGATAGGCCGCTTAGATTATCACTCTACCTATATAACCTCCCTCCTCTCTATCTAACTAGGGGAATCTCAGTGCGCATGTGCGTCTCGCGTATCCCGCGCATGCGCAGTTAGAGTGTCCCCATACACGCAAACCGCAACTATATGCAGTTGCCTGTTCATCATACCATGTTGTTCTCAGCAGCGGCTTCAAGATACTGACATCCCACTGCTCAATTACCATGAATATGGGAATCCCACAGCCCAATGACTGTTTTAATGTGTTATTGAGTGTCCTGAAATGTATCTCAGAGCGCTTTATGCGCTTAATACAAACAAAAAAATTTATTAAAAAAAATTAATTATATAATATAGGAGTGTTTTATTCCCCCTCCATTAAAAAGAGGGATTCTGAGCTCCTCAAATCTGTTTATTAATACCCTCATTGGTTTGTAATATTTAGTGTCCTCATTAATACACGCCAAAAAGAGGTGTATAACTATACATTAAAAATCTATACTCTAAAAATTGAACCTTAAAAATATACAAAAATATATTAAAAATATAAAAAATATATAAAAAATATACAATTATATAAAATGGAAGAATAAGCTTGGCTACCTCAAAACTAAAACAGACTCAGACTTGATGTATCTGATATTACTGCATATCCATCTATTAATATCAATCATATATGAGTAATTTCAGGAATATTATTCCACAACTCCAAAAAAATTATTATTATTATGCCTGAAACAATTTAAAGTCGAATATCTGTAACTATATCACATTTCTCTATATTAAGATATCTATATTCCATATTCCCATATGAGAAACATAGACAATCCTAATCCATCCATTACTACTAATTGGCATAGTCGTAACCCGATATTTCAGTATGATTACCTCCAAAGGATATTGAAATTCAAATCTGGGACATATGGACAATATATAAGAAATCAGGCTGTCTAATAACAGACCACAAGTTATCATGCTGCTAGAGAAGTCCTGTATTCATCCTATAACAAAGTAACCATATACTCTACAGGGTGTTTAAATCCAACTCTAGGATGTATGGAGGAACAATCTAGATACCATTTTGCATGGTGGCAAGCAATAATGCACCCATCTTATACCAGAGGGGATTTGCCTGCTCAGCTAAAAATCGTTAATGAAGCAATTGAGGTCCAGTTCAATGTTAAGCCCCCTCGGGGTGAGGCTTTTAAACAGGAATATCCATTCCGTTTCTCGGCGTGACAAATCCCTCACTCTGTTCGAGCCTCTCCAGGAGGGGTGTACCACCTCTAAGCCACAAAATTGTAGCAAGGATGGGTCCCGTTGGTGTTTCTCCCTGAAATGCATAGACACACTATGATACTTGTACCCATTTCTTATGTTGGTCAGATGTTCACTAATCCGGATCTTTAGTTGTCTTTTCGTTCTACCAACATAATACAAGCCACAGGGGCACCACATGAGGTATACAACATGTGTGGTGGTACACGTGCTAAATTCCTTAATCTCGAACCTATCCCCTTCTCTGTTGGTGACAGTGGTAACACCTCTATTCCTAACCTTTACTGTCTTACAACAGACACACTTCCCACAGCTGTAAAAACCCTTAAAATTAAAGGACAAAGATCTTGGATTTGGTGGATCCAGGATCTTTTTCACTATATGGTCTCCTATACTCGGGGCTCTCCTATATATAAACCTTGGTTGAGTTGATAGGATATCTCCTAGATGTTTATCTCTACATAGAATGTGCCAGTATTTCCTATAGATATGTTCAATGTCCTTATACTGGCAATGGAACCCGGATATAAAGCTTAATTGGTGCCTGGTTTCCTCATTTTGTACCTCTTTTTCTTTCAGACATTCCTCTCTAGGAATTTCAGCAATTTCCTGTGTTATTTTGGCCAATATATCTTCCTTATAGCCCTTCTGAATAAATTTCTCCTTCAGGATGTCTGATTGAGTTAGGAAATCCTCCCTCAAGGTGCAGTTCCGACGGATCCGCAACAGTTGGCCCTTCGGTATATTTTTTATCCATGATGGATGATGTCCACTAGCCACGGACAAATAACTGTTGCGGTCCGTCGGTTTAAAATACACCTTGGTTTTTAGCATTCCGTTTATTTGCTCTATGGTGACATCAAGAAAATTGATCGACTCCTCACTGACTTGGTATTCCAATTTAATATTGTTTGTATTGCTGTTAAGCTGTTTCAAGAATACCTCCAACGATTCCTTCGGTCCTTGCCATATTAGCAAAATATCATCAATGAACCTTCTGTAGAAGATCATTTCGGGCCTACTGGTGTTAAAAATGCGTCTGTCCTCCCATTCAGACATAAACAGGTTGGCGAGGCTGGGGGCATATTTTGCCCCCATTGCCACGCCAACCTGTTGGGAATAAAAGTGTCCATCGAACCAGAAGTAATTGTGGGACATGCAAAAATCTAGTGCATGTCCCACAAATCTCTTCTGTGCAAACGGGATATCCTCACGCTTGCTGAGCGCCCAATTAAGGGCCAGCGCTGCATCTTCATGCTGTATATTAGTGTACAGCGACGCTACGTCAGCTGTCACCAAATAAGATGTCACTGTGGGGTCAAGCTTCACTGGTTCCAACAGACGCAGCAAATCCGAGGTATCCTTCAGATACGCTTTCGTTGTCTTCACACTCGGTTGCAGGAACTTATCTAAATATTCGCCCAGTCTCGCAGTAACTGATCCAATCACGTTTACTATGGGTCGTGGAGGTGGATGCAAGGTGTTTTTATGCACTTTAGGTAGTGTATATATCACTGGTATGCGACTTGCACTCGGGACCAAATATCTTTTTTCTTTGGGGTTTAGGGCCCTCATCCCAAATCCCCATTCCACAAGTTCAGCCAATTGTGTACTATATGAATCTGTGGGATCCGACTTCAATTTCATATAAGTATTTTGGTCACTCAGTAGTTCCACCAGTTGCTCATGGTAGAATTTCTTATCCATGATTACCACCCCTCCACCCTTATCAGCTGGATGGATAATGATGTTTTTCCTATTTTCCAAGGATTTAATCCCCTCCTTAATGTAATAGGGATTCACCCCTTTCCTAATCGGTAATTCCTCAATATCTTTTAAGACGAGATTTTTAAATACCTCCACAAAATGGTTATTTTGGACCAAGGGATTAAAAATGGACCTGTTCTTTAGGCCACTATCTATATTCACCGGGGTCCGCACAGCCCTCATACTTGCTTCCACTGGATGGATCAAAAAATGTTTTTTTATGTTTAATGTCCGGATGAATTTATGTGTGTCAATGTATACCTGAAATTTATTGAGGAATTACCGATTAGGAAAGGGGTGAATCCCTATTACATTAAGGAGGGGATTAAATCCTTGGAAAATAGGAAAAACATCATTATCCGTCCAGCTGATAAGGGTGGAGGGGTGGTAATCATGGATAAGAAATTCTACCATGAGCAACTGGTGGAACTACTGAGTGACCAAAATACTTATATGAAATTGAAGTCGGATCCCACAGATTCATATAGTACACAATTGGCTGCACTTGTGGAATGGGGATTTGGGATGAGGGCCCTAAACCCCAAAGAAAAAAGATATTTGGTCCCGAGTGCAAGTCGCATACCAGTGATATATACACTACCTAAAGTGCATAAAAACACCTTGCATCCACCTCCACGACCCATAGTAAACGTGATTGGATCAGTTACTGCGAGACTGGGCGAATATTTAGATAAGTTCCTGCAACCGAGTGTGAAGACAACGAAAGCGTATCTGAAGGATACCTCGGATTTGCTGCGTCTGTTGGAACCAGTGAAGCTTGACCCCACAGTGACATCTTATTTGGTGACAGCTGACGTAGCGTCGCTGTACACTAATATACAGCATGAAGATGCAGCGCTGGCCCTTAATTGGGCGCTCAGCAAGCGTGAGGATATCCCGTTTGCACAGAAGAGATTTGTGGGACATGCACTAGATTTTTGCATGTCCCACAATTACTTCTGGTTCGATGGACACTTTTATTCCCAACAGGTTGGCGTGGCAATGGGGGCAAAATATGCCCCCAGCCTCGCCAACCTGTTTATGTCTGAATGGGAGGACAGACGCATTTTTAACACCAGTAGGCCCGAAATGATCTTCTACAGAAGGTTCATTGATGATATTTTGCTAATATGGCAAGGACCGAAGGAATCGTTGGAGGTATTCTTGAAACAGCTTAACAGCAATACAAACAATATTAAATTGGAATACCAAGTCAGTGAGGAGTCGATCAATTTTCTTGATGTCACCATAGAGCAAATAAACGGAATGCTAAAAACCAAGGTGTATTTTAAACCGACGGACCGCAACAGTTATTTGTCCGTGGCTAGTGGACATCATCCATCATGGATAAAAAATATACCGAAGGGCCAACTGTTGCGGATCCGTCGGAACTGCACCTTGAGGGAGGATTTCCTAACTCAATCAGACATCCTGAAGGAGAAATTTATTCAGAAGGGCTATAAGGAAGATATATTGGCCAAAATAACACAGGAAATTGCTGAAATTCCTAGAGAGGAATGTCTGAAAGAAAAAGAGGTACAAAATGAGGAAACCAGGCACCAATTAAGCTTTATATCCGGGTTCCATTGCCAGTATAAGGACATTGAACATATCTATAGGAAATACTGGCACATTCTATGTAGAGATAAACATCTAGGAGATATCCTATCAACTCAACCAAGGTTTATATATAGGAGAGCCCCGAGTATAGGAGACCATATAGTGAAAAAGATCCTGGATCCACCAAATCCAAGATCTTTGTCCTTTAATTTTAAGGGTTTTTACAGCTGTGGGAAGTGTGTCTGTTGTAAGACAGTAAAGGTTAGGAATAGAGGTGTTACCACTGTCACCAACAGAGAAGGGGATAGGTTCGAGATTAAGGAATTTAGCACGTGTACCACCACACATGTTGTATACCTCATGTGGTGCCCCTGTGGCTTGTATTATGTTGGTAGAACGAAAAGACAACTAAAGATCCGGATTAGTGAACATCTGACCAACATAAGAAATGGGTACAAGTATCATAGTGTGTCTATGCATTTCAGGGAGAAACACCAACGGGACCCATCCTTGCTACAATTTTGTGGCTTAGAGGTGGTACACCCCTCCTGGAGAGGCTCGAACAGAGTGAGGGATTTGTCACGCCGAGAAACGGAATGGATATTCCTGTTTAAAAGCCTCACCCCGAGGGGGCTTAACATTGAACTGGACCTCAATTGCTTCATTAACGATTTTTAGCTGAGCAGGCAAATCCCCTCTGGTATAAGATGGGTGCATTATTGCTTGCCACCATGCAAAATGGTATCTAGATTGTTCCTCCATACATCCTAGAGTTGGATTTAAACACCCTGTAGAGTATATGGTTACTTTGTTATAGGATGAATACAGGACTTCTCTAGCAGCATGATAACTTGTGGTCTGTTATTAGACAGCCTGATTTCTTATATATTGTCCATATGTCCCAGATTTGAATTTCAATATCCTTTGGAGGTAATCATACTGAAATATCGGGTTACGACTATGCCAATTAGTAGTAATGGATGGATTAGGATTGTCTATGTTTCTCATATGGGAATATGGAATATAGATATCTTAATATAGAGAAATGTGATATAGTTACAGATATTCGACTTTAAATTGTTTCAGGCATAATAATAATAATTTTTTTGGAGTTGTGGAATAATATTCCTGAAATTACTCATATATGATTGATATTAATAGATGGATATGCAGTAATATCAGATACATCAAGTCTGAGTCTGTTTTAGTTTTGAGGTAGCCAAGCTTATTCTTCCATTTTATATAATTGTATATTTTTTATATATTTTTTATATTTTTAATATATTTTTGTATATTTTTAAGGTTCAATTTTTAGAGTATAGATTTTTAATGTATAGTTATACACCTCTTTTTGGCGTGTATTAATGAGGACACTAAATATTACAAACCAATGAGGGTATTAATAAACAGATTTGAGGAGCTCAGAATCCCTCTTTTTAATGGAGGGGGAATAAAACACTCCTATATTATATAATTAATTTTTTTTAATAAATTTTTTTGTTTGTATTAAGCGCATAAAGCGCTCTGAGATACATTTCAGGACACTCAATAACACATTAAAACAGTCATTGGGCTGTGGGATTCCCATATTCATGGTAATTGAGCAGTGGGATGTCAGTATCTTGAAGCCGCTGCTGAGAACAACATGGTATGATGAACAGGCAACTGCATATAGTTGCGGTTTGCGTGTATGGGGACACTCTAACTGCGCATGCGCGGGATACGCGAGACGCACATGCGCACTGAGATTCCCCTAGTTAGATAGAGAGGAGGGAGGTTATATAGGTAGAGTGATAATCTAAGCGGCCTATCCCATGAATAAGCTACAGTTGTAGCGAAACATGTCGGGGGCAAGGCCGAGAGAAGGATAAACACCAGAGACTGTGTGACTTAAGAGAGCAAAGCGCTGCGGTTCGCTTGTCAGGGAGACGGAGGGTTTATTGGAAGAGCGAGCGAGGAGAGGGTGAGATAGACCCCTGCACACGCTATTGGTATTAAGGTCCTCCGTGACCACATACCCTTTGTGAAAGCCTTAGGAAAGCCCACCCAGGTTGCTGTGTTGAGATTGCTGTGTACAGATTGCCGTGGAGAGTTTTTTTGATGTGCTGTTATAAAGTTGACACAATGTGAGTGCATCTTTTGAAGTGTATTTTAAAGTGTGTATATTAAAGGTTTTACGTTATTACACTATTGGGAGTTCTTTTTCATTTGCATATGGAACGAGTCCCTGAATGGAATACATTTAACCCCTTCTGATTGCCTGGATATTCTTATGCTTGCTAGCCTCATACGAAAGTGGAGACATACAGAGTTGGTAAGAGACTGTCTATTGGGAGAGGGAGCACTGAACACAGAGGTGTGGTGGAAAGGTCAAGTTAACTTCAGGAATTACCAAGATTTGCTGTGACACCATTATCTTGCATACTTATCACAGACTTTCTCTGTTTCACATGTGCACCTATTGTTGGACTTTTATGTTATTTAGTCACGAAGTTCATGCTGAGTGTGTATATTGATCAGTCACACACTTAGTTATAGGAGTGACACATTTGCGATTCTTAGCAATATCACTGAGTCACTGTAGTCATTGTATTGTGTTTTGGTGTTTTTTTGTTTTTTTCGCTTTATTGTATTTTTAGCATTTTTTCACTACCATTTGGTTGATTTACACACCTTTAATTAAGGGGTTATTAGATTAGGTTATTCACTAGCAATAGTAACACTATGGAAAGAGTGATTAGAATAGCGCCACATTTTTATTCTTCACGTGGGTTGTGATACACCATTGTCACGTCACAAGATTTAAAAATATTTTTCACAGGAAGTAGGAACACCATAGAAACAAGAAGGCGAGAGACTTGCGCAGAAGCGACCGCTCCTGATGTCACGTCCGGCGCTCGCCCCGTGTCTCCACGGCGACCTACCTGGAACCGGAAAGGGGAAAGTTTCATAACCCCCTGGGTGTGGGAGAGCATGAACCTGCACATGCGGACCCAAACCCGAAATTTAAACAATGGAGTCACCCGATCTGAACCGGAAACCCGGGTACCAAAAGGGGTCACGTGACTCAAAGAGGCCACTCTGCCATTTTACGGGACTTAAAGGTATAGTTACATAGTTACATAGTAGGTGAGGTTGAAAAAAGACACAAGTCCATCAAGTCCAACCTATGTGTGTGATTATGTGTCAGTATTGCATTGTATATCCCTGTATGTTGCGGTCATTCAGGTGCTTATCTAATAGTTTCTTGAAGCATCAATGCTCCCCGCTGAGACCACCACCTGTGGATTGAATTCCACATCCTTGCTGCTCTTACAGTAAAGAACCCTCTACGTAGTTTAAGGTTAAACCTCTTTTCTTCTAATTTTAATGAGTGGCCACAAGTCTTGTTAAACTCTCTTCTGCGAAAAAGTTTTATCCCTATTGTGGGGTCACCAGTCCGGTATTTGTAAATTGAAATCATATCCCCTCTCAAGCGTCTCTTCTCCAGAGAGAATAAGTTCAGTGCTCGCAACCTTTCCTCATAACTAAGATCCTCCAGACCCCTTATTAGCTTTGTTGCCCTTCTTTGTACTCGCTCCATTTCCAGTACATCCTTCCTGAGGACTGGTGCCCAGAACTGGACCGCATACTCTAGGTGCGGCCTGACCAGAATCTTGTAGAGCTGGAGAATTATCGTTTTATCTCTGGAGTTGATCCCTCTTTTAATGCATGCCAATATTCTGTTTGCTTTGTTAGCAGCAGCTTGGCATTGCCTGCCATTGCTGAGCCTATCATCTACTAGGACCCCCAGGTCCTTTTCCATCCTAGATTCCCCCAGAGGTTCTCCCCCCAGTGTATAGATTGCATTCATATTTTTGCCACCCAAATGCATTATTTTACATTTTTCTACATTGAACCTCATTTGCCATGTAGTCGCCCACCCCATTAATTTGTTCAGGTCTTTTTGCAAGGTTTACACGTCCCATCATCTCAGTACAATCACCTAAATGGGGCAAATGGAATCCCAAAGGATGAAGTCCATTTACTGGCCATAAAGACAATGTGAAATTCATATAGAAAAACACACATGATCTCTACTAATAAAAAACTTAGGTGATCACATAGTGATGAAAAAAAAAACCCTTACTATGATCTCTGTAAAGACTTTCTGTAAATATATATATATAGCCAAGGTTATAAATGCAAGAACAAATGTACTGAGATAAAATGTATGAAGAAAGAAAAAGTGACAGTGTGGGCGCTGACACGGAATCCCAAAAGGGAATTACTCCCCCTGTATCTCCATGAGAGCGCACACATCCATGATGCTCTGACATAAATAGGGTGTGTACAAATGAATGGATCCTATACCCCTGGTATTAAAAAATAACCGTCAATTGAGACATGGTAAGTCTAAATTGGAAAAAAGGTGTAAATAAAATAGTGTAAAAAATAGACAGATTGAACAATGTTCAGGATCGATTGATGAACGAGTTGAGGTCCCACTCCACGTTCAACCCAAATGGGAAGTAGGACCTCAACTCGTAAATCCAGTAAGTCTCGAGGCGTGAAACGCCTCGTAGACGTGACTCTCCCCTCCAGTGCGGGACAAACCTGTTGATAACTTGGAACAAAGTACCAGTAGGGTCTTTGTTGTGACACTCTAAATAATGCCGTGGTACTGTGTGCTTGTCCCTGCCCTTCTTAATCGCAGCCACGTGTTCATTCACACGAACGGAAAAAGTTCTGATCGTGCGACCCACATACTGCCTGTGGCATGGACAAGTTAACAAATAAACAATATACTGTGAGGAACACATGGTAAAGTGCTTCATATGGTATATACGAGACGTGACAGTAGACTGAAAAGTAACATTCTTGCGTCTCCCTCCAATATTATAGAGGCACACCTTACACTTACGGCAAGGGAAGTAACCCTTGCACTCCTGAAAAAAGGAAACCTTTTTAGGGGGGTCTATTATATTTGGGGCAATTTGTCCCTGGATGGACTGAGCCCCCCTAAAAACTACGGCTGTTTGTTCCGGTAAAACTGAACCTAACAGTCTATCATTCCGAAGTATTCTCCAATGCTTTTTCACAATGGCTTTAATCTGTTTGGATTGAATGGAATGGGTAGTAAAAAAGGACCACTGCTCAACCAAAGTGGAATTCCTTTCAGTAACCAGTGCTCTGTTAATTTCCCCATCTAAATGGCCAGGATCATAACCTTTATTGAGAAATCTGCTTCTAAGAACTTGAGACTGTGATAAAAAGTCAGGAGTTCTGGTACAGTTACGCCGTAGTTTCAAAAATTGGCTACGGGGCACCGACCTAAGCCATTGTTCACAATGACAACTGTCGACTGGAATGTACCCATTCCGGTCGGTGGGTTTGAAATAGGTACGAAACTCAAGGTGTTGTTGCACAACAAAAATTTCTAAATCCAAAAAATGCACCCTGGTTGTACTGGCTTCGTAACTCAACGTTATCCCCCTATCGTTGGCGTTAAGAACATTCATAAAGCCGTCAAGGGATGTTTGATCACCAGCCCAAAGGAGGAGGATGTCGTCTATGTACCTAGCCCAGAGGACCAATTCTGGTCTCCGGGCGGCATAGACGACATCCTGCTCCCACTGGGCCATGAAGAGGTTAGCGAGGCTGGGGGCAAATTTAGCCCCCATAGCCACGTCCCTCTTTAACAGAAAAAAATGGTCCTGAAACCAGAAAAAGTTATGCTTGGTAGCAAATTTTAGCAACTGCATAATAAAATTGCATGTAATGAAGGAAGTCTCCTATCTCTGGAAAGGTGGTTTTCAACCGCCTCAAAACCTAGGTCATGTGGTATGCATGTATATAATGCTGCCACATCAGCTGTAACTAAAAGCATTCCCTCTTTGATTTGAACAGGCTCTAACAGCTTGATTGTATCTCTTGTGTCCTTCAAATACGAGGGGGTAGCACGGACTAAGGGCTGCAGGTAAAAATCCACGTATTTTCTGATCCTCGCCGTAACCGAATCAATCCCGCTGACGATGGGTCGGCACGGGGGATTGATGGGATCCTTATGGACTTTGGGGAGGTAATGTATGGCGGGAATACGTGGAACCTGAGGGACTAAAAAGCATTTTTCTTTTTTGTTTAAAACCCCTAAGGAGAAACCCTCTTCAATCAATTGGACTAAGGCCCTTTTAAAGGTTGATGTAGGGTCTTTAGGAATAAGGCTATAAGTGTCCGAATCATTAAGAATCCTATTCATTTCTTTAAGATAGTCCGTCTTGTCCAGAACAACAATGCCTCCACCTTTATCCGCGGGGCGGATGATAAGGTTCTTATTTTCACATAATGATTTAAGGCCTATCTTAATGTCAGTTTTGACATACATACGTTTCTTATGTTCCGTTAGTTTATCCAAGTCTTCTAAGACCAAACTCTTGAAGACCTGGATAGAAGGTGCTAAAGTGCCTGGAGGATTAAATAAGGATGGGTTCGACAGTCCCGAATGCACCACGTGAGGGTCAAAGGGAACTGTATCAGTGGGAAGGGGAATTTGATTGTTAAGAGGCAGCTGCGCAGGAATAGTTCCTGCCACAGTGGCCTGATGGATAGAAGGGGGAGTAAGCTAAGAAGTGCCTCTGGATGCTAAGCTTCCCTGTAAATTTAAGCACATCGATAAATGTGGTAAATTTATTGAGTGGTTTGGGAGGTACAAATTTGAGTCCCCTATCCAAAACTGACTTCTCAGCTTCTGTCAATATAGCTGAACTCAAATTAAAAATACCTGTTCCTCTTAAATTCTTTTTCTTTTGGCCTCCTCCCCCCTCTGGTCCCTGTTTTCTTTCTGAGTGTCCTGGATGGTTTCCTATGACTCTCTGAAAATCCAGAGGTTGACTGGGGCCCGGCCTACTTTGATTGTACTTGTAAAGAGATTGATAATAATAATCGTCCTCCCTCTCGTACTGAGAATATGTCTCACCATACCTTTCATAGGGGACAGTATCCCTAAGAGGACTGAACCTATTGTTAACATGAATCGGGGTGTGGTAATTATAATCAAGGCTATGCCATTGCGGAGTGCGGTAATTCCGAACATCGCCATAAATGGAGGGGGGAACTCTTGAACTACTCTTATAATGAGGGTCTATAGGGTATCCTCTAGACCGACCTCTTGCCCCTGGGGCACCTCTCCCTCCCCAATTTCCGGGTGGAGGGGTGCCTCGAAAGGGTCGAGGGGGTCCCTGCTCTGAGCCCCTTTTAGAAGGTAGAGGCTCCTTGGATTCAGGTTTATACGATGGTTGGTAGACCAATGTTCGGTCTAAATTGGCTGTAGTTGCCGTGGAGATCTCCATAGATGGAGGTTCCCCAACCAGGGTGCATTTTCTGGATTTAGAAATTTTTGTTGTGCAACAACACCTTGAGTTTCATACCTATTTCAAACCCACCGACCGGAATGGGTACATTCCGGTCGACAGTTGTCATCGTGAACAATGGCTTAGGTCGGTGCCCCGTAGCCAATTTTTGAGACTACGGCGTAACTGTACCAGAACTTCTGACTTTTTATCACAGTCTCAAGTTCTTAGAAGCAGATTTCTCGATAAAGGTTATGATCCTGACCATTTAGATGGGGAAATTAACAGAGCACTGCTTACTGAAAGGAATTCCACTTTGGTTGAGCATTCGAAGACCAATGCTGAATCCAAAGCGAAGTGGTCCTTTTTTACTACCCATTCCATTCAATCCAAACAGATTAAAGCCATTGTGAAAAAGCATTGGAGAATACTTCGGAATGATAGACTGTTTTGGTTTTTTTAGGGGGGCTCAGTCCATCCAGGGACAAATTGCCCCAAATATAATAGACCCCCCTAAAAAGGTTTCATGTTTTCAGGAGTGCAAGGGTTACTTCCCTTGCCGTAAGTGTAAGGTGTGCCTCTATAATATTGGAGGGAGACGCAAGAATGTTACTTTTCAGTCTACTGTCACATCTCGTATAAACCATATGAAGCACTTTACCACGTGTTCCTCACAGTATATTGTTTATTTGTTAACTTGTCCATGCCACAGGCAGTATGTGGGTCGCACGATCAGAACTTTTTCCGTTCGTGTGAATGAACACGTGGCTGCAATTAAGAAGGGCAGAGACAAGCACACAGTACCACGGCATTATTTAGAGTGTCACAACAAAGACCCTACTGGTACTTTGTTCCAAGTTATCGACAGGTTTGTCTCGCACTGGAGGGAGGAGTCACGTCTACGAGGCATTTCACGCCTCGAGACTTACTGGATTTATGAGTTGAGGTCCTACTTCCCATTTGGGTTGAACGTGGAGTGGGACCTCAACTCGTTCATCAATCGATCCTGAACATTGTTCAATCTGTCTATTTTTTACACTATTCTATTTACACCTTTTTTCCAATTTAGACTTACCATGTCTCAATTGATGGTTATTTTTTAATACCAGGGGTATAGGATCCATTCATTTGTACACACCCTATTTATGTCAGAGCATCATGGATGTGTGCGCTCTCATGGAGATCCAGGGGGAGTAATTCCCTTCTGGGATTCCGTGTCAGCGCCCACACTGTCACTTTTTCTTTCTTCATACATTTTATCTCAGTACATTTGTTCTTGCATTTATAACCTTGGCTATATATATATTTACAGAAAGTCTTTACAGAGATCATAGTAAGGGTTTTTTTTTTCATCACTATGTGATCACCTAAGTTTTTTATTAGTAGAGATCGTGTGTTTTTCTATATGAATTTCACATTGTCTTTATGGCCAGTAAATGGACTTCATCCTTTGGGATTCCATTTGCCCAATTTAGGTGATTGTACTGAGATGATGGGACCTTTAAGTCCCGTCAAATGGCAGAGTGGCCTCTTTGAGTCACGTGACCCCTTTTGGTACCCGGGTTTCCGGTTCAGATCGGGTGACTCCATTGTTTAAATTTCGGGTTTGGGTCCGCATGTGCAGGTTCATGCTCTCCCACACCCAGGGGGTTATGAAACTTTCCCCTTTCCGGTTCCAGCTGGGTCGCCGTGGAGACACAGGGCGAGCGCCGGACATGACGTCAGGAGCAGTCGCATCTGCGCAAGTCTCTTGCCTTCTTGTTTCTATGGTGTTCCCACTTCCTGACCACGTGACGAGGGAGAGATGTCGGGCGCGTAGTTGAACCCAATGTCATTTCCCTTTGTTTGACACGTGGAGGGGCGGCGGCTTCGATGAGATTCCTGGCCCCTCTGCTTATTGGCTGTCAGATCTGCCTGTTCATCAACACGTCAGCTTTGATTGGCTTTGGTTTCTCTGCAGTCCCAGGCCACTTCAGAAGTGTCAGCAATGATTGTCCTAGTATGATTCTCTGAGCCCTTATCCATCCATTACGTATGGCTGCATCCTGTCAGTGTAACACACTGATTGTGAAGATTGGTTCGGTTAGATGTCAGTCAGACATCACTGAGCCATCTGATGGTACACAGCCAATGGAAATGGGATTAGCACCTTTGGGTCAGGTCCAGCCAGGTGGGATCAGGTGACCACATTCAACCAATGAGAAACTTTGATTGCCATCTGATGTAATTGGTCTACATTAATCTTCTTATTTATAAATATAAGGCAACTTGGAGGGGTGCTTTATGCCCCAGTAGAAGAGCTATTGGTCGAAACGCGTCGGCCGCTTTCTGCATCTTCCTTGTTGCCCATTTTGTTTTTATATTTGTGATCACATTTTTAATTGTACTTAGGCTTTTTAGCAATAAAAAAACAACATTTTTTCATCTACACTATGTGGAGGCTTTTCATTCTTTTTCTACATACCATCTGAGTGAGTATCCAGCTCACACCATAGCCTCATGGGAGATGTCTCGTTTCCTCTGATTCGTGCCCTGGTTATCCATTGCGAGGACCTACCTGGTGGCCCCTGGAGATCCATGCGGAGTTTGACCTGGAGGGTTCTGAGAGTCGGGATATCCTTTCCAACGCCCTGAGTGGCACCCTGCCCAAATGATTCCCTGTTGCTGACAAGGGAGTCCAGTACATCTGGTAAGAGTTTTCTACACACTACTTTTATCAAGATTTACACAGCTGATTGATGCGTTCTCCTCGGGGATGTAATTATCTGCCTATGTTTGAACATCAACTGCTTTTCATGCCTATCCATTTTCAACCAGTGGGACATTTTTCAGCATACACTGTTCACTCGTTGGACTTTATTTATTCAATTTATGTTGAGAGACTCACAAATCATTTATATTGATTGTGTTAACATTTATGCACACCCTTTGTGGGTTTCCACAGTTGATTTTGATGCGCTACATTTTTATTTATTATTCTCACTGTTGTTTGTCACACTGTATGTAGCTGCTTTTTTTCTCTGCATTTTTTTCTCTGCATTTATTCACATTTACTTTGATAGCGCAGTGTTTACCTATTACAATCGCTACACAGTGGCTTGCCCCCTGCGAGGGAGAGGGACATTCAGCTGGTTTGTGGAGGGCTGTATAAAAAAGCTAGATGGTGACCTGTGGTAATAATGTAAAAACCTAGCAACGCTGAACTATCTACTATATCAGGCTGGGTGATAGCACCAATAGTAATATAAAAAAGAAGGATACCATTGGGACTGAGATAGCAGTGAAACAAGGTACACTTGACGAGCTGTTAACCCCTTCACATATTCCCTTGGTCTGTATATTCAGCCATGACTGGAAAAAAGGGAGAGGAGTCGCAACAGCAGGAGAACGCTAGCTCTCAAACTATCCGTGCATCTAAAGAGAAGGGGAGCCAGGCAGCAGCAGCAGCGGCTAAACTGGAAAAATTTGCACACTCTTCTACCTCATCACCAACCAAAAGCACTCAGCAACAGCAAGAGAAATCTTATGTGGGTGGTCCTGGGGACAGGAAGAGTCTAGGCAAAGGATCGGCGGCAATGCACACCACAAAAACTGCGAGCAGCAAAAGCTCTGCGGGTGAGCCCTCGGGAATAGCAACCAATAATGTTGCTGATCTAAATGTACTAGCAACAGTTGAGCCTACACTGAAAGATGTTCTATGCGCTGTTAATTCCTGTAAGGACTCCTTAAGCGATCTGTGCGATCAGCTGAAGGGGTTAAAGGAAGAGATATTTACAGTAAGCCAAGAATTGCAGAGGACTATTGTTAGAACAACTACTCTGGAGGAGAGGTTGAGTCAGGTAGAGGACGATTTAACCCCAATGAAGCTAGAGCTCAAAGCAATGAAAACGCAGATGGGTCTATATAAAGCCAAAATGGAGGAAATAGAAAATAGGTCTCGTAGGAACAACGTGAGGGTGGTGGATCTTCCGGAGCGGTGTGAGGGTCCCCACCCTGAGGAGTTCCTGGAGAAGTGGCTTAGGGGAATATTCGGGACGGAAACCTTTTCTCACCTCTTTGCAATTGAAAGAGCCCACAGAGTGCCGTTCGGGGCCCCATCATCAGGGGATACCCCAGGCCAAAAATTATGAAATTTTTCAACTATAAAGACAAGGTGACACTGATGCGCAGGGCCAGAGAGCTGGGGGACATCCTGCACAATGGAGCTAAAATCTTATTTTTTCCCGACTACTCTCCAGACCTGCAGAAACGAAGGGCCGAATTCAGGGACATTAAACGTAACCTACGGAACTATAAAATTGAGTACACTTTGCTGTACCCGGCATGCCTACGCATCACTGCTTTAGGGACTACCCATTTTTTTGATACGACGGCAGGGGCAGCAAAATGGCTCGAAGACAACAAAATGGACCTGTAGAGTTATGGGTTGAACAACGCTAGTCAAGTTTGAAATTTTTTCTTCATTCTTTTTTTTTCTTTTATTTTTTCCCTTCTTTTTTTGTGGTATTTAGCGGATGGCACGGGGGAGGGGGGAGGGGGTTGTGATAGACGGAAGCACCGATGAAGGATGTGGATTCACTAGTTATGTATGTTTTCAGTGTTACTTTGATGTTTTGGAATCGGGTTGTGGGAGGGGGGGAGGAGATTGAAGGTGAATCACAAGGTAATTGTCCGGTACCTGAGTAGGGGTGGGGGGCTCTTTTTTGAATGGTTGGGAGGGAGGAAAAAGGTCACAAGTAAAGCCCCTAGGGCTAGCCTAGTTGGGCAGGAGGGGGGTCTCAAAAAAGGGTGTTGAGTAGGGGGATAGATAAAATAGAAGATGGGGGGGGTCATGGAGAGACATAGGGTTAGATTACGGGGTGAATGTAAGGCACATGTATTTAGGAGGAGGGGGCCTATAAAAACAAAGTATATTTGCACATGCTGTTCATATTTGCAATTAAATAACATAGGGGGAGAGGGTAGAGCGGGCCCCGGATGTGGGGGCCCCTCACCCCTCTCCCCTTTCACTTTTCCGTTTGACACAATCACAGAGACGATGGCAAGTTTTGTAGACACACATGCACAAAAGAATTGCCCCTTTTTTTTCTTTTCTTTTTTTTTTTTCTCTCATTTTTACCTTCTCATTTTTAGATGCTTTTTAAAACTCTAAAAATAGGCTCTTGGAACATCAGGGGTATGGGCGACCCTGCTAAAAAGGCAGCTGTGTTCTCTGCGATGGAGGCTTACGGTGTTGAACTGGCTTGCCTGCAGGAAACTCATCTCACTAATGAAACTAAACTACATGTTCGGAGTAATACATTTCAAGAACAGTATCACTCAGTCCACACCTCTTATTCAAGAGGGGTGAGTATACTGTTAAAGAGAGGTATTTAATTTTCCTGCAGGGAAGCCAGGATAGACACGCTGGGACGTTATGTCTTCTTGAGCTGTGTTGTGGAAAACAAACCTTTGGTGATAGCAAATGTTTACATCCCTCCTCCATTTAAAACGGAGATCATGCTGGACCTATTGGAATTTGTGGATAGTAAGGTAGATACTCCGATAATAGTGGTGAGGGACTTTAATGCGGTTCTGGACAACAATCTGGATCGGTTCCCGCCCGGGTATCAGAGGGGCGCCTAGGCCTACTTCTTGAAGAGATTGGATGGTGCGACCTGTGGAGATCTCACAATCCAAACACTCGGCAGTATTCCTGTTACTCAGGGTCATATTCTACTCTCTCGCGCATAGATATGGCAGTGGGTAACAGTGAAGCTTTGCGACTAATAAGAAAAATAGAGTACGGGCCGAGGGGAATATTGGACCACTCGCCCCTGACCTCGACACTAAATTTAAATGTTAGATCTAACCAGAAAATGTGGACAATAAACCCACTATGGTTGGAGTTAATAAGCAGCCCAGTAGAAGTACTTTCCAAATTAAAAGAGTTTGTAACATTCAACTCAGGTACAGCACCATTAGGGGTAGTGTGGGATACCCTAAAAGCATACCTCAGGGGACTACTATATCAGCAGGTCACTATAGTGAAGAAAAAGTCAAGGAAATGGGAGGTAAGGGCTAGTAGGGAGGCCACGGAATCAGAGGCACAATATGTGTTAGATCCAACTCCTGAGAAACAAGAGACTTGGCTCAAGAAACAACAAGAGTACAAAGCAGTAATTAATAGAAGAACAGAGAACAAGAGACTTTTCCAGAAATAAAACTATTTTGGCAAAGGGGAGAAAGTGGGCCGGATGCTTGCACTTTTAGCCAAGTCCAATTTATCCCCATCAGCCATCTCCTCTATTAGGACCCCGGCTGGAAAGATTACATCTGATCCCGCTGAGGTCTTAGAGTCTTTTTCCACATTTTATAGAGACGTGTACAGGTCGCGCCGGGGCTCAGACCGACGCAATATGGATGGGTTTTTAGAAGGAGTTGACCTACCCGTACTCTCGAAGATGGATAGGAGAGAGATAGAGTCCCCTCTGGCATTGGAGGAGCTGCAAAAGGCAGTCGCGGAATTGTCAGGCCAGAAATCTCCGGGCCCAGACGGGCTGCCACTGGAGATCTATAGGAAATACGGGGAGGCTTTGCTTTCGGAGCTCCTAAAAGTACTGGAACAGGCAGCCAAGGATGGAAGGCTACCCTCTTCAATGTCGAAGGCCGATATAGTAGTGATACCGAAAGAGGGGAAAGACCAATTGGAAGTCTCTTTGTACAGATCAATATCACTGTTGTGTTCAGATGTCAAGATTGTCGCAAGGGTGTTGGCATCCAGACTAAATAAACATATTGCAAAACTTGTGCACTTGGACCAATCGGGGTTTATCCCCGGTCGGTCCACCTGTACAAACATTAGAAGGGCCTACTTGAATCTTCAGGTACCCACAGAAAATGCAGGATCTAGAGCTATACTGTCTTTGGACACAGCTAAGGCATTCGATAGCCTAGAGTGGGAATACCTCTGGTGGGTGCTAGAGAGGTTTGGATTTGGCCCCGTATTTATGTAACCGATTAATTTTTTATGAGAGAGAGCCCTTGAAGACTGTCTATGCTGATGTTGAGTGACTATCCTGTTATGTTGAGTGACTATCCTATTCATCCTCAAAGTTCATGTTGATAGCTTCTAAGAACATTTTTGGTTCTGGGCTCCAGCACCAGTGCCTAAAGCCCCATTTTTCTGCCCCTGTTTAACAGGGGCGTGTAATTACAATTTTTGCTGTAATATTTTGCAGCAGGGCTCATTCCTACTAGAGTATATGTGAGGGGTTGTAGTATTGTGGCACCAGCACCAGTGCCTAAAGCCCAATTTTTGCAAGAAAAAATTTTGATCCCTCAAAATCTATTTTATTTCTACCTTAAAATTAGACATTTTTTTCACTCATTATCCCCGACTCTAACCTTGGACATGCCCACTCCCTTTGAACACCTATGTGCTGATGGCCCTCACCAACTTAATTTAATATCCTCTATATACCATATCTTACATGAATCCACAAAGGTACTACCTGATATTCACCTATATATGCGCAAATGGAATGTATTATTGGGACGTACTATCCCCAAGAAGCTATGGGCAAAAATATGGGTATCAACTTTTAAGTTTTCCAAATGTGTTGCTCAGAGAGAGACGGCGGTAAAGATTTTGATGTTCTGGTACAGGACCCCAGAGCGTATTCATCATATAGATCCTTCCCTCTCATCTAGGTGTTGGAGGTGTGGTACGGAGACAGGCTCACACTTTCATATTTTCTGGACCTGTTCACTTATACAGGCATTTTGGATAGAAATACAACAAACACTTCAGTCTGTAACAGGCCTACACCTCCCCTTAGATCCTATTCATTACCTACTGGGGCTCCCCTTTCCAGGTATCTCCAAACCAACTAAACGTTTGACCTCATATTCTCCTGGCTGCTAAGAGGGTTATACCAGTGTGTTGGTTGTCTACTACCCCTCCCTCTCACCTGCAGTTTCTACAAGCTGTAGCGGAGATTAGGAGAATGGAATTCCTCCCGGCCAAGGTACATGATTTGGTTTCTCAATTTAATAAAATTTGGGAGCCCTGGGACCAATCGCAATACAGAGACCATGCGAACTGAATGATGTTGGAATAATTAAGGTAGAAAGATTATGCTTTCTTCTACATGTGTATTCTTTCTCCTTTTCTCTGGAAAATGTCCTTGTACTGACCCTTTCATTGTGAGATGCTACTTTTGTTTATACACCCAATGAAGTTGGCCTTTGTCATCTGTTAACTATTAATGTCTTCTATTCATGGTACATTAGAAAGTCCTAATACAGATCCATGGAACCTGTTATTTGTATATCCTAAACATATTTGTACTTACATTTTGTATTTGTTCTTTTTCATTTTTATTATTATTTCCTTTCTTTCTCCTTTTTATTTTTTTTGGATGTACAATTTGTGACATACCTGTTATATCTATAATGTGTTTTTCAAGCTAATAAAAATTAAAATTATAAAAAAAAAGCCCAATTTTTCTGTCCCTGTTTAACAGGGACGTGTAATTACAATTTTTGCTGTAATATTTTGCAGCAGGGCTCGTTCCTGCGCTCAACTAGAGTATCTGTGAGGGGTTGCAGTGTTGTGGCACCACCACCGCCACCTAAGGCCCAATTTTTCTTCCCGTGTTAACTTGGGCACGTAATTACAATTTTTTCTGTAATATTTTGCAGCAGGGCTCGTTCCTGCGCTCAACTGGAGTATCTGTGAGGGGTTGCAGTGTTGTGGCACCACCACCGCCACCTAAGGCCCAATTTTTCTTCCCGTGTTAACTGGGGCACGTAATTACAATTTTTTCTGTAATATTTTGCAGCAGGGCTCGTTCCTACGCTCAACTAGAGTATCTGTGAGGGGTTGCAGGTTGCACCAGTGCCTAAAGCCCAATTTTTCTGCCCGTTTAACAGGGGTGTGTAATTACAATTTTTGCTGTAATATTTTGCAGCAGGGCTCCTTCCTGCGCTCAACCAGAGTATCTGTGAGGGGTTGTAGTGTTGTGGCACCAGCATCAGTGCCTAAAGCCCAATTTTTCTGCCCCTGTGTAACAGGGGCATGTAATTACAATTTTTGCTGTAATATTTTGCAACAGGGCCCGTTCCTGCGCTCAACAAGAGTATCTGTGATGCTTTACAGTGTTGTGTCACCAACACCACCGCCATCAAAGGCCCAATTTTTCTGGCCCTGTTCAACAGGGGCATGTAATTACAATTCTTGATATAATATTTCACAGCAGGGCCCGTTCCAGCGCCCACCAAGAGTAACTGAGGGCTTACAGTTTTGTGGCACCACCACCACCATCACCACCAAAGGCCTAATTTTTCTGCCCCTGTGAGGGCTTACAGTGTTCTGGTACCACCAACACCTAAGGCCCAAATTTCTTCAGAGTATATAGGGCAGGCCGTATAGTATATTATAGTATAGTATATACTTTCAAACATCCAACTTACAAACGACTCCTACTTACAAACGGAGGGAGACAACAGGAAGTGAGAGGAAATCTACCCCTAGGAAGGGAAAGTCTCTCCTGTAAGCTAATATGGGAAAAAGGTGTCTCCACTGATGCTATATCACCAATCCTTGTTTACCCAAATTTGCAAAATCCAATTGTCATTGGGACAGAAAGTGAGGTGAAATTTTCTGAACAGGGGCACAGACCGCAAAAAAATGTTACAGGGGTGATGAAAACCCTTCCCTATGTTTTCCAAAAGGCGTAAAAATAGATTTTTTGGCTGGAGCTACACTTAAAAAATGTACCTGTTCCAAATTACAAAAAGATTCAACTTAAGAACAAACCTACAGTCCCTGTTTGGACCGCCTGTATACTGCTGTTCAGAGTATATAGGGCCTGGGGGCCCCACGTCTTTTCTATTTTTAATTTGGCTGCAGGGTTCCCCTTAATATCCATACAAGACCCAATGGGCCTGGCAATGGGCTGGGGGTTACCTATGCAGTTTTTCTCAATAATTTTGATCCATATTGCCGGAACTCGACATTACATTACAGCCGCAAGCAGTTTTATATTACTTTTATTCCTTTATAAATGTAATTTTGTGCAGGGACTGTTTGCAACACGGGAAACACGCGCCACTTTACAGGAATACTATAGACACCACCCAGGTACAATATTTAAAGGAATATTTCACTTGTATTTTTTCACTTTAAGCTTCATTAAAATCACTGCTCCCAAAAAAAGTCAGTTTTTAAAACTTTCTTTTGCATTGATACATGTCCCCTGGGGCAGGATGTGGGTCCCCAAACCCTTTTTAGGACAATAACTTGCATATTAGCCTTTAAAATTTGCACTTTTGATTTCTCACATTCGTCGAGTCCCATAGACTTTGATGGTATTCCAACGTTTGCGCAAACTTTCAGTCCGTTCGCATGTCCTGAATGTGAACCGAACCGGGCGGTGTTCGGCTCATCCCTACTCAAGAGGGTTGAGGGTGCCAAAGGAGCTTGCCTACATCACCCTGAAAGCTTGTGCAGCACTTTACAACATGAGGGCAAACATTACAGTTACATTACAATTTAGTACAAGAGGAATCAGAGGGCCCTGCTTGTTAGAGCTTATAATCTAAAAAGGAAGAGATCAAGCCCTTTCAGGGTGATATGGCTGTAGGCAATCTCCTTTAGCACCCTCAACCCTCTTGAGAAACGCCAAGATGGTCACCTTGGGAAACAAGAAAAAAAATAGGTCAACTCCAAAAAAAAAAAAAAAAGAAGCCCACCTGGTATCCCCAGGCAGTCTCCCATCCAGGTACTAACCAGGGCCAACTCTGCTTAGCCTCAGAGATCAGACACTTTCAGGGTGATGTGGCCGTAGGAAATCTCCTTCGGCACCTTCAACCCTCTTGAGAAATGCCAGGATGGTCACCTTGGGAAATAAGAACAAAATAGGTCAACTCCAAAAAAAAAAGAAGCCTACGGCACCTGGTATTCCCAGGTGGTCTCCCATCCATGTGCTAAACAAGCCTGACCCTGCTTAGCCTTCGATATCAGAAAAGATCGGGTGCTTTCAGGGTGATGTGGCCATAGGTAACCTCCTTTGGCACCCTCAACCCTCTTGAGAAACGCCAATATGGTCACCTTGTGAAACAAGAAAAAAAATAGGTCAACTCCAAAAAAAAAAAAAAGAAGCCCACCTGGTATCCCCAGGCAGTCTCCCATCCAGGTACTAACTAGGGCCAACTCGGCTTAGCCTCAGAGATCAGACACGTTCAGGGTGATGTGGCCGTAGGAAATCTCCTTCGGCACCTTCAACCCTCTTGAGAAATGCCAGGATGGTCACCTTGGGAAATAAGAAAAAAATAGGTCAACTCCAAAAAAAAAGAAGCCTATGGCACCTGGTATTCCCAGGTGGTCTCCCATCGAGGTACTAAGCAGGCCAGACGCTGCTTAGCCTCCTAGATCAGATAAGAGCGGGTGCTTTCAGGGTAATGTGACTGTAGATAATCTCCTTGGGCATCCTCAACCCTCTTGAGAAACGCCCAGATGGTCACCTTGGGAAACAAGAAAAAAATAGGTCAACTTAAAAAAAAAAAGAAGCCTAAAGCACCTGGTATTCCCAGGCGGTCTCCCATCCATGTACTAAGCAGGCCCGACCCTGCTTAGCCTCCTAGATCAGGCGCTTTCAGGGTGATGTGGCTGTAGATAATCTACTTTGGCATCCTCAACCCTCTTGAGAAACGCCCAGATGGGTACCTTGGGAAACAAAAAAAAAATAGGTCAACTCAAAAAAAAAAAAAAAAAAAAAAAAAAAAAAAAAAAGCCTACGCCAGGTACTAACCAGGCCAGACCCTTAGCCTCCAAGATCAGATGAGATTGGGCGCTTTCAGGGTGATGTGGCCATAGGCAATTGCCTTTGGCACCCTAAACTCTCTTGAGAAACGGCAAGATGTCTCCCATCCAGGTACTAACCAGGCCTGACCCTGCTTATCTTACGAGATCAGGAAGACGTGGCCGTAGGCAATCTGTTTTGGTACCCTCAACCCTCTTGAGAAATGCCAAGATGGTCACCTTGGGAAACAAGAAAAAAAAAAAGGTCAACTCTAAAAAAAAAAAATAAAAGAAGCCTACAGCACCTGGTATTCCCAGGTGGTCTCCCATCCTGGTACTAACCAGGCCCAACCCTGCTTAGCCTCGAAGATCAGACGCTTTCAGGGTGATGTGGCCATAGGCATTCTCCTTTGGCCATCACCATTTTGGATTGAGAAGTGGCGCAGCTGGGTAAAAAAAAAATCTGTAATTTCCCCCGATTTGTCTCTGCGTCTTCTGGATGGCATCTGTAGTTGTGTCCACAGCCCTGGAGCCAGAAAATGGATGAATCTGAAGCCTTGTGTTGATGTAATGTCCTCCGACAGCCCACTGTGGAAAAGAGCTTTGTTAATGTGCAGCCATCAGCTCCGCGGTTCACCACACCCCCATCAATGAATGTTTTATAGTAAATGGACGAAAAACCATCTGGGCCGGAGCTCTTCCCTGTCTTAAGATCTTTGATTGCCTGTCGGATTTCTAATGTTTCAATGGGTTTTTCTAGGCTTTTAATGTTTATGTCTGTTAATTTAGGAAGTTTGGAGGAATTCAAATATTCCTGTAAAATTTGTTTTCTTTTGCACTGGACATCTGCTGGTTTGTGTTGTCCCAGAAGGTTGTAGAGGTTTGTGTAGAAATCATGGAAGTGGTGTGCAATTTGTTCAGTGATGTCTAATTTCCTATCTTTGTTTTTCATACCCAGGATATTAGGTTTGTTACGGGGTCCTTTCAGGGCCCTTGCCAGAAATTTGCCTGTCTTGTTCCATTTACATTATTCATAATACATTTTCTTCCTAAAAAATAGGAAGCATTTGGTTCTAGGGTCTGTTGCGATGGTTTCCTAGTCCCTAGCAAATCTATTGTGGATTGTGTTGTCAAGTATTGTTTGTGCTGGGCTTCTAGTTTCAGAATTTTGTCAGTCAATTTATTGATTTCCTTTTCCCTCTCTCTTTTACGTTGAGCTCCCATCTTGATCAGCTCTCCTCTAATGGAGCACTTATGTGCTTCCCAAACCATCAGAGGGCCCACTTCCAGGGACACATTGTATTAAAAAAATTTGTTTAAGAGCTATGTAACCTTGGGAAGCAGCACAGAGGCAGTTAACATCAAGGAGTTCCATCTCCACATCGGGGATTTGGGAGGGTAGACTGCAAGATTTAGGGTTAAAGAGATAGGAGCGTGGTCAGATAAAGATTGGAGCCCTATACTGGTTTCAGAGACTGCGTGTAAGTCTCTTCGGGATATGAATATGTAATCAATCCTGGAATAGCGGGCATGTGGGACAGAATAAAAGGTGAAGTCTCTGCCCTCTGGGTGGAGAAAACAACAAGAGTCCATTAAATGTAGGGAGTTTAACAGTAATTTATTGCTTTTTAAAATTCTGTATGTGATGTATGTTTTACCTGAGGAGGTGTCTGTTAAGGGGTTCAAGGGAAGGTTAAAATACCCTCCCAAAATTAGGCAGCCTGAGCTAAAGCTTTCAAGTTCCTTAACTAAACGTTGACAAAAGGTTAAATGAGCAGTGTTTGGGATAAACATTAGCTAGTGTAACAGGGATGCCACTTCCCTTTAAGGAAGAGATCTCCCTTCTTGGTCTGTTAGTCTGTCAGTCAGTTCAATGGAAGCTTCCCTGCTAACCAGGGTTGAAACTCCCTTTGATTTGGCAAGATCATTAGTAGCGTGATAAGCTTCTGTGAAGTAGGAGTCAGTGAACCTGGGTACATGGTGAGTCTTTAAATGTGTTTCCTGCAGAAATGCAAAGCGAGGCCTACCTATTTTGAGTTCCCTCAAGGGCTGAACATTTCTCAGGGATATTAAGTCCCTTAACATTGTGTGAAATAACTGTGAGACTATGTACCAAGGAGGAATACGCCATTGAGCCGATTCAGAGAGAGTCAGGAAGTTTCAATCTGAAGATGACACTTGTAAATTAATTCACAATAAGGGAAAAAAAAAGGAAGATCGTAAAAATGAGTATATATGCCATTGTCTGATGCTTCTTGAAGGTAGAAATAACCAGTACAACTAGGAAATAGGGGGATATAAACAGTAAGAAGTACAATATATGATAATGAGTTATAGATGTAAACCTAATAGATAGATACACTATTGCTAGGGTCTCAACTAGTGCACTCCGGTGTGAGCAGATGCCATATTAAAAGGCACTTTGTGGCATTGGGGGAGGTACCGGCTGGTATTGACAGCACCAGATAGGATGCCTGTCACTTTTCAAAGGGTGACAATCTATGTAGGCGGAGGTAAGGAGGTTGCAGCCTCAAAGAGCAATATTAAGGGGACTAAAGGGATTTCTGCAGTTTGGATTCACTAAGTTATAAGAACTACCTTGAATGTTCAACGAGAGGTGCGGGGGGGGGGCAGTCACCCCCATCATTGCCCCTTGAGTATAGGTTATAGGTTGTACTTGAACAGAGCACAACAATTTAAGATGCATAATATAATATAAAAATATAACTTTGTCAGAAACAGACGTAAGGGAGGAGAAAACCCCTATGCAGGGAAACAAATATAAACGTGCCTGGTCTATTGACAGTACCCAGAAGCAAAAAGGTGTAAATCGAATATGAATCAAAAATAACTGTAAAAATATAATCTGGAAGTCTTTAGCAATTTTAGTCAGAGTAAAGGCATACCTAGTACACCTGGATAGTCAGGTCAATTATTGTAAAATGAGTTGTGGGAGTTAGTGCATTCTCTGGATTCAGTGAGGATATCAAACAACGGCCTTAGTGGGTGGAAGACTAAGAGACCTCAGGAGTAAAGATGGTCAAGTCATGTGGGAAACTATATATGAACTGTGTAGTCCTCCCAGAGCTGAGCTGGAAAGAAAACAAAAATAAATAAGCAACAGATCCAGGAACTTAAACATAAGAATAATGTCAGGTATCCCATGTGGCAGTTGACTCAGAACGAAACAGGATAAACTACCCCTCTGTCCAGAGGCAAAGAGTTCAGTTCGGTAAAGTCGGTCATCAAAGACCAGTACATATAGCTGAGAGTCATGGACCAGTTATTAAGTTTCGTCTGGAGCCCTGGAGGAGTGGGCCCTGTTGTTTGGAGTAACAGCCGTTGATCCTCCTTGGCGGTTCGGTTTCAACTTTTTTAAATGGCCTTTCTCTGGAGACATAACGGAGGGAACGTGGGGGCTTCTTTTCAAGGGAGGAAGGAGGAATTCTTGACACCAATCGGGGAGATCAACTTGGCCCATTTGGAGTGAGTTGCAGAAATCTTCAGGTGAGTGTAAGGAGTGCTGGCGGCCAATATGGATCACAAGTAGTACAAATGGGAAGCGCCACGTGTATCTCAGGTCTTTCTCGCGTAGTTTGTCTAAGAGCCCCATGATTTTTAAGGGTTATCTGGGATAAGTCATGGAAGAGCATGATGGTTTCCCCATTAAATACAATCTGATCATTTCTTTGTGCTTTATGCATGATATCTTCTTTCAGCACAAAGCTCTGTAGACAGCAGATGATGTCACGTGGAGGCATGGTATCTGGGCCACGCACTCTCAGGGCCCTGTGAGCTCTCACAAACTCAATCTCTGTGTCTTCAGGCCTTTCCAGCAGACTGTTAAATACCCTTTGTAAGGCTGGAATCATTTGCAAATTGTCCACTGACTCAGGGATCCCCCTGACTCTTATATTTTTTTGCCTCCCCCTGTTGTCAAGGTCTTCTAAGTGTCTATTAATTTCTATGAAGTGGATAGAATGTGATGTTGTCACTCTCTCCAGTCTGTTAATTGCCTTCTCTCTGTGTTTCCCAGGTGCTTCAGCAGAGGCCATTTTCTCAGTAAGCACTAGCAGATTGGTTTGAAGATCTGTTATGGCCGCTGAGAATGTGGACTTAATGTCTGTGAAGGGGGTGACTGGAGTGTGAGAGTTCCCTACTGTTGTCCTCTGTAGCAGATCTGGAGTTCTCACTGACATCTTCCTCCGGAGGGGTTGGCGCCATCTTGCCTCCAGCTACGCTGCTCCGGGAGGAAGACTGACTTTTGAAGAGGTCAGAGATGTTTCTGCCTGTGTAAGCAGCCGCCAAATGACAGGATCGGGTGTGAGGCGTTTGGTAGTTCTGCTTGCTCATTATTGGGTGAGAGGTGTACAGAAGTATGGGCTAGAGGCTGCAAATCCTCCTTTAGTATGCTGCCATCTCAGCAGCGCGCAAAGCCATGCCCACTGGAGGGTAGATTTATATAGGGTGAAGTCCTACAGGGATTTGGTTTTACGCCACAGTTGTTTAAGAGCACTGCAATGTCTCTTGAGATTTCTGGTGTTATCAGTTTGCCAGGATTGTAATGGTCGGAACCCGATTCTGCGTGTAGCTAGAGGGCCAAGTGTGTCCAGTGAGGATGAGAGTGAACTGTTGTAGACAAAGGTGGCCATGTCAGGACAGGACAAGGGAGAGATTTTGTCAGAGGTGGTCAGTAGCAGAATAGAGAAGAGAAGGGTTAAATTGGCAAAGGTTTCTACAAGTAATCATTTGCTGCTTGGAGGGATAGGTGGTTGAATACAAGGATACTGTGGGTATCCATTGTGTTAGGTCAAAAGATGAGGTTAGGTTGAGAAGTTAAGCTGTAGCCAGGCAGTTAACATTAACAGGGATGTTGAAGTCACCGTGAATGATAGTGGGTATTTCAGAGGAGAGAAAGTAGGTTAGCCAGGCAGTGAAGTCATCAAAAAAAGTGTGATATTGGTCCAGGAGGCTGATAAATTGCTGCAATCCTCAGAGAAATGGGAGAAAACAGACAAATACAGTGCATCTCAAAAAAAGAGAGGGATAGAGAGGGAGGGATAGGAAGGACTTGGAAGGTGCTTGGCGGGGATAGAGGGAATACAGTTCCACCTCCTTTCTGTCCATTGAGTCTGGGGGAGTGAGGCCAGTAGAGGCCACCATGAAAGAGAGCAGCAGGAGAAGCCAAGACTAAATCTTGAAGCCAGGTTTCAGTTATGGCGAGTATGTTAAAGCAATGAGAGATAAAATGGTCATGCACACTTGTGAGCTTGTTACAGATAAGGTGGGTATTCCAAAGGGTGCATGAAATTGGGGAGGGGGGGGTGCGGGTTTTTGGAAGCAGGGGGATAGAAATTAAACTAAATGGATAGCAGCTGATGCCACAGGAGGAGGTGTGCTGTGGTTTGTAGTTTGTAGTTAGAAAATGGAAGGCCAGGATTTGGAGAAATGTCCCAAGAGAGTATCTCACTGCCCTGGTGCCTAGGTCAGCATGTGGGTTCAGTATTTGCAGGAGATGATGGGTGCAGTAGTGGGGAGAGGGTAGGAGTGAGGGTGATATGAGTAGGCTGTGGGGTAGAGAGGAGGGGAAGTGTAAGGATAATTTGAAAAAAAAAATGAATCTTATACTGTATCAAAAGATGCCAGCGCTCAAGGTTGTAGTGCAGTGCTAATCCACTTCAATCCACTCTGTGTGAGTTTTGCTCCTGGCATGATGGGTTCAAACTCACCAAATGTAGTTGACCTCTTTTAGCTTATGCCAAAAAGGATCAAAGAAAGCTTTCCACAGCTTCACTGTGCATGGCTAGGTGCTCTTCACTTTATCCTGTCTCCTCTCACACAGACCAGATCAGAGCTCACATGCAAAAAGGGTAAAAGCAGAGAAGGGTATCATAGTGCAAGGTGTCTTTATTAAAACTTGAAAACACTAATTATCTAAAACCACTCACAGTTGTAGAGGTGAGCAGTCCTCTCAGGTCTCCATGTCTGTGCATGCAACAGTATCGTCTCCCACATTCTAAGCGGCAGTTAGTGGCTTTTACAATTACTGGCAAATGATTCCTGGGTGCTGGGGAGTTGGGTGGTTTTAGGCTGGTTTCACACCATCACCGCATCTGGCTCATAGCAGGGGTACAGTGCGTCCTGGTTCACCAGTTCAGGTCCGATTTCAGCCCGAATTTTGGGCTGAATTCGGAAGTGAAACGGACCAAAAGATGCACAGTGTTTTTGTGCAAAACGCAACAGACCTGCTGTGGAGATATGTGAACTTGCCCCGTAGAGAGACGGTCAAAATCTTCCGCCATTGCAAATTGGATGCAGGAATCCCGAATCCAATTAGCAATGGTGTGAACCCCGCCTGAATTAATGTTTTAATCAAGTTTTAATAAAGATGTCTTGCACTATAATAAACCTCTCTGCTTTGACCCCTGTATGAATGTGAGCTCTCATCTGGTCTGTATGAAAGGAGACAGGATAAAGTAAAGAACACCTAGCCATGCACATCGGAACTGTGGAAAGCTTTCTTTAATCTTTAACCTCTAAAAGAGGTAAATTACATTTGGTGAGTTTGTACCCATAACATGGAGTGGATTAAAGTGGATTAGCAGCTTGTTCGAGACTTGCAAATGCAAGAGGGCGTGAACGGATGCTGAGGTGAGAGGTTGCAGCAAAGTCCAGACCTCGCCCCAGCTCCCATGCAGGACACCGTAATGCAGAGAGTGGAGGAAGTGCTGAAGGACGGAACGGTGGGTTGGCTGGAGAAGGACATCTTCCCCTGTTGTGGGAATTGGCAGTGTGCTCTCCCAGAGTGGCTTCCAGCAGCACACCCCTCAGTGAGAGGAGGTGACGCACCCAGGATAGAGCCATGTGAGGCCGTGTGAGGCGTCTGAGAGGGCAGACGTTTTTCCACCATGACCCAGAAGTGTGGAATGGAGGAGGCAGCCACACAGGACGGAGCTGGCACTCAAACACAGTGAGGGGTCAAAGAAAAAACGAGCCAGGTTGCTGCTGCAAAATTGGTGCGATTTGCTCACACACCAGGCCAGACACCCAAGAAGGGTGGGCAGGCAGGGGGAGTACAAAATCCATGTCCCCAGACCGGCACCCCCTTTGCGGAGGAAGAGTCAGGGCCCAGCAGCAGAGACATCAGCAGTCCAGGAGAGAGACCAAGTTTCAAGTAAGGAAACAGAGGGGGGAATCCTGGGGCCAACTACAGGAGCAGAGAAAGAACCATCCCTGAAAGACATTCTTCTTGCAGTCAACAACTGTAAGTCATCATTATCTGAATTATCTGATCAATTGAAATGCATTAAAGAAGATCTGTTATTTTTGAGGGAGGATGTGCAAGAGGTATGTGAATGGACATTCATCCTTGAGGGGAGACTTGGCCAGGTAGAAGACGATGTGAACCCGATGAAACAAGAAAAAAAATGAATGAGGGAGCAACTGAGTATGTGCATTTATAAAATGGACGACATGGAAAACACAGGAAACATGTAAGGGTTCTAGGTCTCTTCGAGAGAATTGAAGGTAACAATCCTACAGAATACATGGAGGACTGGCTTATAGGAATGTTCAGTAAAGACTCCCTGACAAAGTTTTTTGCAATTGAACGTGCGCATAGAGTCCCCTTTAGGGCACCACCTCCAGGAGGCCAGCCAAGGCCTTTTCTTGTTAAGCTCTTATACTATAAGGACAAAGTTATTATTCTTCAAAAAGCAAGAGAGGTGAAAAACATACAGCATAATGGTGCAAGGATTTCAATATACCCAGACTTTTCTCCTGAACTACAGAAACAAAGGGCCAGGTTTATAGAATGTAAACTCAGGTTGCAACAGCTTATAATCAACTATGCCATGCTTTCTCCAGCGCGTCTGCGAATAACAGCTTTGGGGGAAACTAAGCTTTTCAACACACCTGCAGAAGTGGTTGGTTGGATATGAATGAAGGGGGGTACAGCGGGGGGGGAGGGAATATAACAAGAATGGAAATTTAATGGACATATATAACTGTCATTAGGTTCTTGTTTTCTCTCCCCTGGGGGGGGGGGGGGTTGCGAAAGGGTGAAGGGTTTAATAAGAGTGTTTGTTTTTGTTTTTTCTTGGGGGAATTAATCACTTGTGGGAAAAGAATATTTGTGGTTATATTTGTTTTTTTTCCCCCCAGTTTTGAGAAGAAACACACAGGAGAAATGGTTAACAAAAAAATTGGTATGTATCACCTCGGAGAGGAAACATGGTAACTTTAGAAGCCCTCAGTGTGGGCCCAAAGAGGGGCAGGGAGAGAGAGAGAGGGATGGGTTGGGGAAGGGGGGGGGGGGAGAATGAGATGTGTGATTGGATAAAGGAGAGTATGAAGGGGAATTTTACACATTTAGAAGTTACACACGAAGGGGAAGAGTCACCAAGTTATGATTTCTTTAAAAAATACAGGAATATAGGAATTAGGGGAATAGACATTAGATTTGTAGATAGGAGGAAGGGAAGATGACAGCTATGAGAGGAAAGAGGAAAATCCCCAAAACAGGTTAGGAGTGTAAAAATATGCTCCTGGAATGTTCGGGGGGTAAGAGACTCGGTTAAAAGACAAGCAATCTTCTCAATGACCGATATGGGTGAAATTAAAATACTCTGCCTGCAGGAGACACACCTCGAAAAAGAGAAGATCTGTGCTTTAAGGCACAGGAAATATCAACTGCAATATCTTCTACTCACACCTCCTATTCAAGAGGGGTGAGTATTCTGATAGATTTCGGGGTGGTTTTCTCCTGCAGGCAGAGTAAGATAAATGAGAATGGAAAATACGTTTTTCTCTTTTGCCGGTTGGAAGATAGGGAGTGTGTGCTGGCCAACGTATATATCCTTCCCCCATTTTGTACGGAAATTTTGTATGAATGAATGAAGTTTATTATAGATAATCCTGGGGTGCCTGTTATAGTAGCGGGAGATTTTAACATGACTATGGATAAAAGTCTGGCTATGTTCACACCTGGAGTCCCACCTGGCAGTACATCCAGCAGCCCGCTCCTCCAATTTTGTGGGGAGACAGGGTTGATGGATGTCTGGAGAAGGTGGTATCCTGGGGTAAGACAGTATTCCTGCCACTCTAAGACACATGCTACGCTGTCCAGAATTGATCTTATATTGTGTAATGAAGAAGCTTTGAATATAATGGAGGAGGTAAAATATGAACTGAGGGGAGTCTCAGACCACTCACCTGTGGTTTTCTCAATAAAAACAGGGATGAGATATAGTAGGGGGGGATTGGAAAATAAACCCCTTCTGGCTGGAAATAATGTATGACTCTGGGAAAATAGTAGCCATCCTAGAGGAGTTTATAAAATTGAACTCAGGAACAGCTCTATTGGGGTAATATGGGACACCCTGAAGGTGTTCCTTCTGGGTGTGTTAATACAGCAAATTTCCTATATTAAGAAACAGTCACAGGTTAAAAAGATCACATCAGGGGAGAATGTAAGAGAGGCGGAAGTACGGTATGTAGAGGATCCAACCCCAGATAGGTATAGGGAGTGGGTGGAAAGACAGGAAGAATATAAGAAACAAGTTTTGAAGAAAGCGGAAAACAAGAGAATATTCCAAAAAATACATTTCTTTTGAGGAAGGAGAATGAGTAGGGAGGATTATGGCCTTAATAGCTAATGCAAATAGACCCTCCTCTACTATATTGGCTATTTTTGATGAGGGAGGTAAAATTAAGAGGACCACTTCGGAAATAGTAAATCTAATTAAAAGTTATTATAAAAATTTGTATAGTACAACACAAATAAACACAGAACGGGAAATGTGGGACTTTTTTGAAAGACTGAAGATTCCCTCACTGTCAAAGGAGGAGAGAGAGGGAATGGAGGGCCCATTAACTTTAGAAGAACTACAAGGACAGGTTGGCCTACCAGTAGAAATATACAAGAGATATGGAGGCACCTTACTCCCAAAACTTTTGGAGGTACTTAACTGGGCGGCTGGGGATGGGAAACTATCCCCATCTATGACAGAAGCAACTATAATTGTACTGCCAAAGGAGGGGAAAAATCAGTTAGAAGCAGCTTCGTACAGACCGTACAGACCTATACCCCTTTTGTGCTCGGATGTAAAGATTTTAGAAAAATTACTAGCAGCAAGGTTAAATAGAATAATCTCTAAGGTGATACACCCGGATCAAACCGGTTTTATACCGGATAGATCTGTAAATGAGAACTTAAGGCGAGTATATTTAAACATCCAGTTGCCAATAGAAAAGGGGGGGGCGAGAGCTGTTTTATCATTAGACACGGCCAGGGCCTTCGATAGCCTCGAATGGCATTATTTATGGAGGGTACTGGCATAATTCCAATTTGGCCCTAAATTTGTCCAATGGATAAGAATATTATATGAGGGACCTAGGGCCAAAGTGAGAATAAACGGGGAGTGATCTGAGTGGTTCCAGTTGGTGAGGGGGATGAGACAGGGGTACTCATTGTCGCCCCTGCTCTTCGCCCTCGCAATGGAGCCACTAGCTATTGCATTAAGAACCTCCCCGAAAGTGCAGGGATTTAAAAGGGCAATGAAGGAAGAGAAGGTGGCTATGTATGCAGATGATGTACTATTGTTTTTAGGTGATATGCAGTCCTCTTTGGGGGTGGCAATGGATATAATCAGAGATTTTGGACAATTTTCTGGGCATGTAATTAATTGGGAAAAATCTGTACTGCCCCAACAGGTAGCCCAAGTAAGGGTTGTAAGCCAAATGCAATATCTAGGCATTAACATAACAAGAGATCCGGGACAGTACATAGCTGGAAATTTAGTCCCACTTATGACAAAGTTAAAACAGAAATGCCGGATATGGAGCCGACTTCCTCTCTCGGTAGCTGGACATTGTAACTTAATTAAAATGGTCGGGATGCCACAAATTTTATACGTATTGCATAACTCCCCAGCGTGGAGTCCAGGGCATTGGTTTAAAAAATTGGATGGGGTGTTCAGAGAGTTAATTTGGAAAAATGGAGTAGCAAGAATCCGCTTGCGGACATTGCAGCTGCTGAGAGAGGAGGGAGGATTAGCACTAGCAAATGTGAGATGCTACTTTTTGGTGGCACAAATGCAGCATATGAGAGGAAGTAATTTGCCGGTCGAGAGGGAGGTAGGAAGGGGCCTGTTGTTGAATGACACTAGTCATGATACAGTAGTGGAGGCAGTTGAAGTGGATTCTTTTAGCTCTAGGTGCCCTACAGTTCAACTGATGGTAAAAAGCTGGGAAACTGTCAAAGCTATGCTGAGTTATGGTGGATTTTCAGAATTTTCCCCTGTAGCACTCTCTACCTGAAGGTAAGTGCTAGAAAAGGATTTTTCTAAGCTCTGGGTCTAGGTGCAGGTATATTTAGCCAGGCCTGTGCTTTAGGCTAGGCCTGGTTGTTTTGATTTGGGACTGGGAGTGTTTGGTTAGTGGTGGGTGTGACCACCTGTGCTCTGACTCAGAGGTGCCTCCCCTGCTTTCAGGAAGATTGTTCTGGAAGAGATGATCCTGAGGATTGTGTGGCAGACAGCTCATGTGAGGAGCTCTGACCAATTACCCTTTGGTATTGGAAGGGGGCAGGCCTCCCATATAAGCTGAGGTCACATGCTGCCAGGGAGGAGTCTGGGGGATGCAGGAAGAAAGCATGGAGTGTTAGGAAGTTACCGCAGGGCCGCCCCACAAGGGGGCACGCCGGGCGCGGAGGAGGGATGGAGGGGCTGCTATGAAGTATTCCTGGATGAAGATCTTCATCATTTAATTGATGTCAAGCTGCTGTGACCGAGAACCACAGGATTTGTACACAGGTGAAGATCGGTGCAGAAGAAGTACCAGTAAAGTGGAAGAGATTAGATCAGTGTTTCGTGACCGGGGACACAGAACTTGCCCTTTGGAGAAGGTCAGTGTGAAAGAAACAAAAGGAGAAGCTATTGAGAGTGGTGCAGAATGCTGTGGCCAGGAAACATAGCATTAACAATAATGGACTGGCTGGGAACAGTAGCCCGCCTATTACCATGTGTCAGGCTGTCGGGGGGAGGTACCTAGTATCTCTGGCCTGGTGAAGCACACTGGTAATACCTTCCAAAAGACTGTGTGGCTACCAAACTCAATGGGCCATCGGGGAGAGGCTGTGTATGTCTCTGGCTTATTGATTTCCTGAAGCAACACCCTTATGGTCTGCAAGATGGGATTATTCTGAGTGATTCAATGGAAGTGAAGTAACCATAATCTAACAGTTTTTTTCAGTGGAGGATTTGTACAGGAGGAAAAGAATTCAGTAGGAGCAACAGTCTGCAGAGGAAGTCTGCAGAGGAAATAGACTGTGAATGTTAGAGGTGCATCATTTTCAAGGCTAAAGCTGCTGATTCATGTATGACCAAAGTGATGACAATACACTAGGTACCATGGGCATCCCATATCTTCCCTTATCCCAACCAAGTTGTATCCCGCAATAAACGCAACAAAACTACGCAAATGACTGCTCGTTATCTTGAATGATAGATGGGGGTCTGGCAGCAGGGTGATTGGCGGATTGCTAGTAACCAAGTGGTAACCATACCGCTACACCCCCATATGGGATAATAAAAATCTAAAGGAAGGCAATGGGGAAAATAGAGGAATGGGAGCGGAGCGACATTCACTACCTTGTACAATTGCATAGGGCAGGTAGATTGAAGTCATTCAAGGAGATAAGGGAAGAATATGCCGTTCCAAATAAATCTTTTTATAGACACCTGCAAGTAAGGCACGCGTTAGATGCCCAGTTTAGGGAGGAGGTACCAGAGTGGAGTGAAATGTCCTCTCTTAGAAAAGTAGTTAATGCCAGGACATCCAAGGGATTAATCTCTGACATGTATGGATGTAGAAGTAGGGCAGATCTAGGATAGGGGACACAACTTAACAGTAGGGGTAAATGGGAAAGGGACATTAAACCAATAACTGTGGAGCAATGGAATTGTATACTGGCATTAGGGTCTAATGTCTCATTGTCCCCCACACAGATTGCATCACACTTATATCTGGTACACAGATCGTACTACACGGGGGGGGGGGGGGAGGGGGAGATAAAGGGAGAAATGTATTTTTTTTGTATTTTTGTGTAAAATGGAAAATAATAATTGTGTGTTTCTCAATAAAAAGTATTTGATTAAAAAAAAAAGTGGATTAGCATTGCACTACCACCTTGAGCACTTGTATCTTTTTATATAAGGTTTTTAATAAATTTTTATCCATTTTTTATATTTTTTTACATGTTTTTATCACCATGGACTTTTTTGTATGAGCATCTATTTTTTGTTACATGTACTTTCGTTATGAATTCACAAATTGTACCTAATGTAAAGTGAAACCCTAAAAAAAAATATCCTGTCCCCTTATAGCAGATTAAACAGCACAGTACGTGTGCTGTCTATTATTCTGCCCCTCTCTAAACTGTAAACAAATCTGTCTGATCTTGCCACTTCCTGTGTTCTCCTCTGTGAGCTTACCATGATAATAATGGCTGCTGAGCCCTAACTACTGTGATAAGCTTACTTTCCTCTGTCATCCACAGCTCTCCTCTGTCCTCCTCACCCCCTCCCTCCCTTCCTGTCAGCTCCTGTGTCTGTGTCTCTGTCTCGACCCCCCTCTTCTGTCGCTATTCGTATTAAAAAAAAACTTTACAAAATATCCTGGCAGCCCCTCTCCTTGATCCAGCGATAACTCACTGTGCAAGTGTTTGTTTAAATAGATGCTTCTAAATACCTTTTTCTGATTATCTTCAGGCCAGCCACGTGACTTCCGGCCGCTCTGCTACTACAATCCAAGGCTACAGTGGGAGGGGCCAAGCAGCCAGCATGGTGGTCACGTGACTCCCAGTTGACGTCAAAGGGAGATCTCAGCTCCTCGCGCTGTAGCCCTGGATCGTAGTAGCAGAGCGGCTGGGAGTCACGTGACCAGCCTGAAGATAACTGGAAAAAGGTATTTACAGGCATCTTTTTAAACAAACACTTACAGAGTGAATCACCAGATAAAGGAGAGGGGCTCCCAGTAAAAGGCATTTTTAGGGTTACAACCACTTTAAGCACTGGCACCTTGTATACATATCTAATTGATTTTGTAGTTGTTTAATGTTAGATTTATCTACTTCACATATGTGTAATTGGCAAAAATTTACCAGCAGTATTTCACAAGATTATTCACAGATTTTTGGGCAAACCCATTTTTTGCAGATTTAAAAAGGGAGTAGCATGCTTCCATTATATAGATTCAGTCCGAGTACACGCTATTTATCACCACCCTTCGGACGCGCTAGTGCAAACCAGTTTTCTATCCATGTACAAACCCTATGGTCTATGCCTACAGACCTCAGTTTGTAAATTAAGTATTTGTGGGGGACTGTATCAAATGCTTCTGCAAAATCCAGGTATACCACATCCACAGGCCTTCCCTTATCTAGATAGCAGCTCACTTCCTCATAGAATGTTAAAGCGGTAGTAAACCGCAGCACCGCATACTAGCACATTATGACATACTCACCTGAAAACAAAGCCCTCCAGTGGCATGCTGTCACCACTGTAGGCACTTCCATCTTCACCCAGTCTTCCTTCTGGGTTTGCAAGCTTCAGCAGTATGAATGGCTGAGCCGCAATTATGTCACTCCCATGCATGCACGTGGAAGTCATTGCTTATGGCAGAGGGCTTTTGAAGGAACGGCACAGATATGCTGTTCCTTCAGAGTGCATGCACCGGTGACATCACTGGCTGATTCTAAAGTAAATATTTCCTAAACGGCGTGCATTTAGGAGATATTTAGTGTACTTATAGGCCTTATTATAGGCTTACCTATATGTAAAAATCTACCAAGGGAATTTACTCCCACTTTAACAGGTAGGTCTGGCAAAAACGACCTTTTGTAAAGCCATGGTGATTACTACTAGTGATACTGTATTCATCAGCAAAATCTTGGATATAGACTGACTGGCCTATAGTTTCTAGGTATATATCTTGGCCCTTTTTTAAATATTGGTACAATGTTGGCCCTTCACCAATCCGCTGGATCATTCCTGTTAGTATGTTACCCATAAAAATTAGGAATAGTGGTCTGGCTATAACCTGACTGAGTTTTTTGAGAACTCTCAGGTGTAAGCCATCTGGTCATGGTGATTTATTGTTCAATGTTTTTATTCGGTTTTATCAAACAGAAAAATAAGACAATGAAAAGTGGTATCTGTCATATCAATACATAATAAAAGTACTTATTCATATGGTTACAGATGACAGAGTAACAAGTAACAAGCATTACATTGAACATTTAAAAAACGCTTAATGGCGGGTGAGGAGCATTGTCTTCCCACCCAGGCACCCCATCTGGGAACACACTGTGCTCTGAGGGGGAGACAACACATCCAGCCCCTATGTTACATCTTTTTGCACTAAAACTTTACATATATAAGGTGGTAGTGGGATCAGAGAGGGAAAAGCAGGGGCCTAATCGGCTCGGTGGGAGGAAATGGAAGGTGAAAAATAATACACTAACAAATCAAAAAGAAAACGCACATAGTCAGGTACATACATTGTGCATTGTGTTGGCTCAAACATTATACTATTTGGGACAGTCAGTCAGGTAAAATGGAACTATATAAGTGTTATATCTTTGGTAAGAAGGCAACCCATATATTGGGGGGGTTCGTATTCATGCTGTAGAAGCGTGTGGATGTGCTAGCCAAGGGCCCCATGGTGAGTTAAACTTTGCCAGGGAGTAATTTTTCATAGCAAATATCCATTCTAAAGAACAACATCTATTGATTTCTCTGATGACATCTGATATGCTATGGGTGTTTAGGGAGTCCCAGTGTCATTATATTGAGTTTTGCAGACAAAAGGATGTGGACTACAATAACTCTGGATTTGTGTGGGATACTATTAATGTGGAGATGTAGAAGGGCTTGTTCAACCGAAGGAGAAGTAGGGTATGGAGTGAATTCTGAGATTATTTTAAAGATCCAGTATGATCTGATAGATTTACAGTACCATAGTATATGTATGAGGGAGCCTGTGGAATCGCGATTTCTCCAGTATTTACTGGAGTTGCTGGGTGATATTTTTGATAATTTATATTGGGTGTAGTACCTATTATTTTCTGGAAGAGTTCCCAGTGGTCCATGCATAGTGTAGATTTATACAGTATGTCCAGAGTAAGGATGATTTCCATGACTGTGCGGAGTATTGTTGACCTAATTCTTGTTCCCACTTTAGAATTGTAGATGTTTTGGTAAAATTATGTAAGTTACATATTTTTTTATAGAAGAAAGCGATCCCTTTAAGCTTATAATGATCTAAGTCATATAATTTATATATACATCTCTTCCTCTACTGTTACTATTGAAAGGATCTTGTCTTTTGTAAAAAGTTGCAATATTTGAATATAGTGATAATACTCAGAGTTTGGCAGATGATATTTTATTTGAAGATCTGTAAAGGAGAGAAGTTTCCCTTCCACCACTTATGCCACGTACACACGATCAGAAATGCCGCCCTGGAAAAGACTGATGTGAGCTTTTGGTCGGAAAATGTGACCGTGTGTATGCTCCATCGGACTTTTGCTGGCGGAATTCCAGCCAGCAAAATATTGAGAGCAGGTTCTCTATTTTTTGGTCGGAAAAAGTTCCTATCTGAAAATGGGATCGTCTGTATGCAATTCGGACGCGCAAAAAATCATGCATGCTCAGAATCAAGTACGAAATGGAAGCGCTCAGTCTAGTAAAACTAGCGTTCGTAATGGAGATAGCACATTCGTCACACTGCAAATTATTGGATCTTTTAATGCAGCACATTCTTTTGTTCTTTATAATGATAGAATAATGTATTTGTTTTGCTGCTGATATTCACACAGAGTTATGACAAACTTATTTCTTTATTATTTCTCGTGATCTCCTGAATAATCTTTTTTGTTTTTAAAACCAGATCTCCATAATAATGTTTAGAATTATTTTTTAGAGTCACCTTTTTTATTTTTAATCAAGATCTCCTGTTTTTTGATTATTTTTAAATTATTTTCTAGTGATCTCCATAATTTTTTTTTTGTGTGTCAAGTTTCCACAACAACATTATTATCTTGTATTTTTAAAGCTCAAGGAGGTTGGTTGGTGTCCCTTGTTAATTTGACATTGTATTTTTGAAATGTACCTGCCTACTCACAAACAAACTGTCCTTGAAGAAAAACACATACGCAAGTATTTTCATATTAAAAAATCTCCATTTATTCTGGCTCATAACAAAATAAAGAGGAAGGCAAGGCTGGAGAAACTGCTTGAATTTGCGAAGCCTTTGTACCCCAGGGCAGACATCAACTCTTTGTTAATAAAAATTGGTAGCCTGAGAAGTCCATATAATAAGGAGCACAATCTGGTCCAGGACTCCCAGAGATCAGGAACAGCAGCAGATGACATGTATGTCCCCAGGCTGTGGTACTACAACAGCCTACGTCTTCTATCAGACCAGACTGAACCCAGGCCATCACTTTCATGTCTTCCTTGCAGCCTTCCCTCCATGCTTCCCTGCAGCCTTCCTTGGAGGCTGTGGCTCTGGAGGTGGACTTGTGGCAGGAGGAGGAGGATGGGCGAGTGCTCATAAGTGCATGTTCTCATTAATTTGGCCCCTCAACCAAAGGGTCTGAAAAATAAGATTCTCACACATGAAGCGTTGGCCCTTCTCCATTTGCTGCAATTTTGCAGTTACATAGCAGCCATAGGCCTTACATCATCAAGGGGTGTTTTCAGGGCCGCATTAGCATCCTTAATGAGGCCCAGTGTTGCCTCCTCCACATTACTCCCCTTCCTGGCCCTTTTTGTTGTAAGGCGGAGGGGAAGCACCTGGGATTGGGTGAGGCTACTGGGCCTGGACACCTCCTGGTTGACACTTACCCCAGTCACCTCCTGGCTGACACTTACCCCCGCCTCCTCCTGTCTGCCACATTCCAGAGCCTCGTCCTGGCTGAGGTCTTCCTGTGTATGAAAAAGGGACATAGTTTTAGTTTTTGGTTCATCAATCACACACAATTTTCATCTCATGACTGTTGCAAATTGAATGTTAATAATAGAAAAGACTATCGTTCTGAGCCGAGCATTTTTCATTCTTGTCACAATCATTTTTTGACCCCTACTGTCTATTGATATGTAAAACACTTTTTGTTCAATCATTCATTTGTTATTAATAATAACATCTAGTTAACAACACTAATTTTCGGACAATAAATATTTTAAAATATACTAGTTTGGTCCTCGGAAGCCTCAGCTGGGGTTGAGGTAAGGGTTGAGGGAAGTGTAGAAAGTGATTCCTTGGCTTCAATCTGGTCACCCAGAAACCGCATCCTGTTTTAGTACCACAGGCTGGGTACATACACATCCTCTGCTGCTGCTCCTGATCTCATGGAAGCCTGGACCTTATTAAGCTCCTTCCTATACGTGCTTCTCAAGCTACCAATTTTCTTCTCCACAAACTCGATGTCTGCGTTAGGGACCTGTGTCTTCACAAATTGTAGCAGTTTCTCCAGCGATGCCTTCCTAGCTGGTTTATTTTGATATAAGGGGTTTTTCCTTGTCAAAAGAAGTTTATTGAGTATACAATGTTATAAAGATACATAAAGATACATAAAGTAAGTTTACAAGGATCTATAAAGTAAGCTCATTGTTTTACAGTAGGGTTTATATAGGTAAATATCATGAAATTTCAAATATTAAACATTGGGTTCATGTAAACCTAAATTAAAGATATATATCATTTCCTTAGTTACTTTTGTAGGTATTTAAATGATTTATACCTACTATACATATTGTTTACAAGTAGAGTGTATATAGGTCAAATAAATTCTGATAATGAGCTTTAATCGTAAGGTGGAGAAAAGGAAAGAGAAAGAAGAAAAAGGGTTGAAAGGTAGAGGTATGTTCCACAAGGTTGTCCCGCTCGTCAGTTTATTATTCTTTTTAGTTCTCTTTGAAGCCTTAGAATGGGTGTCTCTGTAAGTCATTTAATCTGTTACCATGGCAACAGGACAGCGTCATTGAAATTTGACAGGAACTGTTGTTTTATCCAAGGATGCCAAAGTTTTTCAAATTTTGGAATTTGATTTTGATCGATGGCTACCATCTTAGCATGGGACATTGTATTATTCATTCTGTGAATTGTTTCTGCTAGTACCAATGTAGGAGATTTCCATGCCTTGGCCACTGTTTGTTTTGCAGCCGTTATTAGTTGGATCATAAGTTTGAATTGAGAGAGTGTTAACCATTCCGGTTTTAGATTAAGTAAAGTTAAATATGGATCTGGTTGTATTATTTTTTTAAATATTTTAGATGCAATCACGAAGACTTCCTTCCAGAAGGTTTGGATTACTGGGCACGTCCACCATATGTGTAAATATGTGCCTATTTCTGGGCATCCTCGAAAACAAAGAGTTGAGGTATTAGGTGAATATTTTTGCCACTCTAGCGGGTACAAGGTACCAGCGAGTTAGGACTTTATAATTTGTCTCCAGTGCCAAGATGTTGGGTGAAGATGACTTAGATGTGAGCCATATATTAGACCAGTCCGTGTCTTCTAAAGTTCGTCCCAGGTCCTCCTCCCACCTCTGAACGTAAGAGGGTCTATTAAGATTTGCTACTCCATATAATTGATTATAAAGTGATGAAATTGTACCTTTAGCAAATGGATCTTTTGATTGATTCAAAAATGGATAATTGGGATAATGGTGTATCCCCCTTTAGGAAAGGTGTATAGAAATTTTTGATTTGGAGATATCTAAATATCTCAGAGTTTGGTAGATCATATTTTTCTCTAAGCGATGGGAATGAAAGGAATGATTTAGATGCTATGAAGTCATTTAGTGTCTGAATGCCTGATGTTGTCCAAGCTTTAAAAGAATTTGGGTAGATCCATGCCGGATAAAAGGCCGGATTTCTGATAAAAGAAAGGAGAGGATTGTGTGGAGATTGTAACTGATATTTGGTTTTTAGTTTATCCCAGAGAGATAAGAAGTGTTTAGTTATGGGATTATGAATTTTAAAGCGGTCTTTAGGATCAAGCCATAATAAATTTGATATTAATAGAGGGTAATTTTCTGAAGCCTCTATAAATACCCATAATGGGATTTCCTGTTTTGCATGGTATTTGGACAGACTGGCCAAATGTGCTGCTCTGTAGTAGTTAGTAAAATTAGGGTATCCCAGGCCTCCTTTATTTTTGGGAAGATGTAGTGTGTGTATAGGTATACGTGATTTAGAAGAGCCCCATATAAACGAAGTTGCTCTTTTTTGTACTATTCTCAAAAAATAGGAAGGAATTTGAATAGGGAGGACTCTGAATAGATAAAGCAATTTGGGTAGAATAGTCATTTTGATTGCATTAATCTTCCCTATCCAGGATAAAGAAAGTTGCGACCATTGTTTTATTAGATTTGTGATCTGTCTTAATACAGGAGGATAATTGGTTGAGAATAAATCAGAATGAGATGCTGTTAAATGAATTCCAAGATATGGGATTGATTTTTCTGCCCATGTGAATGGGAGTGCAGCCCCAGCCGGGATCAATTCCAAGTTTGTGAGTGAAATATTAAGCACTAGGCATTTCTTAGGATTAATCATAAGGCCGGATAGGGCTGCAAATCCATCAAGAGCTGGTATTAAGTTAGGACCAGAGACCTGTGGTGATGATAGAAAAAGTAATATATCGTCTGCAAATATACATAATTTGTGTGTAATACCTCCTACTTCAATGCCAGTTATAGTTTGGTTTGTTCTGATGTATTGGGCCATGGGTTCGAGTATAAGGGCAAATAATAAGGGAGATAATGGGCAACCCTGTCGGGTACCTCCTTCAATATTAAAGGCTTCAGATTTGTATCCAGCATATTTTATATAGGCTTTGGGTTTATTATATAATGCTTTGATCCATGTTAAAAAGTGGGGTCCAAAACCCCATTTTTGTAATGAATATTGCATATATTGCCAGGATACTGTGTCAAATGCCCTCTTAATATCGAGAGATAGAAAACATAAAGGGATTTTCCGTTTTTTAGCAATATGTGCCAATAACACTGCCCTGCGTATATTATCGCCTGCCTGTCTATTTGGCATGAAGCCTACTTGATCTCTATGTATTAATTTTCCTATAATGCTATTGAGGCGTTTTGCTATTATTTTTGCTAATAATTTAATATCGAGGTTTAACAGAGAGATAGGCCGATAATTCACACAGGAAGTATTATCAGAAAGGGGTTTTGGGATCATACAAACAATTGCCATTAGTGTTTCTTGACGAAAAGAATGTCCATCTAGAAGTTTGTTAAAAGTTTCAGTGAGAATGGGAGAGAGTATTTCTGAGAATGTTTTATAGTATAAAGCCGAGTAGCCGTCTGGGCCTGGTCTTTTGTTAAGTTTTAGGTCTTTTATGGCGTTAGCAACTTCATCTATAGTCATAGGCTCATCCAAACTGCTTTTTTGATTCTGAGATAACTCAGGTAAGGTTATTTTTGAGAAGAAGGATTCAGCTTCTGTAGGATTAAATTCATTGTTTGTCTTGTATAAAGTTGCGAGATGTGAGTGAAATTTATGGACTATTTTAACTGGATTACAAGTGTAAACATTTTTTGATAATTTCAAACGTATTGGTTTGAAAGATTTGTTAGTTGAATTTAATGCCCGAGCCAAATATGTACCTGGTTTGTTTGTATTCATGTAGAAATTGTGTTTGGAGCGTTTGAGGGATTTATCAACTGACTCAGTGAGAAATAGATCGTATTCCAATCTAGATTTTTCCAGATGAGATTTTGTACTCTGAGATGGATTATCTTGAAATGATATGTAGGCTGCATTAAAACTGAGTTCTAGTTTTTTTGCTAGATTTTTGCGTTCCCGTTTAAATAGTGCCATTTGTCTTTGTATTGTACCACGCAAGACAGGCTTATGAGCTTCCCACAGTGTTATTGGGGAGATGTCTGTTGTATTATTAATTGATATGTATTCCTTTAAAGCTTGTTCAATGGCCATCTGATGTAGTGGGTGTTTGAGCATTATGTCCGGTAAGTACCACGTTGGGTCATGCGCTTTTGGTATGGCTGAGGCTATAGTAGTGTATACTGCATTATGGTCAGACCACGGAATCAGAATTATATCTGATGCAATAATTTCTGGTATCATTCCTATTGTTAGAAAAATATGATCTATTCTGGTGAAGGTTTGATGAGGGTGCGAGAAATAAGTGAATTTCTTTTTCATTGGGTTACTTTCTCTCCATGAATCTACCAGATTGTATTTGGAAAGAAGTTGAGAAAAAGGTAATCTAGAGGTTATTTTGGATGGTGTAAAAGGTGATTTATCTAGAAATGGGAGGAGGACCTGGTTCGAATCCCCACACATTATCACTGTTCCTATTTTGTGTGTATTAATCACTTGTAATATATGTGAGAGGAATGGTGTAGGTTGTTTGTTAGGAGCGTAGTAGGAAATCACAGTGATTGCTGTATCCATTATATAACCCATGAGTATCAGGTATCTACCTTCTGGGTCTTTAATTTCTGATGATAAGGTGAATGGTGTGGATCGGTGAAATGCAATTAGAGTTCCCCTTTGCTTGGTACAGGCAGAAGCCGTGTAAATTTGTTGATAAAAAGGAGAAATATATTTTGGAGTAGAATCTTTGGTGAAGTGTGTTTCTTGGAGGCATACTATGTGAGCCTTCTTGTTATGGAAAGTACAGACGGCTTTGGTCCTTTTTTGAGGGACATTTATTCCCTGAACATTCAGGGAAAGTATATTCAGTGGTGCCATGGCAATAGATCAAATAGTTTTGACTTACTTTTTGTTATGCAGAGCTGACTGCGCAGATCAACCTGTGTGGACTGAAGAGATGAATAGATAGAAAAGAAACCAGTGAATTCTGGAGTAAAGAGTAAACAAAAAACATATGAGATTAGATGATACATTGTATAAATTACTTTTTGCAAGTAATCACAATTTACCCGTGAAAGAGAATAAATATCTCTCTCAGGGGAATAAGTGCCTTCGTCACACTCCCACATAATATGGTTGGGAGAATGAGGAGGGCTAATGGGGGTACACGGATCTTCCGCTTACAGGAGAGAAGTGCTATGTCAAAAGACATCAAAATGATGTTTCATTAATTGGAGTGCAGAATATAGTTTTTGTTGAAATTATTTATTCCAGGGTGGTTGTATATGGTTAGTCTTGCCCTAGGCTAAATAATTCAGTTAGAAAGGTACTGTTAATAACTTTGGTATTGATGAAGATAGTTTGAATTATTTTGGGATTTTAACCCTTTTAGAGTAAACAATTACATATTTTATTCATATGTAACTGTTTAGATATGTTAACTCATAAAATTGAGGTTGTATTGCTTCAGATTAGAATAAACAAAAACATAATTCTAGGAACTAGTTAGGTAATAATATATTTGTTTTAAGAAAAGAAAGAAAAAGCTTCCATTACTTCTGGATTATTGAACATATTTGTCCTAAAAAGTAATAAATCTATTGTTATTACCTGATAATATATAACTGAACAAGAATTTCCTTATTTCACTTATATATTCTAAGGCTATATGAATCAGAAGTAATAAGAAATATAACTGGAATGTAACATGATCCCACACAGTGTGTGACTATCAGAATGCAGTTACATTCAGTTATAAATATAGATTTTTTATAGAGAACCATCTCTTAGTATAATAAATGAAGAGATATCAGGAATTAGGATGTCAGTCCATTGAATCTTCTTGGTCCATGGATGATGTGGCATAACGGCCTCTTTTGTGAGAATGATGATTCCCATTTTGTTCTGAAATTTTCTGGGTGCTGCCTGAAGGTGAAGATGATGCCATTCTTCTGCATGTGGGAGTGTTGCTGCTTGTGGGTTCTGTCAGATTTAATTTTAAAAGGGTTTGTTGTAGTTTATCTGCTGATCTGCTTCTGTAAATTGTACCTTGGTAGTTAAATCTGACTGAAAAGGGGAAGCCCCATTGATACATAATGTTGTGGCGTTGCAGTTCCATTAGTTGGGGTTTCATGGATCGTCTTTTAGTAATAGTAAGTTGGGATAGGTCAGCAAAAATTTGATAATTGTGTCCTTGAAAATTAAGTTCCTTTTTTTCTCTTGCAGCAATTAGTATTTGTTCTTTCGTTCTGTAATAATGAAATTTTGTGATTATATCACGTGGGGGTCCATCTTTCTTTTTGGCTGTGAGGGCTCTGTGTACTCTGTCCAGTTCTAAACGTTCAATAGGGATATCTGGCTTTAGTTCTTGTAATAGAGCAGTAATAGTAGATTGCAGGTCTGTCACAGTTTCAGGTATTCCCCTTATGCGCAAGTTTGAACGTCTGGCTCTATTTTCGTAATCTTCGAGCTTAGTTTGAAGTATTAAATTCTCTTTTTTTAATTGTTCCAATTCTGTTATATTTTCTTGGGTTGTAATTTCAATTTCATCCATTTTTATTTCTAAGGCTGCGGTGCGGTTTCCCAGCTCTCTTATTTCTTTGGTTAGGCTTTTTGTTATTTGGTCTGAGGTTTGTTTTAAAGCCTTATGAAGCATCTTTTCAAATTGTAATAATATTACTGGGGATACTGAGGAGGCTTGTGGAGAAATTTGTGAGAGGATTTGTTCTGTATCTGACTCAAATGGAGAGTCTTGCTGTGACATTTTCTGTCTGTGAGAGCGCCCTGGTGCTGTATCTTGTGAGGTGACTGGAGCTGCTTCAGCTGCAGTGAGTGCCTGTGAGCTCTTTGTGAGGTGATTTTTATTTCTGCCACGGTTTCCTCCCAGTACCATATTTCCTGCCCAAACTTTCACAGTTTGTTCCCTGGGGCAAAAAGGTTCAAATGGATACCTTTTGAGCCTGCAGGCTCCGCTTTGTCCTTCTCTTCTCTCCTCAGCGGTGTGGAGCTTTAACAATGCATGTCTGCTCTGCTAGGCTCTGCCTCCTGCCCCCCGATATAAGGGGTTTTTAACCTCCCACAAATTTCTCATATCCCTGTATCTGTCAATGAACTAGCCCATGAATTCAGGGTCTTTGAATTGTTTCATATTTGCTGAAAGACAAAACACAGTATTTGTCGTGTGTTCCTATTATTATTATTATTATTACTCGCATGTTGCTCCATGTGCTTTTCATTACTGTTGTACAGTTAAAAAAGGCTAATTTCATGTTCGTGGGCACAGTAATCGGTCGCAGTACACATCGTTCGTTTGCCAACTAAATACGATGTTTTGGCAGATACAGGGTTAACTACATTTGGTCATGCTAATTTGTATTAAAAGAAGTTTATGACATTGTTGTCTAGATGCGTTTGTAACTAGGATGAATTGCAAACTTGATTCAGTGTAATGTAAGGAGAGGACACTCAGCAGCTGTTTATCTGGACTCAGGAGCACTAGTGTGGGACACCAGAAGAAACTTTTTAGGGTGTCCCACACAGGCGCTCCAGTGGATACTAGGGGTGTCTATATGTGTGAAAGTTGTCCAAAAAAGGTAAGTATTTCAGCTTTGTTAAGGGGATAAATCATGTCTTCAACTTGGAACTCTGCCCAAACAGACAATTGTACCCCACTTCCAAGCAATGTTTCACCATCATATTTCTGGCCACAAATATCTGTGTGCTAAGTATACCTTTTGTTTCATTCTCATAGAGGAGAAAAGACTCGGGACATCTGAGGACACCAGGGCCCCCCTCACCTCAGGAAGAAGGGGAGCAGAGGACACCACAACCTCAGGATGTGGAGGGAGGAGAGGTGGAAGAAGTGGTTGAAATTGTCACCACAACAGGTCAGTGTCTGACAGATTCAGGTAATAGATGTATGCCTGCATATTTATAATACATGGTGTGTTTTTTTATTTTAGGTGATGTGCATGTTGTGGAAGTACAATCTACTCATTTCACCAGTGACAGTGCACAAAGGCTAATCCAGGACATAATGTTTTGTAGTCTGGATTTAGACTTCATAAAGGAAAAAACCAAGGAGATTGAACAAAGTATGAAGAACATGATTGATGTATTAAGGAGAATCTAAATCCAAAAAATATTACACATTCTTTTTTTGTTTAAAGAAAATTTAAATAAAGTTTTAATACAGTTTAAAAGCCAAATTTGTAAGATGCACACAGTGTGTCAACATGTGCTATCTGCCATCAGGGGATATCAAGGTACGCGCTTTGTGGGTGCAACCCCTTCCTCGCAACTCTAGTAGGTGAGAGGAAGGGGTTGCACCCCCAAAACCGGTCCATTGATCTCCCATGATGGAAGATAGCACATGTTGACATTAGGCATGGGATCAGAAAGGAAATCCCCATTTTGACTCACAATTTGTGTGCATCTTCTAAATTTGGCTTTTACAAGAGTGACATCACCCCATCTGATGAAGGCAATATCAACACAGTTTTGACACTACAATGTCTGATATTGCCTTAATTTTTTCAATGTTAAAACTTTGTAAGTTCCAGAGTTGTGTATGTTATGTTTGGAAACGTGCCTGTTTATGTACTTTTATATAAATTTCAAGGTAAAACTTTTAAAAAAACAAGATTTTTATTTAAAAAAAAATAAGTTTTACAACGCACATGTGAATGTGCACAGAATAAAAGGTTTTATACTCAACAATGTGTGGCTTCTTTCAATGCTCAATACCAGTTTTTGTATTAAGTTGGTGTTTACAGTGACAATGGGTGTTATTTAAATAATGGAAAAACCACTTGGCACTACAAGTGCACTTGGAGAACCTAGACGACAGCTAAAAGAAACACAAGCAGTAAATCAAAATCAAGATTTTATCAGATAATTTTTTTTTAATTTCGAAAATATTTACAAATTTGCTGTCATAGAAATGGCCCCCCTAGCCGTAAAATAAACCACATATTTTTGATGCACTTCACTGGCGCTTTGGGGGGGCAAGCCAGGATGGTCAGTTTCCAGGGCCGTCATTGTCGTTTCATGAAGTCCAGCCTCAGGTCCAACTGAGGCAACATAATTTGGAGCATTTCGCTTTAAAAAATTGTGCAGTATGCAGCATGAAAAAACAATGTAGTTAAGTTTGCACTCCGCCATATTTATTGCCGTTAGAAATAGGCGGAACTGGCTGGCCATTATCCCAAAGGTATTCCTCATGACTCTTCTGGCTCTGGCCAGCTGGTAATTAAAAACCCTCTTCTCCAGGGTGAGGGTCCTCTGGGGGAATGGCCTCATCAGGTAATCACCCAGACCACATGCTTCATCAGCGATAAAAACCAATGGGAGTCCTTCAACGTTCTCTTCTGCAGGTGGCAATCCCAAGCTACCACTCTGGAGACATTGGTAGAACTCGGTTTGGGCAAAGACTCCACCATCCGACATCCGGCCATTCTTCCCCATATCCACATATAAAAACTCATATGTCACTGACACCACCGCTATTAACACAATACTATGAAACCCCTAATAATTAAAATAGTATGACCCCGAGTGGGGTGGTGGGATGATGTGGATGTGCTTCCCATCGATTGCCCCTCCGCACTTGGGAAAGTCCCACTGCTCGGCAAACTGGGATGCCACAGTCTGCCATTCCTGTGGTGTTGAAGGAAACTGTGGAGTCAAAACATAAAAAAAATGTAGTACTTTTGCACATAACATTGCAAGCAGATTAGACACAAACATTCTTGGCCAACATCAGTATAACATTTATTTTAAGGAGTATTTAAAGACAAAAGTATAAGGTCCACTTATCAGATTCCTTACCCCCTCTGATTGCCTATTAAAAAATTTAGGGGGGGGATTCTAAATGAGTTTGGGAGCCAAAAAAAAGCCTCTGGCACTCTGCCTGAATTTAAGGACACAAATAACATTTGTACACATTTTAGGGGGTGTTTAGGGAAAAGCACTACAATGGAGCTGACAAAATACATTGTTAAGTGACTAGGCTAGGTGTGTATGGGCCCAAGATAGCATGTTGGGGAGGTTAGTGAAGGCAAATATGCATGAAAGACAAAAAGGAGCATTAAAAGCTTGCATGGGCACAAAGGGGTCATTCACAGCATATTACAATCATGGTAATTAGGGAATGATGAAAGAAATACAATACATTAGCAAACATTAAATACATAGAATGTGATGTTAAAGGAGAAAACTTACCCAAATATAGTCCTTCTCCAGGACCTGAATGATGGCAGAACAGGTCTCTGGGATAATGATCCCCAGAGCCTGGGGGAAGATGCCTGTAGAGAACTTGAGGTCCTGTAGACTTCTCCCCATCGCCAAGTACCGCAACGTGGCAACTAGCCTCTGGTCCGGAGTGATGGCTTGCCGCATGCAGGTGTCCTGCCTGCTAATATAAGGGGACAGCAAAGCTAAAAAACAGTGAAAAATGGGGTCCATCATCCGGAGAAAATTCCTGAAATCATCAGGCTTATTCTCCTGGATCTCATGCAGCAAAGGCATGTGAGAGAATTGGTCACACTGGAGTAACCAATTCTTGGTCCATTAACTCCCCCCCACCCTGTTCATGGACATGGCTTGGGTCAAAGCAAGAACCCCAACACCAAGCCCTTGCATAGCACAAACTCTACGACGAGTACGTAACAGCAACATATCTTCAAAATGGTTGGCTGGTCAGAATGAACTAACAGAATGCACTAAAGAACAGCAAGTCCTGTGAAGAGCGAGCTGAAAATCAGAAACGAGCAGACAAGAACGCACTGAAAAACAGATACGAACTGATTACACGCACTGAAAAACAGATACAAACCCACAAGCACAAACTGAACAGCAGTAAAGCGATCTGAAAAGCACGAGTCTGAAAAGCGCAACTTCTCTCTCATCAAACTTCTACTAACACAAGATAAACACAAGATTAGCAGAAGGAGCCCAAAGGGTGGTGCAGTGGCTATTGAACTTCCTTTTTCTAGTGCCGTCGTACGCATTGTACGTCACCGCATTCTTGATGGTCGGAATTTGGTGTGACCATGTTTATGCAAGACAAGTTTGAACGGAATCCCGTCGGAAAAACCATCATAGCTTTTTCCGACCAAAATTCCGATCGTGTGTACGCGGCATAAGTGTTGTGTGTTTCGGATGTCACAACCTACCCAAGTAGAGAGCTGAAGTCCGGGGATTTGGAGTTCAAGGTACTCTATAGGGACAGGGATTTTTTGTTGTGAAGAGTTGGAATAATTGTGTTTAGATAATACAGTCAGGTCCATAAATATTAGGACAGCGACACAATTCTAATCTTTGTGGCTCTATACACCACCACAATGGATTTGAAATGAAACAAACAAGATGTGCTTTAACTGCAGACTTTCAGCTTTAATTTGAGGGTATTTACATCCAAATCAGGTGAACGGTGTAGGAATTACAACAGTTTGTATATGTGCCTCCCACTTTTTAAAGGACCAAAAGTAATGGGACATTTGGCTGCTCAGCTGTTCCAGGTGTGTGTTATTCCCTCATTATCCCATTTACAAGGAGCAGATAAAAGGTCCAGAGTTCATTTCAAGTATGCTATTTGCATTTGGAATCTTTTGCTGTCAACTCTCAATATGAGATGCAAAGAGCTGTGACTCTCAGTGAAGCAAGCCATCATTAGGCTGAAAAACAGAACAAACCCATCAGAGAGATAGCAAAAACATTAGGTGTGGCCAAATCAACTGTTTGGAACATCCTTAAAAAGAAAGAACACACCGGTGAGCTCAGCAACACCAAAAGACCCAGAAGACCACGGAAAACAACTGTGGTGGATGACCGAAGAATTCTTTCCCTGGTGAAGAAAACACCCTTCACAACAGTTGGCCAGATCAAGAACACTCTCCAGGAGGTAGGTGTATGTGTGTCAAAGTCAACAATCAAGAGAAGACTTCACCAGAGTGAATACAGAGGGTTCACCACAAGATGTAAACCATTGGTGAGCCTCAAAAACAGGAAGGCCAGATTAGAGTTTGCCAAGCAACATCTATGGACAGATGAGACCAAGATCAACTTGTACCAGAGTGATGGGAAGAGAAGACTATGGAAAAGAAAAGGAACTGCTCATGATCCAAAGCATCCCATCTCATCAGTGAAGCATGGTGGTGGTTGTGTCATGGCGTGGGCATGTATGGCTGTCAATGGAACTGGTCCTCTTGTATTTATTGATGATGTGACTGCTGACAAAAGCAGCAGGATGAATTCTGAAGTGTTTCGGGCAATATTATCTGCTCATATTCAGCAAAATGCTTCAGAACTCATTGGACGGCGCTTCACAGTACAGATGGACAATGACCCGAAGCATACTGCGAAAGCAACCAGAGTTTTTTGAGGGAAAGAAGTGGAATGTTATGCAATGGCCAAGTCAATCACCTGACCTGAATCCGATTGAGCATGCATTTCACTTGCTGAAGACAAAACTGAAGGGAAAATGCCCCAAAAACAAGCAGGAACTGAAGACAGTTGCAGTAGAGGCCTGGCAGAGCATCACCATGAATGAAACCCAGCATCTGGTGATGTCTATGTGTTCCAGACTTCAGGCTGTAATTGACTGCAAAGGATTTGCAACCAAGTATTAAAAAGTGAAAGTTTGATGGATGATTGTTAATCTGTCCCATTACTTTTGGTCCCTTAAAAAGTGGAAGGCACATATACAAACTGTTGTAATTCCTACACTGCTCACCTGATTTGGATGTAAATACCCTTAAATTAAAGCTGAAAGTCTGCAATTAAAGCACATCTTGTTCGTTTTATTTCAACTCCATTGTGGTGGTGTATAGAGCCAAAACGATTAGAATTGTGTCAATGTCCCAAAATTTATGGACCTGACTGTATGTTCAACACTTGTATAGTTGTCTGAATAGAGGGGTAGGGTGATTTGTGTGTTTGAGTGTGTAGGAGTCAAGCTGGCAAGGGTTCGTTTTCCATAAGGGACCATATCTTTTGGGGGTCTGGGGTCCACCTGTAACGTGTTTGGTCTAAGATAGAGGCTAGTTAATAGTGGTAGATATCCAGAAGTGATATACCCCCCAGAAGTTCGTTGTTTAATGAGTATAGAGGTAGCGCATCTTGGTTTTCTTACATTTCCATATATAATTAAGTATCAGGGAGCGTGTTTTGAAGAAGAAGGAGTGTGGTATGGAGATGGGGATAGTGCGAAAAGGGCATAATAATTTAGGTAGTACAGTCATTTTAAATAAGTTTATTCTACCAGTTACAGATAGTTCCAATTTTGATAGAGTGGTCCATTCTCCAGGGAGTTTCTCAAGGAACGTTTGAAAGTTGTACTTATGGGTGTTAGCTGAGTTGGTGGGGATATTGATTCCTAGATATTTAATAGACATATTAACCCAGGTAAATGCGAATTGTTCTGTAATAGAGTTTTTAAGCGGGGTTGGTATATTAAGACCCAAGATTTGAGATTTACTTGCGTTGATCTTATAGTACGAGATTGAACTGAAGGTATGTAGTATCTTTTGAAGTACCTGGAGTGTGTGGAGTGGGTTTGTGGCAATCAGAATGACATCATCCGCAAAAAGTCTGATTTTATTCTGTATGGGGCCTATTTGTTTTCCTGTCACATTAGGAGAAGTGTGGGTTGTGATCATGATTTCTGAGGACAGGGTTCCGGAAGTCAAGACTTTGGCTGACGGTTGAGAGTAAAGTGCCAATACGGCTGACGTGATTGGACCTGAGAATCCGAATTAGCATAGGACAGCTTCTAGGAACCCCCAGTGCACACAATCAAATGCCTTCTCAGCATCTAGTGCTAAGAAGAGCGAAGGGGTTTTGTGTAATTCTGAATGTTTAAAAATATTTAAAATTCTCCTTGTGGCATCTGAAGCTTGATGTCCTTTCATAAAGCCAACTTGGTCTGGATTAATTAAGGTGGGTAATATATTCAATATGAAATAAGATTGGTAGGGAGCCCTTAAGTGAAACCCTCTGTGAGTGAGGAGTCAAATTATAATCTATATGAAATAATTAGTGAATTTGAATATAAAATAATAAAGCACCAGCCTACCTACTTAAAAACTAACATTCATCTGACTGGTTCATTTAACTCATACAGAAAGAGATAAATCTACTACAATTATATCAGCAGTCTTGTGCAAATATACACACACAGTGAACAGTCCTCTGTAACGTGATCAAATTTATTTGCCTTATGTGTTATCACAATAGTCCTATGATTAACCAAAGAAAAAAGTGTCACATATATAGATGAATGAAAATCCAAATTTGGTGAATTCTGTGAAAAAATCTTCCAATCCTGAAGATAAATAAAACACCTTCACTGATTAAAACATCACCAAAGTGCTCAATAAATGGGTGGCAGCTTATCAGATGGTGTTGACCTAATTAATGAAAAAAAAGGTCAAATAGGCTTTAGCAAGATAATGCTTGCTTTAAATGTGGAGATTCTGGACTGGATTGGCCCCTCACTCTGTTGGGAGTCACAGATGGGATATGAAAAGAGAACAGAGGAAACCAAATAGTGTAATCCTGTTTATTATAAAAGATAGAGAACAAACGAAAGGCCAAATGGCTGCTTACATTGTTGGTGCCATCGCCCGGCACTGAGGTTGGATTGCGTGGCAAAGTATTGGATAGACGTCCCGCAGTGAAGCACTGGAAACTGGCGTGCGTTCCACCTTTGACGGAGAACACCCAGAGGGACTGGAAGTGATGTTATCGCGTGACCAAGTACCGGCTCGACGTACGTTTAGTTTAACACATCATCAGGAAGCGTACTTGATCACAGGGAAAATGTTCTTAACCAGTTGCCGACCGCCGCACGCCGATGTACATCAGCACAATGGCACTGGTAGGCATAAGGGCTTACCTGTATGTACCTGCCTGCCCGCGGGCGGGGGGTCCAATCGGACCCCCCGGTGCCTGCGGCAGTCGGATTCTCGTCAGGAGCGATCCAAGGTGAGGGGGAGGCAACTCATTCATGGCCACCCCCTCGCGATCGCTCCTGGCGAATGACAAGCTTCCTTGGCTTCTGTAATGTAAACAGAAGTGGAGGAAGTGATGTCATCTCTCCTCGAGCCGGTCTTTTCGTTCCGGCGCCGAGGAGAGAAGACATCAAGTAAGTTTGCACCAACACTACACTTCCAGCAGAACACGCAGGCAAACTTTTCACCCCCCATCACCCCCCAGTCACCCTACGATCACCCCCCTGTACCCCTTGTCACAGTGACACCAATAGCAGGGTTTTTTTTTTCTGATAATTGCACTGGTATCAGTTTGTGACAGTTATAAGTGGTAGGGCAGTTAGTGTTAGGTCCCTTTAGGTCTAGGGTACCCCCCCAACCCCCCCTAACAAAGTTTTAACCCCCGTGATCACCCCCCCCCATCGCCAGTGTCACTAAGCAATTGTTTTTATGATCTCTGTATTAGTGTCACAGGTGACGCTAGTTAGGGAGGTAAGTATTTAGGTTCGCCGTTAGCGTTTTATAGCGTCAGGGACACCCATATAATACCTAATAAAGGTTTTAACCCCCTGATTGCCCCCTAGTTAACCCTTTCACCAGTGATCACCGTATAACTGTTACGGGTGATGGTGGTTAGTTAGTTTGTTTATTATAGTTTCAGGGCACCCGCCGTTTATTACCTATTAAAGGTTTAACCCCCTGATCACCCGGCAGTGACATAAGTTAAGTTTTAGGGTCAGATAAGGTCTGCGTCACCCCAGGCAGCGTCAGGTTAGTGCCAGTACCGCTAACACCCACGCACGCAGCATACACCTCCCTTAGTGGTATAGTATCTGAACGGATCAATATCTGATCCAATCAGATCTATACTAGTGTTCCCAGCAGTTTAGGGTTCCCAAAAAGCAGTGTTAGTGGGATCAGCCCAGATACCTGCTAGCACCTGCGTTTGGCCCCTCAGCCCAGCCCACCCAAGTGCAGTATCGATCGATCACTGTCACTTACAAAACACTAAACACACATACCTGCAGCGTTCGCAGAGTCAGGCCTGATCACTGCGATCGCTAACAGTTTTTTGGTAGCGTTTTGATACAGTCGCTATCAGTCAGGAGCTTTTTTGCCTGTGAGTCTCACTAGTGTACCACTAAATTTAGAGCCCAAAATGTCAAATCGAAGGTACACTAGTGAAGAGGCCTACACATTTCTAAGCATGACAGATAGTGAAGAGGAAGTCACTCATCTGTCAGATTCAGGCTCAGAATATGAACCTGTAGACAGCAGCGGCTCCATGACAGATAGCTCTGATGATGGAGTTGTGGTCCCTGCCAAGGTCAGGCGTACCAGACCCCAATCTTCTTCTTCTGCTGTTGAGGTGCAAGAACCGCAGGGCTCTCATATGGAGCAGAGCAGTAATAGTGCCGCGATTCCTTCTGGTGAACTGGCAAGCACCAGCGGCCTAGTACACCCTGGTCGTAGTCAATCCAGCACTGCAGTAACACTTGGCAATGTGACGAGTCCCATAAGTGCAGTTCAAGCTGGCGAGGTGGCATGCACAAGTAGTGTCCTGCTGCCACCAAGAAGACGAACACAGGCCCGTCATGCCCATAGTGCCCTTCCTGCTGCATTCGCCAATCTTATTTGGGAACCCACCACTTCTGCAGCACCCGCACTTCCCCCATCCACTGGCCAACCCGGCATTCATGTGGAAACAGTTGATTTTACGCCACTTGATTTTTATTCGCTGTTTTTCACCGAAGATCTCTTTAGATCTATTGTGGACCAAAGCAATTTGTACGCTGGTCAACACATCGCCACTATTCCCTAGTCCTCCCTTGCCAGAGATTGGAAACCAATTACGGTTTCCGAATTTAAGATCTTTCTGGGCCTTTTCCTCCTCATGGGCATAACCAAAAAGAGTAAGTTGCGGTCATATTGGTCCACTGACCCAATTCACCGTATACCCGTGTTCTTTGCTTCCATGGCCAGGGCACGATACGAGCAGATTTTGCGGTTCATGCACTTTAACAACAATGAACTCTGTCGTCCTCCTGGATACGATTGGCTCTACAAAATTCGGCCCCTTGTAAACGATTTCAACCAACGTTTTGCAGACTTCTTTACTCCCCATCAAGTTGTCTGCATTGATGAGTCCCTGATTAAGTTTTCTGGCCGCTTGTCATTCAAATAGTACCTTCCCAGCAAGCGTGCCAGATACGGGGTCAAGATGTCAAGATGACAGGGCCACAGGCTATACATGTAGTTTTATGGTTTACGAGGGAAAAGATAGCCATGTAGAGCCAACAAACTGCCCTGACTACATAGGAAGCGATGGCAAGATTGTGTGGGACTTGGTGTCACCCTTATTCGGAAAGGGGTACCACTTATATGTGGACAATTATTACACGAGCGCCACTTTTTTAGTCACCTTTTTGATCATCAGATTGGAGCATGTGGCACCGTGCGACCTAATCGCTGGGGATTTCCCCAGCGGCTTGTAGATTCCCTTCTTAGGCTGGGGGAGAGAGCCTGCCTGCAGTGTAATAATTTGCTCGCTATGAAGTGGAGGGATAATAAGAATGTTTTCGTCCTTACCTCCCTTCAAGCAGACACGACAATCCAAATTACTGCGGCGACTGGTATTGTGGAGAAACCCCTCTGTGTCCATGAATATAACCAAAATATGGGAGGGGTAGACCTCAACAACCAGTTGTTGGCACCATACCTAGTTGCCCATAAGGCCAGACGCTGGTATAAAAAAGTGTCTGTATACTTATTTTAATTGGCTTTGCTGAACACTCATGTGCTATACAGAGCTTCAGGACGGACTGGATCCTTTCTTTAATTCCAGGAAGAGATCGTCAGAGCCCTTCTGTTTCCAGACAGTGCTCCACCTCACCTTCCCAATCCAAATGCAGTAAGCCGGCTGCATGAGAGGCATTTTCCTTATGTCCTCCCACGTACCCCTACCCAACGAGCTCCCCAAAGATAATGTCGTGTCTGCAGAAAGCGCGGATATAGGCGTGACACCCGCTATTATTGTCCCTCCTGTCCTGACAATCCTGGTCTTTGCATTGGTAAATGTTTTGAGCGCTACCATACACTAGTTGAGTTTTAGCGTAGGGTACAGCATTGCACAGACTAGACACACTTTCACAGGGTCTCCCGAGATGCCATCGCATTTTGAGAGACCCAAACCTGGAACCGGTTACAGTTACAAAATTTACAGCTATAAAAAAAAATGTAAAAAAAAAAATAAAGTAAAAAAAAACAAAAATAGTTGTCGTTTTATTGTTCTCTCTCTCTCTATTCTCTCTCTATTGTTCTGCTCTTTTTCACTGTATTCTATTCTGTAATGTTTTATTGTTGTCATGTTTTATCATGTTTGCTTTTCAGGTATGTAATTTTTTAAAACTTTACTGTTTACTGTGTTTTATTGTTAACCATTATTTTGTTTTCAGGTACGCAATTCAGCTGCAGCGCGGATTTGCTCCCACGATACATAAAGCCGTGACTCCAGCGCTGTTGGAGGTGATTTCACCACCACAGTTACATACTTCAGCATATATGCCGAAGCATGGGGGCAGCAGAGGCGGAGGAGCGATTTGCTCCTACCTTTTGCGGGTGGATGGGCCCCATGCTTCGGCATATATATATATTTTTAGCACAGGTTGGGTTAAAACATTTTTTATTTTTTACTATTTTTTTTTGTATTTGCTTTGCAGGTATGGTAAGTCTTACTGTTATACTGTAATGTTACTATGTTTTAATGTTAACCATCATTTGCTTAGCAGGTACGCCATTCAGTTGCAGCGCGGATTTATTTATCTTGACAGCAACAGCGTTTGCTCCCACGATACATAAAGCCGTGACTCCAGCGCTGTTGGAGGTGATTTCACCACCACAGTTAAAAAAAAGAGCATATATGCCGAAGCATGGGGGCAGCAGGGGCGGAGGAGCGATTTGCTCCTAACTTTTGTATGCCCATCATTAGAAGTGGGTGAATGAAGGGAGGTATTCTAATGGTAGGCATACCCACCGATCAATCTCTTTTTTTTGTTCAGCCCACAGGCTGCATGAAAAAAAAAGATTACAATATATGCCCAACAAGGACCAGCAACGTACTGGTATGTTGCTGAACTTTGAGTGGTTATACCAGAATGATGCCTGCAGGTTTAGGTATCATCTTGGTATCATTCTTTTCAGCCAGAGGTCGGCTTTCATGTAAAAGCAATCCTAGCAGCTAATTAGCCTCTAGACTGCTTTTACAAGCAGTGGGAGGGAATGTCCCCAGCTCCCACCGTCTTCCATGGTTTTCTCTGGCTCTCCTGTCCCAACAGCGAACTCGAGAATGCAGCCAGTGATTCGGCCAGCTGGCCATAGAGCTGATCAGAGATCAGAATGGCTCCAATCATCTCTATGGCCTAAGAAACCGGAAGCTACGAGCATTTCATGACTTAGATTTCGCCGGATGCAAACAGCGCCATTGGGAAATTGGGAAAGCATTTTATCACACTGATCTTGGTGTGGTCAGATGCTTTGAGGGCAGAGGAGAGATCTAGGGTCTAATAGACCCCAATTTTTTCAAAAAAGAGTACCTGTCACTACCTATTGCTATCATAGGGGATATTTACATTCCCTGAGATAACAATAAAAATGATAAAAAAAATGAAAGGAACAGTTTAAAAATAAGATAAAAAAGCAAAAAAATAATAAAGGAAAAAAAAAATAAAAGCACCCCTGTTCCCCCCCTGCTCTCACGCAAAGGCGAACGCAAGCGTCGGTCTGGCGTCAAATGTAAACAGCAATTACACCATGCATGTGAGGTATCACCGCGAAGGTCAGATCGAGGGAAGTAATTTTAGCAGTAGACCTCCTCTGTAAATCTAAAGTGGTAACCTGTAAAGGCTTTTAAAGGCTTTTAAAAATGTATGTAGTTTGTCGCCACTGCATGTTTGTGCGCAATTTTAAAGCATGTCGTGTTTGGGATCTATGTACTTGGCCTAAGATAATCTTTTTTATTCCATCAAACATTTGGGCAATATAGTGTGTTTTAGTGCATTAAAATTTAAAAAAGTGTGTTTTTTCCCAAAAAAATGCGTTTGAAAAATCGCTGCGCAAATACTGTGGGAAAAAAAAATGAAACACCCACCATTTTAATCTGTAGGGCCTTTGCTTTAAAAAAAATATAATGTTTGGGGGTTCAAAGCAATTTTCTTGCAAAAAATATTTTTTCATGTAAACAAAAAGTGTCAGAAAGGGCTTTGTCTTCAAGTGGTTAGAAGAGTGGGTGGTGTGTGACATAAGCTTCTAAATGTTGTGCATAAAATGCCAGGACAGTTCAAACCCCCCAAATGACCCCATTTTGGAAAGTAGACACCCCAAGCTATTTGCTGAGAGGCATGTCGAGTCCATGGAATATTTTATACTGTGACACAAGTTTCGGGAAAAATACACTTTTTTTTTGCACAAAGTTGTCACTAAATGATATATTGCTCAAACGTGCCATGGGCATATGTGAAATTACACCCCAAAATACATTCTGTTGCTTCTCCTGAGTACAGGGATACCACATGTGTAAGACTTTTTGGGAGCCTAGCTGCGTACGGGACCCCGAAAACCAAGCACCACCTTCAGGGTTTCTAAGGGTGTAAATTTTTTATTTCACTGCTCACTGCCTATCACAGTTTCAGAGGCCATGGAATGCCCAGATGGCAACCCCCCCCCCCGAATGACCCCATTTTGGAAAGTACACACCCCAAGTTATTTGCTGAGAGGTATGGTGAGTATTTTGCAGACTTTGCTTTTTGTCAGAAAGTTTTGAAAATTAAAAAAAGAAAAAATATATATTTTTCTTTTCTTTCTTCATTTTCAAAAACAAATGAGAGCTGCAAAATGTTCACCATGCCTCTCAGCAAATAAAAAAAAGTCTACTTTCCAAAATGGGGTCATTTGGGGGGGTTTGTGACATCTTAGCATTTTATGGCCTTCAAAACTGTGATAGGTAGTTAGGAGTGAAATCAAAAATTTACGCCCTTAGAAATCCTGAAGGCAGTGCTTGGTTTTCGGGGCCCCGTACGCGACTAGGCCTCCCAAGAATTCCCACACATGTGGTATCCCCGTACTCAGGAGAAACAGCAGAATGTATTTTGGGGTGCAATGCCACATATGCCCATGGCATGTTTGAGCAATATATCATTTAGTGACAACTTTGTGCAAAAAAAGTTTGTCATTTTCCGGCAACTTATGGCAAAATATAAAATATTCCATGGACTCAACATGCCTCTCAGCAAATAACTTGGGGTATTTACTTTTCAAAATGGGGTCATTTGGGGGGGGGTTTGTGCCATCTTAGCATTTTATGGCCTTCAAAACTGTGATAGGTAGTGAGGAGTGAAGTCAAAAATTTACGCCCTTAGAAATCCTGAAGGCGGTGCTTGGTTTTCGGGGCCCCGTACACAGCTAGGCTCCCAAGAAGTCCCACACATGTGGTATCCCCGTACTCAGGAAAAGCAGCAGAATGTATTTTGGGGTGCAATTCCACATATGCCCATGGCATGTTTGAGCAATATATCATTTAGTGACAACTTTTTGTAAAAATTTTTTTGTCATTATTCAATCACTTGGGATAAAAAAAAATAAAATATTCAATGAGCTCAACATGCCTCTCAGCAATTTCCTTGGGGTGTCTACTTTCCAAAATGGGGTCATTTGGGGGGGTTGTACTGCCCTGCCATTTTAGCACCTCAAGAAATGAGATAGGCAGTCATAAACTAAAAACTGTGTAAATTCCAGAAAATGTACCCTAGTTTGTAGACGCTACAACTTTTGCGCAAACCAATAAATATACGCTTATTGACTTTTTTTTACCAAATGTGGCTGAATAAATTTTGGCCTAAATGTATGACTAAAATTGAGTTTATTGGATTTTTTTTTTATAACAAAAAGTTGAAAATATCATTTTTTTTAAATTTTCAAATACCATCAAAAGAAAGCTCTATTTGTGGGAAGAAAAGGACGCAAATTTCGTTTGGGTACAACATTGATAACCGCACAATTAGCAGTTAAAGCGACGCAGTGCCAAATTGTAAAAAGTGCTCTGGTCAGGAAGGGGGTAAATCCTTCTGGATCTGAAGTGATTAAATAGCATTTCATTGATTGAAATCAGGGGAAAATATTATGATAATTGACAGGCTCAGTGCTAGTCGTGAGCGGGCATTAAGACTTAAGGTTCATATAGAAGGTTCATATAGAATTGGACACATCATAATATAACAAAATAAAAAGCTTCAGTATTGCAACCAACATAGCCATGTACAATTATAAAAATTATAAAAAATTCCGCACACAGGTGGGATAACACAATTAAAAAAATATACTACCATACAATAATATGCAAATGGATGTATGCCATAATTAAATATATATTTAAAAATTAATTTCCATAAGGATGATTTGTTAAAAAAATAAAGATACAAAGGTCAATCCTTAGTGATCTAGAGAGAAAAGAAAAGTATATTGGAGATTAGGCCAATGAGCCATCTCCAAGAGAACTCATTCATTGGTTAAAAACAATTGAGGTCAAGCTCAATGTTTAGACCCTGGGGCTGCATAGTACATAAACGATACAGCCACTGAGTCTCTTTTTGGGAAATGGCCTTCTTGAGATCAGTCCCCCTCCAATGTTAGGTTATTCTATTTATCCCATAAAAGGTAAGTAGGCGGGGGTCCCTATCATGAAACATACGGAAGTGTTGAGAAACACTATGGTTCAGGAAGCCCTTAGAGATATTTGCGACATGTTCATTGATCTGTACCCTTAATTTCCGTGTTGTTCTACCCACATATTGAAGGGAGCAAGGGCATTCCAACACATATGTTACATGATTAGAATTATAAGTTATCAAGGGTTTAATGGTATATTCTTGTTGCGTAACCTTGGATTGGAAATTGATTATTTTCTTTCCCAATCTTTTGGTGGTGCGACATTCCTTACACCTTGTATAATAATGGAAGCCTGATTCGTCAAGGAAGGTGGGGGGTCTTTTTGGAGGCTCTGGGACATTAGGAGCTATCATATTCCTTAGTCCCAGTGCTCTCCTATAGATGAATTTTGATCTCGGAGGTAGGGTGGTTTGTAAATCTTTGTCTTTTAAGAGTATGGACCAGAATATTTTTAAGTGTTTTCCACACTCCTGTACGGTCTATGGAAATCTGACACAAATGCCAGGTCTCCCTGGAAAGGAGTTTTTTTCTTGGTATTCAATAATACTGCCCTGTCCATGGTCAAAACTTGATTTTTGGTTTTAATAAGATTTTCTTGGGAGTAGCCCTTTTCACAAAATCTGTTGGTAAGTACCTCTGATTGTATATGGAAATCAGTTAAATTGTCACAATTTCTCCTGATACGCATATATTGGCCTTTAGGGACCGCTCCCAGCCATTGTGGGTGGTGGCAGCTATTGATTGGCACAAAGCCTTTTCTATCTTAAAAAATGTCTTTGTGCCAATTTTATTCCTGTTTTTAACTAAAGTGAGATCCAAGTATTTGATAGTTTCCAAATTCCATTCTGCCGTGAATTTGAGCCCGTATTTGTTATTATTCAAAACATAATAGAAAGGTCTCCAGTTCCGCCTGTGACCCCTCCCACAAAAGAATGACGTCATCAATGTACCACTCGGGGTATAACGTGCTCCCATTGCCACCCCTTTAATTTGATTATAAAACTGGTTTTGTGCCCATAAATAGTTATTCCCCATAGCTTGTTGAAGTCCTTCTACAAGAAAATTAATTTGGGGCTTTTTTAACTTAGATTCCTCTGTAAGAGCTAATTTGACCGCGACAATGGCATCTTGTTTTTTAATATTGGTATAAAGTGACTCAATGTCAACAGTCACCAAAAGTGTGTCAGCCGACAATTCAATGTTTTGGAGTCTATTGATTAATTCCCGACTACCTTTCAGATAGGATCTGCCCTTGGCAGCCAAGGGCTGGAGATAAATATCAAGATATTCCCCCAACCGAGAGTAGAGGGAACCAATCCCACTCACTATGGGCCATCCTGGGGGTTTATCTCTGCATTTATTAATTTTGGGCACTATATATAAAATTGGGACCTGGGGGCACGTGGAATGAGATAGTTAGCCTCTTTTGTGTCTAAGATCTCAGTATGAATGCCCTTGTTCACCCAAAGTGACAATTCGGCCTTTAAATTGGCTATGGGATCTGCTATAAGTGGTTTGTAGGTAGTCGTATCATCTAATAATCTTTGAATCTCTGTAGTATAGTTTTCTTTAGTGAGTACCACCACTCCTCCCCCCTTGTCCACTGGTCGGACTACTATTTGTTTGTTATGTTCAAGTTTTTTAATCCCCTCCCATATTGATTGGTTAGCTCTGGATTTTTTAACCTGTAATTTTTTTACCTCATCTTGAACCATGTTTTCAAATACCTCAATATGATGATGGGTACCCTTCCTAGGGTTAAACGCCAAATTATTTTTCAACCCACTATGTTGATATATCTTCTCTCCTGATAGTGGTGGAAAAGTATTCGGTTGAGAAGCAAAATGTTTTTTTTTTTATGTTTAATTTCCTAACATACTTTTCTATGTCAACAAATAATTCAAACCTGTCAACATTTTTGTCAGGTGCGAAATTTTAAACCTTGAGCCAGTACTCCCAATTCCTCTTCTGAAAAAGCTATCCTGGCCAGGTTGAAAATCCCTGTTTTTAATTGTCCTTTTTCTTTTTATTTCTACCGCCTCTTCTACCACTTGTTCTGTATGTTCCTTGGGGTATTGGGGTGCAGTAGGGGGGATCCTGTAGGGCTCTTTCCATCCTCTCCACCCCCCCCCCCCCCCGCTGATGGTAATTCTGGTAAGGCAAAGGTCTCCCTCTGAAATTACCCCTAAAATTACCTCTAGGTGGCCTAAATTGGTACTGGTTGGGCCCTTGAATAACTGATAACCATACTGATACTGATAACCATACTCAGATGATCTGGTGTCCAATGAAGTATACCTATTCTGAGTGGGTACTGAATATGGTGCTGGGTAGGGATAAGAATTCGCATTCTGAGATGGATATGTGTTAATATTCTGAGGAGGGCAATTCTTCAGGTGGGTGGGGGGCTTCCCTGATTTTTTTGCTGAAGTGTGGGAATTGGTTTCGAAGTTATTGGCTAGCTGTGCAACCACATTATGAACTTCCATATCTCTCTCTACTGATGATTCTAGCTGGATTAAATTCTTCCTGCCATTTATATACTTTATTTTCTTCGAAATCTTTAACATCCCTCTGATACTTTAATTTCTTCTGTTTAATTTCTCCATCATATTTGGATAAGTGAGTTTGTAAGTTTGTAAATTTTGGGCTTTATCTAAAAACTCTTTGGTTCCCATGAATGGTTCCATTTTTTTCTTTGAGCTCCGCAATTTTAGTTTCAAAAACTTTGTTTTTGGCACAGCGCCTTCTAATAATTAAATTGCATGAGCTTCTGTTCGCAAGCTTTAAAGAACTGGAACCACTCATCTACAAGCGTCAAATCTTCCACGCCATCATTGGGATTCACATCCCATCTTAGCCTCCTAGGGGTGAGGTTTTTACCAATGTACATCTCAAAGGAGGCTATGTCCTACCATAGCCTGACTTGTTTCTCCATGTCTGATTGGAGTTGTTTAACCACCTGCCATCCGCGCTATGGCCGAATGACGGCCACAGCACGGACCTGAATTCCCGGGAGGCCGTCATATGATGGCCTCCCCTGTGCATGCGCTCTGCGCACCCTTACTGCTTGTAGTATTTCTTTAGGGAAATTACCTTTGATCATTGCTATGTTGTATATGCTCACCAGATGGGGGGCTAGCGTGTCAATTAATTTTTGATAATATTCATTAGAGAATCCATCAACCCCGTGGGGCTTTGGATTTAGGCAAACTAGGTATGACTTTCTTGATCTCCAGTGTTGTAAATGGTCGAGATAGAGTGGTCAATTGGTCGTCAGTTAACTTAGGTAAATGGAGTGGTTGGAGGAAGAATCGTATCTGGTCTGCAGTGGGTTGTGGGGTCTGAGTATCTGATTTAAGATCATATAGGCTAGCATAATGGTTTTTAAAGATTTCTGCCATACCATCTGGGGAAAAAACTTTGGCTCCAGAGGTTTTGTTCAGCATAAATGGGATTTTATATGAGTGGCATTTTCCTTTAAAGCGTTTAGCTAGAAAGGCACCTGCCTTATTGTTGAGGGCATAGAAATTAGCTTTGAGTGTTTTGGTGTGCTTTTCATATTGGTATAGTAATAAATTTCTAAGTGCTATTCTTAGTTTCATGAGGTTTATTGAGGTTTGGTGAGTGGGATTGTGTTTGTTCACTTCTTCCAGTGATCGAATATCCTGCATAATTTGTTTGAGGCATTTGGAGCGCTGTTTTTTAGCTCGAGAGCTGAGTTGAATGAAAATGCCTCTCATGAATGCCTTGTGAGCGTTCCATAATACGAAACGGTCAGTTGAGTCTATATCATTAGTGGAGAAGAATAGGTCATGTGTCTCGTCTATGACTTTCTGGTTTTCCGCGAGTGAGAGCGACAGAAAAGGTGATCGTAATGGGGGCATGATCTGACCAGGATATGGTCTCGATCGTGGAAGAAATGACATGTGGGAGGGTCCATTGGTCAGTCAAGAAGAGATTCCATGGCTTCCGAAACTGTGATAGGCAACGAAGAGTGAAGTCAAAAATGTACGCCCTTAGAAAGCCTGAAGGCGGTGCTTGGTTTTTGGGGTCCCGTACGTGGCTGGCTCCCAAAAAGTCTCACACATGTGGTATCCCCTTACTCAGGAGAAGCAACAGAATGTATTTTGGGGTGTAATTTCACATATTCCCATGGCATGTTTGAGCAATATATCATTTAGTGACAACTTTGTGCAAAAAAAAATAAAAATTTGTCTTTTTCCCGCAACTTGTGTTGTGTCACAATATAAAATATTCCATGGACTCGACATGCCTCTCAGCAAATAGCTTGGGGTGTCTACTTTCCAAAATGGGGTCATTTGGGGGGTTTGAACTGTCCTGGCATTTTATGCACTACATTTAGAAGCTTATGTCACACATCACCGACTCTTCTAACCACTTGAAGACAAAGCCCTTTCTGACACTTTTTGTTTACATGAAAATTTTTTTTTTTTTGCAAGAAAATTACTTTGAACCCCCAAACATTATATATTTTTTTAAAGCAAATGCCCTACAGATTAAAATGGTGGGTGTTTCATGTTTTTTTCACACAGTATTTGCGCAGCGATTTTTCAAACGCATTTTTTTGGGAAAAAACACACTTTTTTAAATTTGAATGCACTAAAACACACTATATTGCCCAAATGTTTGATGAAATAAAAAAAAATGATCTTAGGCCGAGTACATGGATACCAAACATGACATGACATATAATTGCGCACAAATATGCAGTGGCGACAAACTAAATACATTTTTAAAAGCCTTTAAAAGCCTTTACAGGTTACCACTTTATATTTACAGAGGAGGTCTACTACTAAAATTACTGCCTCGATCTGACCTTCGCGGTGATACCTCACATGCATGGTACAATTGCTGTTTACATTTGACACCAGACCGACGCTTGCATTCACCTTTGCGCGAGAGCAGGGGGGGACAGGGGTGCTTTTTTTTTTTCCTTTATTTTTTTTTGCTTTTTTATCTTATTTTTAAACTGTTCCTGATCGGTGTGATAAAATGCCTTCCCAATTTCCCAATGGCGCTGTTTATATCCGGCGAAATCTAAGTCATGAAATGCTCGTAGCTTCCGGTTTCTTAGGCCATAGAGATGTTTGGAGCCACTCTGGTCTCTGATCAGCTCTATGGTCAGCTGGCTGAATCACCGGCTGCATTCTTAGGTTCCCTGTTGGTACAGGAGAGCCAGAGAAAAACATGGAAGACGGTGGGGGGGGCATTCCCTCCCACTGCTTGTAAAAGCAGTCTAGAGGCTAATTAGCCACTAGGATTGCTTTTACATGAAAGCCGACCACTGGCCCACTGGCTGAAAAGACTGATACCAAGATGATACCTAAACCATGCAGACATCATTCTGGTATAACCATTCAAAGTCCAGCAACATACCAGTACCTTGCTGGTCCTTGTTGGGCATATATTGTAATCTTTTTTTTTCATGCAGCCTATGGGCTGAACGAAAAAAAGAGATTGATCGGTGGCTATGCCCACCATTAGAATACCTCCCTTCATCCACCCACTTCTAATGATGGGCATACATGCACCATTTATATATGCCGAAGCATGGGGGCATCCTCCCGCAAAAGGTAGGAGCAAATCACTCCTCCGCCCCTGCTGCCCCCATGCTTTGGTATATATCACCCCTGCTGGAGTCACGGCTTTATATATCGTGGGAGCAAACGCTGTTGCTGTCAAGATAAATAAATCCGCACTGCAGCTGAATGGCGTACCTGAAGACAAAAAAATTGTTAACAATAAAACACAGTAAACAGTAAAGTATAAAAAATTGCATACCTGAAAGCAAACATGATAAAACATAATAACAATAAAACATTGCAGAATAGAATACAGTAAAAAAGAGCAGAACAATAGAGAGAGAATAGAGAGAGAGAGAACAATAAAATGACAACTATTTTTTTTTATTGTATATATTTTTTTGTGTTTTTTTTTTTTACACTTTTTTTTGTAACTGTAACTTTTGTAACTGTAACCGGTTCCAGGTTCGGGTCTCTCAAAATGCGATGGCATCTTGGGAGACCCTGTGTTAGTGTGCCTAGTCTGTGCAATGCTGTACGCTAATACTCAACTAGTGTATGGTAGCGTTCAAAACATTCACCAATGCAAAGACCAGGATTGTCAGGACAGGAGTGACAATAATAGCGGGTGTCACGCCTATATCCGCGCTTGCTGCAGACATGACATCTTTTTTGGGGGGGTTCATTGGGTAGGGGTACTTGGGAGGACATAAAGAAAATGCCTCTCATGCAGCCGACTGCATTTAGTTGGGGATGTGAATGGGGGAAGTACGGGTGCTGCAGAAGTGGTGGGTTCCCAATTAGGATTGGCGAATGCAGCAGGAAGGGCATTATGGGCACGATGGGCCTGTGTTTGTCTTCTTCTTGGTGGCAGCGGGACACTACTTGTGCTTGCCACCTCACCAGCTTGAACTGCACTTATGGGACTCGCCACGACACCAAGTGTTACTGCAGTGCTGGTTTGACTACGACCGGCGTGTACTAGGCTGCTGGTGCTTGCCAGTTCACCAAAACGCTACCAAAAAAACTGTTAGTGATTGCAGGGATCAGGCCTGACTCTGCGAACGCTGCAGTTATGCATTTAGAGTTTTGTAAGTGACAGTGATCGATCGATACTGCACTTGGGTGGGCTGGGCTGGGCCGGGCAGAGGGGAAAATCGCAGGTGCTAGCAGGTAATCCGTACAGATTAAAATGGTGGGTGTTTCATTTTTTTTTTCCCACAGTATTTGCGCAACGATTTTTCAAACGCATTTTTTTGGGAAAAAACACACTTTTTTAAATTTTAATGCACTAAAACACACTATATTGCCCAAATGTTTGATGGAATAAAAAAGATTATCTTAGGCCAAGTACATGGATCCCAAACACGACATGCTTTAAAATTGCGCACAAACATGCAGTGGCGACAAACTACATACATTTTTAAAAGCCTTTAAAAGCCTTTACAGGTTACCACTTTAGATTTACAGAGGAGGTCTACTGCTAAAATTACTTCCCTCGATCTGACCTTCGCGGTGATACCTCACATGCATGGTGTAATAGCTGTTTACATTTGATGCCAGACCGACGCACAGGGGTGCTTTTATTTTTTTTTTCCTTTATTATTTTTTTGCTTTTTTATCTTATTTTTAAACTGTTCCTTTCATTTTTTTTATCATTTTTATTGTTATCTCAGGGAATGTAAATATCCCCTATGATAGCAATAGGTAGTGACAGGTACTCTTTTTTGAAAAAATTGGGGTCTATTAGACCCTAGATCTCTCCTCTGCCCTCAAAGCATCTGACCACACCAAGATCAGTGTGATAAAATGCTTTCCCAATTTCCCAATGGCGCTGTTTGCATCCGGCGAAATCTAAGTCATGAAATGCTCGTAGCTTCCAGTTTCTTAGGCCATAGAGATGATTGGAGCCATTCTGATCTCTGATCAGCTCTATGGTCAGCTGGCCGAATCACCGGCTGCATTCCAGTCCACTGTTGGGACAGGAGAGCCAGAGAAAACCATGGAAGACGGTGGGAGGGGGGGACATTCCCTCCCACTGCTTGTAAAAGCAGTCTAGAGGCTAATTAGCTGCTAGGATTGCTTTTACATGAAAGCCGACCGCTGGCTGAAAAGAATGATACCAAGATGATACCTAAACCTGCAGGCATCATTCTGGTATAACCACTCAAAGTTCAGCAACATACCAGTACGTTGCTGGTCCTTGTTGGGCATATATTGTAATCTTTTTTTTTCATGCAGCCTGTGGGCTGAACAAAAAAAAGAGATTGATCGGTGGGTATGCCCACCATTAGAATACCTCCCTTCATTCACCCACTTCTAATGATGGGCATACAAAAGTTAGGAGCAAATCGCTCCTCCGCCCCTGCTGCCCCCATGCTTCGGCATATATGCTCTTTTTTCAACTGTGGTGGTGAAATCACCTCCAACAGCACTGGAGTCACGGCTTTATGTATCGTGGGAGCAAACGCTGTTGCTGTCAAGATAAATAAATCCGCGCTGCAACTGAATGGCGTACCTGCTAAGCAAATGATGGTTAACATTAAAACATAGTAACATTACAGTATAACAGTAAGACTTACCATACCTGCAAAGCAAATACAAAAAAAAATAGTAAAAAATAAAACATTTTTTAACCCAACCTGTGCTAAAAATATATATATGCCGAAGCATGGGGCCCATCCACCCGCAAAAGGTAGGAGCAAATCGCTCCTCCGCCTCTGCTGCCCCCATGCTTCGGCATATATGCTGAAGTATGTAACTGTGGTGGTGAAATCACCTCCGACGGCGCTGGAGTCACGGCTTTATGTATCGTGGGAGCAAATCCGCGCTGCAGCTGAATTGCGTACCTGAAAACAAAATAATGGTTAACAATAAAACACAGTAAACAGTAAAGTTTTAAAAAATTACATACCTGAAAAGCAAACATGATAAAACATAACAACAATAAAACATTGCAGAATAGAATACAGTAAAAAAGAGAGAGAACAATAGAGAGAGAATAGAGAGAGAGAGAACAATAAAACGACAACTATTTTTGTTTTTTTTACTTTATATTTTTTTGTGTATTTTTTTTTACATTTTTTTTTATAACTGTAAATTTTGTAACTGTAACCGGTTCCAGGTTTGGGTCTCTCAAAATGCGATGGCATCTCGGGAGACCCTGTGAAAGTGTGCCTAGTCTGTGCAATGCTGTACCCTACGCTAAAACTCAACTAGTGTATGGTAGCGCTCAAAACATTCACCAATGCAAAGACCAGGATTGTCAGGACAGGAGGGACAATAATAGCGGGTGTCACGCCTATATCCGCGCTTTCTGCAGACACGACATTATCTTTGGGGGGCTCGTTGGGTAGGGGTACGCGGGAGGACATAAGGAAAATGCCTCTCATGCAGCCGGCTTACTGCATTTGGATTGGGAAGGTGAGGTGGAGCACCTTCTGGAAACAGAAGGGCTCTGACGATCTCTTCCTGGAATTAAAGAAAGGATCCAGTCCGTCCTGAAGCTCTGTATAGCACATGAGTGTTCAGCAAAGCCAATTAAAATAAGTATACAGACACTTTTTTATACCAGCGTCTGGTCTTATGGGCAACTAGGTATGGTGCCAACAACTGGTTGTTGAGGTCTACCCCTCCCATATTTTGGTTATATTCGTGGACACAGAGGGGTTTCTCCACAACACCAGTCGCCGCAGTAATTTGGACTGTCGTGTCTGCATGAAGGGAGGTAAGGACGAAAACATTCTTATTATCCCTCCACTTCATAGCGAGCAAATTATTACATTGCAGGCAGGCTCTCTCCCCCAGCCTAAGAAGGGAATCTACAAGCCGCTGGGGAAAGCCCCAGCGATTAGGTCGCACGGTGCCACATGCTCCAATCTGATGATCAAAAAGGTGACTAAAAAAGTGGCGCTCGTGTAATAATTGTCCACATATAAGTGGTACCCCTTTCCGAATAAGGGTGACACCAAGTCCCACACAATCTTGCCATCGCTTCCTATGTAGTCAGGGCAGTTTTTTGGCTCTACATGGCTATCTTTTCCCTTGTAAACCATAAAACTACATATATAGCCTGTGGCCCTGTCATCTTGACATCTTGACCCCGTATCAGGCATGCTTGCTGGGAAGGTACTGTTTGAATGACAAGCGGCCAGAAAACTTAATCAGGGACTCATCAATCCAGACAACTTGATGGGGAGTCAACAAGTCTGCAAAACGTTGGTTGAAATCGTTTACGAGGGGCCGAATTTTGTAGAGCCGATCGTATCCAGGAGGACGACAGAGTTCATTGTTGTTGAAGTGCATGAACCGCAAAATCTGCTCGTATCGTGCCCTGGCCATGGAAGCAAAGAACACGGGCATACGGTGAATTGGGTCAGTGGACCAATATGACCGCAACTCACTCTTTTTGGTTATGCCCATGAGGAGGAAAAGGCCCAGAAAGGAGCCTTGAGAAAGTCACGTGTCAGTGATGCAACGCATGGGAGGAGCCTAGGACACAGTCTGCTGAATATATTGTATCAAGCAAGCAGCAGCTTGCGTAGCAAGCCTTGTCCTTACAAGCCAGCTGAGATCTGCCTATCTGCTTATCTGCATGCCTAAAACAAGTCAGGCACACGTGAGTGTATCACTGTGCTGTTTTGCATGTGAACTTTTATTGTAACAATATTGCGCAATGTTTTCTCTCTTTGTTTATTTTACATAAAACCACTTGATACTGAGAAAATTACCATTCATTGTGGCTGTGGAAGAAATAGCTCAGAGGGTGAACAAATAAGTACTGCAGGAATCCAGGTATCCCAGATTACTGAGTATTGAACTGTTGCCTGTTACTGATCCTATCTCATGAATTTAATTATCTATATTTAATCAGATTCTATTGGCACTATTTATCTATTTATACTCATCAATTGTATATATATTGCACCTTTATAAGCATATCATTTATTTATTTTTTATTATGGAGGATTCAACACTTATCACAGGGAATATACCCTGTATCTAATTTATTTATTTATTGGCACTAATTTGGATTGATTACTATTTGCAAACGCATTTTTAGTATATCTATACACAATTGTTGCTTAGTTTACTTTGGAGATATCGCACCACTTCCAGTGGATTTGTATAACTGGAGAAACACGGTTTTTAAATATTTGCAATTTTTTTCATATATTTCTTTCATATATTTTTTTTTCATATATTTGCGATTTTATATATATATATGCGATTATTTAGCGATTTGGTAGCAATTTTTTTCACTTTTTTTAGCACAAAAAATTATTTTCTCACATTGATTAAACTTTGTATCAGAGCGCATCAATCTATGTTATATGTTTTAATTTTTAGGGGATTCTGACCACTATATAATTGATAGCAGCTTGATATCATTGTCAATCTAACAATTTTTATTTAATTAATTGCACGTGCATTCACATACATTTGATTTACACTTATTTGATTGTATATGTCACGCTAGAACATTATTGTGCTTGGTGTTTTTTGTTTATTTACTTCACTTGTAATTTGGCTTCCATGTGAAATCTTTCAAAAGGAGTTGTTTAGTGTCTCTAAGATACCCTGGTAGATCCCTCACCAGGGGTTGTAGTTGATCATCCACCCATTGTCCTAGGCGTTCATTTAATGATCCGATGCTCACAACGATGGGTCTACCAAACAAGGGATCCAGTCCCTTGTGGATTTTGGGGAGATGGTGGAAGACATATCCCTCTTTTTTTGGGTAAAATGCCTATAAGGACTGCTCTATCTAGAAGAGTGGAAAGTTCCTTCTTAAATGGTTGTGTAGGATCCCCCCTCAACTTAAGATAGGTTTCTGTGTCAGACAATTGTTGCAGAGCTTCATTTTTGTAAACCTCAGAATCGAGGACCACAACTGTGCCCCCCTTATCTGCATTTTGAATGATTATGCTCTCATCATCACTCAGGCTTTTAAGAGCAACCCTTTCAAAGCCAGTGAGATCGTCTGTCATAGAATTGTCACGACTATTATGGGCTAAGCAGGTCAAATACCTCTCCACAAGTTTCTAGAATAGGTCTAGATCTTTGCCCCATGATTCGATAGGATAAAAATCTGACCTTCATTTAAAGGAGATCTTTATGTTACTATCTACAGGGTCTTCAATAGGAGGGCTAGATTCGATAGCCAGATCAATTAGATCCTGTAAACCACAAACATCAGAATAGAATTGGGGCGAGGGAGGAGACTCACCCATAGAAGAGGCATCTGACGGATCTTCCACAATATCCCCCGCCTCATGAAAATAATGTTTCCTTAAGGTTAATGCACGTGCAAATTTATTCACATCTAATAAAGTTCCAAATAAATCAATTTGTTTAGTTGGACAAAAATTCAATCCTTTACATAAAACGATGTTTCAGAATCATTCAAAAGTCTATGCGATAAATTTAAAATGTTAACTTTAACGTTTCGCTTGAGCTCGTAGCAAATATCGGCTGTTGGTTGCACCCCTTGTGCTTCCTAACATCCTTGCCAGGTTTTCCTACTTTTTTCTTTTTCTTTTTGTTGAACTTGCAAGGGTTTCTATTGGTGTTCTCATTTTGGCCATACACTGGACAATCCCTGCCGGATGGCAGATTGGATGAAACTTAGAGTTGATTGGTGAGGCGATCATTTGACTCAAATTTTTTAATATTTATTTTTTTTTTTATTTATTCCAGGTACTTATATAGCGCTGTCAATTTACGCAGCGCTTTACATATACATTGTACATTCACATCAGTCCCTACCCTCAAGGAGCTTACAATCTAAGGTCCCTAACTCACATTCATACATACTAGGGACACTTTAGACAGGATCCAATTAACCTACCAGCATGTCTTTGGAGTGTGGGAGGAAACCGGAGTACCCGGAGGAAACCCACGCAGGCACAGGGAGAACATGCAAACTCCAGCAGGTAGTGTCGTGGTTGGGATTTGAACCAGTGACCCTTCTTACTGCTAGGCGAGAGTGTGAGAGTGCTACCCACTACACCACTGTTTTAATTTAATTTTTCCCATCTCGGGGCGGGGTTAATTCTAATTTTCAGTTGTTGATTGCAACCGATCGCCTCCACACCCATTCCTCCTTTTATGTGTGTGAAAGCTTTGAGGGACCACACCTGATCACAATCTGTAAGGGATATGTCTGGTCAGGTGACCAGTAGATTATACGTATAAAAGACAGATTGTGGTCGGTGGTCCTATAGCTATTATTAAGCACCACTAACGGTGTGAAATGTGTCAGTCCCCACACTGTACCTGTGCCTCTGTTGGTGTATGGATCGTGCTTTTACAATAAAGGTGTTGTATTGAAGTGCGGCTGTCCATTTTCCTCTTTTTCACTAATTGCTTCTGTTGAGCCGGCACCCTTGATTTCCAAACTGCGAGCATGATGTGAATGTGCGATCGTACTTAGAGTGGTAATTTCTTTGTATTTTGCAGCAGACAGTTTTGCTTAGAACATCCAGCCAGATAGAATATATTTCAATGTTGGAAAGGAACCTCCACTGCACGTGTTATTCACCCTAATCCATTCTCCACTCTCCTCCATTACAAGCTCACATGCAATATAAAGAGATCTCCATGGTGCAGTATTCCAGTAAAAATATTTATTTTAACAGCAGCAAACTTACATTTAAAACCAAAGTAATCAGATTCACATAAATCAAGGACTTCCAGTCTCGGGCGCGACCATAAATGACGTCACCCAGCTCCTTCCGACGCATTGTGTCACAGATTACGTCACTTTCTCAAACCCTTGATAAAGCCACGTGATCTGAGACGCAACACGTCGGGAGGAGCCGAGTGACGTCACTTCCGGTCGTTGATGAGACCGCAAGTCCTTGATTTTCCAACATTGAAATATATTTGATCTGGCTGGATGTTCCAAAGAAAAGAGTCTGCTGCTCTGGATATCTGAGATATTTATAACAGAAGCGCTATTAAACCTGTAGGGGTCTTAAATTGAGGTGAGAGGCTGGGGCACATCATTGGTGTACTATGGATGATGGAAGCATTATCACTATGAATTAAACTTTTGCACTGATTTCCCACTTTGATTTTGATTTTTTTTGCACTATATTATGAACTTTATTTGTATTACTATGATTGCATTGTCACGTTGGAATTATTTGCACATTATATATTGAGTAAGCACCACATTATTTACATTTGATCACTGTGTGGGAAAACTGGTTCATGTCGGCAGCCACTCATTGATTTGTACACATTTTGTTTTTTGCGCATTAGTATTTTTTTATAAATTTAGTGACACTAATACAGTGATCATATATAATAATGTGCACTGTACACTGTAATAATGACACTGGCTGGGAAGGGGTTAACATCAAGGAGCAATCGAGGGTTTAACTGTGTGCCTAACAAGTGTGATGTGTGCTGCTCTTACTAGGGGGTGCTGATCAGTGTATAGAGCCTCTAACCCCGAACAGACTGTATCACGTATATGTACGTGATCCAGCCTGCCTGTGCCGCCCGCCCACGTTAAATGTACTGTGGGCAGGCGGGAACTGGTTAACAAACAGACTCTTATCAACATACAGGGATATAAAATGTAATACTGACGTATAATCACACACAAAGGGTTGGACTTGATGGACTTTTTTCAACTTCACCTACTATGTAACTATGTAAGAAGGATAAGATATTTGAACGTGATAAATAGGCATTTCTTGAAAATAGCATAAACTATAGATGGGAATGCAAGGCAAACAAGCTTCTAATCATGCACATCATTTACTGAGTCATACTGACCACACTTATAATTCTTTTTTAGATTCTTCTTTGTTTTTACAGGCTTCTTCTAGAGGCTCTAAGCACAAGAACTTTCCCAAACGGCGTCATTGCACTTTTGGACCCTCTTCAGAAAATGATCACAAAAGATTCTGATTTTGCGCGCAATTTTTCTCACGTGGAGTCAGGTAATAGTGGTGATGGATCACTTCCAAATGTAGTTGCTGCAATTGCCAGGGGAGGTGCTATTGGTTCCACTACTCCAGCCTTGGAAGGGGTGTCCAAGCATACTCTAACTGATAGTCTCCTTCATTACCTGCTTCTTTTTTACCAAACACTGTGGCAGAGCCCAGTCGCCCTGCCAAATCAACCAAGAGTATTGAGTCAAAACGAAAACAACCCCCCCCCGCCACCCACCAACTAAACAAACAGGATTGAAATGAATAAATCTGTCTTCCTATCAACTGTCCATAGTAGAAGCCAAGGCCCTTTCATGAAGCCTGGGCTTCTGTCTGTTATTCAATTTAGATACATTTGACACCATGAAAGATCTCCAACTTTTGTCATGGAATAACAGTTAAATGATTTTACATGCAAAAACATCTGAAGATACTACTTCAGAAAAAACTCACATAGCAAGAATGTAAAGCCATCTAAGATCTTTCTCTTCTCTACCAGAAGATTACCTATATTGATCCCATGAGATCGATCTTGAGGAGCTGCTGAGTAAATCCCTGGTGATAAAGGGGGCATTACTGTGATCATTAACAGAGATACCCTTTCCACAGGGTTCTGTATCTGGAAAATCTGAGCATTTGATATAGCATAATATTTCTTCATACATTTAATTCCCTATTTTGGTCATTTTATTACTTTCTGCTTTCCTTTGGGGCTTATACATATCATTGTATATACATGTCTCCCTTAAAAATTGTTTTTGACATTTGATTTTGCATATTTCTTGTAGATTGTGTTGTGGTAATTATCACTGTGCATCTATCATTGGTTTCATTCCTCTATTTTACACAATTTAGATATGCTGGCTCTACGTTTTAATTTCACACTTTTTTCTTTTTATTATTGCATAGGTTGAATGCCTTTCCCTTTGAGGCAGCCCTCTGAGTGGTCCAGAATTTTTGATTCAGGGAAAGCAAGGTTATTTTTCTCCTCAACAATATGGATGCAAGAAGGGAAGCAGTTGTCCTTTTTGATGCCGCTCAGCCTGGGCATAATTATGCGTTGAGGCTTCATTTGTTGACATCCTTACTGGGACCTGATTGGCGGCAATTGGTCAGCTGATCGTCATCTTTCCTTTATGTATCAAGTTTTTCATTGATTTTTGTGCATTCACTGTGGATGAGTTGTTGGCATGGCATACATGGTACTATCTTTATATTCTGGAAATTTTTTGTACTAAGCCCTCTTTTCGTATTTTCAGGACAAATTTTTCCCTTTGTGTTTGATATCTATGCTGTATAGACATGTACTCCTATATGGGTGTTTTGGTCTTTTAGGTCTCCTATTGCCCTATGCTATGAGATCTTCCTGTGGTTCTGTTTAAACCTCTATTTTTGGTTCATCCTTTTCTATAGTAATGGTGTACTACTCCCGCCACCTTTATTCATAGGTAATATTATTTTCTTTTGGCTATATATTTAGTTTTGGTCCTATAAAGTATTTTGGAATACATCACCACAGTGTCTGGTTTCTTTTTTGTGCTTTGTTGACAGAACTGGATTGTTTTGTGTTTCTCTGCATATTTTTTTTTTGTTATTATTTCTATTATCATAGCCATTTAGTCCGACACGGCTTTCTGTAGATCCTTTGTGCTGTACCAGGTCTACATCCCGTGGCTACTGATGGTCATTTTGTCTACTGTGAGTTTATTGACGTGTGCAACTAAAAAGTTTTTTTGCATAGCCAGTTTGTTTTTGTCAATACTATGTATTTATGTTACATAATCCACCACTGTATAACCCCCTGACAAAGAAAAGTGTTTAAACACATTGGGGTTCATTTGTACTCAATAGGGACTACATGAGTGCTGAAGATCGTTTCTGCTGGTGGTTTTGCTAACTGTACTAGTCGATATGTACTATGACAATTAGAACCCTTTTGGGTTTCTTTTTAATGTCTTTATAACAATAAAATATTGTTAATTTTTTGTTTTGTTTCTCTGGTTACTTATATCTGACTACACATTTTCACTACCTGCCCTGAGCTGCCTTGACCTTTTGTTTGTCCCTATTTATGATATTGCCTGCCAGCTGTGTTCCACGTTGTGGTTATATTTCCTTTCTTCCATCTGCAAAGGTATGTTTAAGGCTACCCCTGTTATACCTGCCAACAAAGTCCAGGAGAGTGTTTTTTATTTTTGGCAGTGGCCTTTTGTTTTTTTTTTTTATTTTAAGGTATATTGTTTATTACTTTGTGTTGATAGGGCCTTTCCTTCATGTTAAATTGATTTCTTTTTTTTTTTTTCGGCTTCCTTCAAACGGGCAGCCTTATCGTGCAAGAAATCCTTATTTATTTTTTTACATATTTTTACATATAAGCAAGGCGGTGTCCAGTCCAATAAATTTCATCATGCCTAATGCCCCGTACACACGGTCGGATTTTCCGATGGAAAATGTCCGATCGGAGCGTGTTGTCGGAAATTCCGACCGTGTGTGGGCTCCATCGGACATTTTCCATCGGATTTTCCGACACACAAAGTTGGAGAGCAGGAGATAAAATTTTCCGACAACAAAATCCGTTGTCGGAAATTCCGATCGTGTGTACACAAATCCGACGGACAAAGTGCAACGCATGCTCAGAATAAATAAAGAGATGAAAGCTATTGGCCACTGCTCCGTTTATAGTCCCGACGTACGTGTTTTACGTCACCGCGTTCAGAACGATCAGATTTTCCGACAACTTTGTGTGACCGTGTGTATGCAAGACAAGTTTGAACCAACATCCGTCGGAAAAAATCTTAGGATTTTGTTGTCGGAATGTCCGAACAAAGTCCGACCGTGTGTAAGGGGCATAAGAAGAACACTACATTTTAATTGCTGTCCTTGACTGTTTGCTTCACCAGGCCAGGAATATATGTGCATTCGTTTTCGTCCGAATGCATTTTCGTCGGAATTTCAGGTATTTTCGTTATCGTTTCAACAAACAATAACGAAAGTGCAGAATACGAAAACCGAAAGATCCGACAAAGAAATGCTTTATTTTCGTTTTCGTTGTGACAACAGTTCGATATAGATAGGAGATTCGACAGGACGCTGACAATAACAATCTGTATCTATCGAACCTGTGGTCGAATGTGCCTAACCTTAACTCTATTAGTCCAAGATTATTCTACATAGAGAGAAAAGATTCGACATAGAGAGAAAAGATTTGACATAGAGAGAAAAGATCGCTGCTGGAATTGGGTGGGGGAAGTAAAGAAAAATAATGATGATGATGAATGTTATTTGCCAATTGTAACCAAAGAGAAGAGGCAATAAAATAGCTAGAACTAAGTACACATGTACAGCCAACTTACTTTCACTTACGATTTGCTAGCAGAGAGAGACACACACACACTGAATCAATTCAGAAGACAGTCAATCTTAGCTGGTCCGTTTGTCAGAGAACCTGAATTATTTAGCAATTAAGCATAAGCACAGCAGCAGAACAATAGTGAAGCAAGCTACAGTCCAACTTAACTTTTTCATAATAATCTGCTGCTATTGTGTAATGCCCTGTACACACGGTCGGATTTTCCGACGGAAAATGTGTGATAGGACCTTGTTGTCGGAAATTCCGACCGTGTGTGGGCTCACATCACACATTTTCCATCGGAATTTCCGACACACAAAGTTTGAGAGCTTGCTATAAAATTTTCCGACAACAAAATCCATTGTCAGAAATTCCGATCGTGTGTACACAAATCCGACGCACAAAGTGCCACGCATGCTCAGAATAAATTAAGAGATGAAAGCTATTGGCTACTGCCCCATTTATAGTCCCAACGTACGTGTTTTATAGCACCGCATTTAGAACGATCAGATTTTCCAACAACTTTGTGTGACCATGTGTATGCAAGACCAGTTTGAGCCAACATCCATCGGAAAAAATCCATGTATTTTGTTGTCGGAATGTGCGATCAATGTCCGACCGTGTGTACAGGGCATTAGTGTTGTGAACTTGATAGTGATACTAGTGTTGCTAGTGTTGTGATAGCCTCAGAGGCTGCCCGTGTTGTGGGGGGGGATTGATTATTATAGATTCTATATTATAATGCCATATCAATATCTGACACAACATCGGATGCCGCGCCTGCCATTGCACTTGGAGATTGAGAAACGAATGTGAAAGTTGGCTGACTGTTCGGGTAGAGTAGACCATTCAACATGAACGATGAAGATTTGACAAAGCAACGAAAAACATACAAACGTCGAATCTTTGGCTTATGGTGTCTGTCAAAAGTTCTGAAAAGATTTGACGGAGCGGCTAAACTGTATGACGCTGCAATCGTACATGTCAAATGCATCTGCCCCTAGGCTATAGAAAAATTCTAATAATGGTTGACTAGTAAAATAATTACTAAATATAATTATTACTAGTCATACAACATTAGAATTCTACTACAGCTAGCTTGTATGCAAAAAATTTGACCGGAAATGTACACGTACAGTTTAGCTGCTCCGTCGAATCTTCTTTGAACATTCGACAGACACCATAAGCCTTCAATGAAATGATAGATTCGACCTTAATTAATTAGAATTTTTGGACGAATGCAATTTTTAACGAAAAAAGAAATAAATAAAAACTAATTTCGGGAGTAACGAAATAAATTTATTTTTCGGATGAAAACGAAATTCCGAAAAGAAATATTTCAGTGTGCACATGTCTAGCCAGGAATGGCCTTACTTGGATAAAAAAAAATTGTAAAAAAAAAAAACAAATATACAAAAACAAATAATACATCTGTACATGTATGTAAAAAATAATAATAAAACTACAACCTCAGTGCAAGATACTTCACTGCACTCCTCAATTTTCTTGGAGGACTATTAGCATGCTGCAGTTTTAATTGCTATACCCTAGTTCCCATCCAGGTGGTTGTGTTATTGCATTACCTCTGAGAGTTTAAATGATGATTTGAAAGCAAAGTATTGGAGGATATACAGTATACCTTAGTGTGGATTATACTCACCCTTGGATATTTTGGAAATTATTATAAGGCTTATAGCCTGTATATTTATAGAATTTTTTTGTCATCCAGGTGGAAGTGGTCATAATATATTTTATAACATTATTGGCCAAGTGTTTTTAGTGATTTTGTGTATTGTATTTTATCCAATAAATGAACTGTATTTTTGTTCGTCTAACGTGTATTCTAATTTTTCATAATTTTCACTTTAACCACTTGACCACTGGGCACTTAAACCCCCTTAATAACCAGACCAATTTTCAGCTTTTGGTGCTCTCACATTTTGAATGACAATTACTCAGTCATGCAACACTGTATCTATATGAATTTTTTGTCCTTTTTTTCACACAAATAGAGCTTTCTTTTGGTGGTATTTAATCACCGCTGGGTTCTTTATTTTTTGCGCTATAAAAGAAAAAAGACCGAAAAATCTGTAAAAAAATAAATTTTTCTTCGTTTCTGTTATAAAATTTTGAAAATTAGTAATTTTTCTTCATATATTTTGGCCAAAATTTATACCGCTACATATCTTTGGTAAAAATAACCCAAATCGGTGTATATTATTTGGTCTTTGTGAAAGTTATAGCGTCCACAAGCTATGGTGCCAAAATCTGAAAATTGATCACACCTGAAGTACTGACGGTCTATCTCATTTCTTGAGACCCTAACATGCCAGAAAAGTACAAATACCCCCCAAATGGCCCCTTTTTGGAAAGAAGACATTCCAATGTATTTAGAAAGATGCATGGTGAGTTTTTTGAAGTTGTCATTTTTTCCCACAATTCTTTGCAAAATCAAACTTTTTTTTTTCTTTTTTTTTTTTCACAAAATTGTCATATTAGCAGGTTATTTCTCACACACAGCATATGCATACCACAAATTACACCCCAAAACACATTCTGCTATTACTCCCGAGTACGGTGATACCACATGTGTGAGACTTTTACACAGCGTGGCCACATACAGAGGCCCAACATGCAGGGGAGCACCTTCAGGCGTTCTGGAGCACCCAGGCCAATTCTGACATTTCTCTCCTACATGTAAAAGTCATCATTTATTTGCTAGAAAATTACATAGAACCCCAAAACATTATATATGTTTTTTTATCAAAGACCCTAGAGAATACAATAGTGGTCATTGCAACTTTTTATCTCGCACGATATTTGCGCAGCAATTTTTCGAACGCTTTTTTTGGAGAAAAAACAGTTTTTTGCTTTAAAAAAAAACAAAACAGTAAGGTTAGCCCAATGTTTTTGCATAATGTGAAAGATGAAGTTACGCCGAGTAAATAGATACCTAACATGTCACCTTTCAAAATTGCACACGCTTGTGGAATGGCGCCAAACTTCGCCACTTAAAAATCCCCATAGGCAACGCTTTAAAATGTTTTACTGGTTACAAATTTTGAGTTACAGAGGAGGTCTAGGGCCAAAATGATTTCTTTCGCTCTACCGATCGCAGCAACACCTCACATGTGTGGTTTGAACACCGTTTTCATATGTGGGCGGGACTTACGTATGCGTTCGCTTCTGCATGCGAGCACATGGACAGGGGCGCTTTAAAATTTTAAATTTTTTTTTTTATTGTTCATTTTATGTTATTTATTTTAGTTTGACACTTTTTTCCAAAAAAAAAATGTTTTTGATCACTTTTATTCCTATTACAAGGAATGTAAACATCCCTTGTAATAGGAATATGGCATGACAGGTCCTCTTTACAGTGAGATATGGGGTCAATAATACCCCACATCTCACCTCTAGGCTGTGCCTGAAATAAAAAAAAAAAAAAAAAAAAAGATCCTGGCTTCGATCGTAGCGGTGAGTCGGTTGAAGCACCGGAGGGCGGCGGGAGGGGGGACGTCCCCTCTCGCCTCCCGTAAGAACGATCAAGCAGTGGAACTGCCGCTATGATCATTCTTATGGTGTAGGGAATCGCCGGCTGAAAAAGATGATATCTGAATGATGCCTGTAGCTGCACCCATCATTCAGATATCCCCGCACAAAGTCAAGGACGTCGTATGACGGAAGGCGGGAAGTGGTTAAAACGCTTTTTTTTTTTTAACACAAAGTTGTCCATTTATACAATATTTCTAACACATAACATGTACATATCAAAAATGACACCCCAAAATAGATTCTCCTACTCCTGAGTAAGGCGATACCATATGTGTGAGACTTCCACAGCCTGGCCACATACAGAGGCTGGGTATGGCTGAGCATGGCTGGGTATGGCTGAGCATGGCTGGGTATGGCTGAGCATGGCTGGGTATGGCTGAGCATGGCTGGGTATTGCAGAGTATTGCCGAGTATGACTGGGTATGGCAGAGTATGGCTGGGTATCACCGGGTATTGCAGAGTATGGCTGGGTATGACAGAGTATTGCGGGTTATGGCAGAGTATTGCAGATTTTTGCGGGGTATTGCAGAGTATGGCTGGGTATCACAGAGTATTGCAGAGTATGGCTGGGTATTGCGGGGTATGGCAGAGTAATGCGGGATATTTCAGGGTATTGCAGAGTATTGCAGGGTATTTCAGGGTATTGCAGGGTATGGCAGAGTATTGCGGGGTATTGCAGGGTATGGCAGAGTATTGCGGGGTATTTCAGGGTATGGCAGAGTATTGCGGGGTATTGCAGGGTATGGCAGAATATTGCGGGGTATTTCAGGGTATGGCAGAGTATTGCGGGGTATTGCAGGGTATGGCAGAGTATTGCGGGGTATTTCAGGGTATTGCAGGGTATGGCAGAGTATTGCGGGGTATTGCAGGGTATGGCAGAGTATTGCAGGGTATGGCAGAGTATTGCGGGGTATTGCAGGGTATGGCAGAGTATTGCGGGGTATTGCAGGGTATGGCAGAGTATTGCGGGGTATTCCAGGGTATGGCAGAGTATTGCAGGGTATTCCAGGGTATGGCAGAGTATTGCTGGGTATTCCAGGGTATGGCAGAGTATTGCAGGGGTATTCCATGGTATGGCAGAGTATTGCGGGGTATTGCAGGGTATGGCAGAGTATTGCGGGGTATTCCAGGGTATGGTAGAGTATTGCGGGGTATTCCAGGGTATGGCAGAGTATTGCGGGGTATTCCAGGGTATGGCAGAGTATTGCGGGGTATTCCAGGGTATGGCAGAGTATTGCGGGGTATTCCAGGGTATGGCAGAGTATTGCGGGGTATTCCAGGTTATGGCAGAGTATTGCGGGGTATTGCAGGGTATGGCAGAGTATTGCGGGGTATTCCAGGGTATGGCAGAGTATTGCGGGGTATTCCAGGGTATGGCAGAGTATTGCGGGGTATTCCAGGGTATAGCAGAGTATTGCGGGGTATTCCAGGGTATAGCAGAGTATTGCGGGGTATTCCAGGGTATGGCAGAGTATTGCGGGGTATTCCAGGGTATGGCAGAGTATTGCAGGGGTATTGCGGGGTATGGCAGAGTATTGCAGGGGTATTGCGGGGTATGGCAGAGTATTGTGGGGCATTGCAGAGTATTGCACAGCATTGCAGGGCATGCAGAGTAGTGGGGATGGCTGAGCATGGATGGATGGATGGCTGGATGTCTCTGTGCAGCGTTGTGGGCACTACAGATGCCAGCCATCCATCCATCCCCCTCTCCGCTCACAGTGTACCAATCGGTACACAGGAGGGGAGGAGAGGAACCGGCGTCATCAGATGACGCCGGTTTGTTTACATGTGATCGCGCCGTCATTTGACGGTGCGATCACATGGTAAACGGCCGCGATTAGCGGCCATTTACCGGGATCCGTGATGCGCCGGGTCCTCCGGACCCGGCGGTCACGGATGCTCTCGAGTGCGCGCCCTAGGGGGCGCGCGAGAGCAGAATTCTGGGAGGACGTCCCTGGACGTCCTCCCAGAGTTAAGCAACCGCCCTGTAGCCGGCATTTGGCTATGGGCCGGTTGTTAAGTAGTTAATAAGGTGGAGTTTAGAGCCCTAACCATTCTTTGTGTAAGTTTAATGATGGATTTTCACCAGTGACTCCTCTAACCCTTATGCCACGTACACACGAGTGGACTTTACGGCAGACTTTGTCCGGCATACTTTTCAACGGACTTTACGACGGACTTTCCAAATGAACGGACTTGCCTACACACAATCAACCAAAGTCCGACGGATTCGTACGTGATGACGTACGACCGGACTAAAACAAGGAAGTTCATAGCCAGTAGCCAATAGCTGCCCTAGCGTCGTTTTTTGTCCGTTGGACTAGCATACAGACGAGCAGACTTTTCGACCGGACTCGAGTCCGTCGGACAGATTTGAAACATGTTTCATTTCTAGGTCCGTCAAACTTTTGAGAAAAAAAAGTCCGCTGGAGCCCACACACGATCGAATTGTCCGACGGACTCTGGTTCGCCGGACCAAGTATGCCGTAAAGTCCGGTCGTGTGTACGCTGCATTATTATATTTTTTGGTGATTCCCCCTTCAGAGATCATAAATTAGGTTTTGCATTACTACCTCAACATGCAAAACCTGTGCCTCTCTCTTAAGGCTTGCCTGTCCCTTTATTAGTTTCAATATTTTTATTGAATTTAAGTTTAAGAGGTACAAACAGGGTAAATAGGTTCATGAATGACATTAGTTGAAAATATAAATACCAAGGATATATGCAGAAACAATAACAGTTGAACAAGAACGGTATCCCTTTTAGTTGGGGAATGCGAAGGTGAAGGAAGACAATAACCAGATCAAACTGCTTAATAACATGGATAATGTAAGCTGACTCGGGGGCAGGCCCACCTTTGAAATGCCATAATGCTTAACTCAGAATAATTATATTCTGAACATAAATTTCAATGTGACACTATTTCTATTAGTGTTTGAAGTGAACCTTGTATATATGTTGATATGTAGTGACAGGGGGGAGGGAGGGGAGAGGGAAACTAGGGAGGGAAAGTCTGCTCTATGCATTAGATCAACAGTTTATATGAAAGTTGTACCATACTGACCAGGGTTCCCATGCCTGGGGCAATTTAAGGTGGGTACGTTTATATCCACTGCTAGTGTGGACTCGAAGATGTAGTGGTCTTGGACCTGTTTTATTACATTCAAGGCCTGAGGTGGTGAGGTATTTTTCCAACGTTTTTGTAATGTTCTGTCTGGCTGCTAGTAAGATGTGTGTTGCTACTTTGTGAAACGTGTAGGGGATGGTTTCAATGGTTAGGTTCAGAAGTGCTAGATCAGGTGAAGGAGGTAAGATGATGTTGGTAATCTGTGTAAAAGACTTCTACCCAGTAGGAGATTAAAATTGGATGTTCCCACAGAACATGCAGAAGTGAACCTATGTCTTCGCAATTTCAACATACCGGGGAGGCATTGTGGTCGAAAGTAGCAATTTTGAGAGGAGTAATATATCTGCATTGTGTTATGCATTGGGTTAGCTCCCATAGGAAAGTACAGCTAGTGGCTTTATAGATAAAGCATAGTGCTCTTTCCCAATTTTGAGTGGTGTACTTTTGTTGTAAATCGCATTCCCAAAGGTGGAGTGTTTTGGAGTGCTGGAAGAACGTTTGCACGGAGCATGTTGTAAAATAACGAGATGTCCTTTGTATGTTTAATACCAGATGAGTAATGGGTGAGGGCTTGTTTGGGTATGGGAGCCAGGAAGTGGGGATTGGGATGTATACAGTGGGCGATTTAGAAGTATTGGTAATAGGATGTGCTAGGCAAGTTTAGGTCTGTTAAGGATGAGATCATTGAGTGAGACCTGGGGATCTTTGGGCCATGTGCTGAGGGTTAGGCCTGGGATTAAAAGTGGTAGGATGGAGATGGGGATGGGGAGCTTCATGGGAGCCCTAGGAGTATCCAGCCAGGGCATAGAGATAAATGCCACATCTTGAATGAAGCTAAAATAGTAGGGGGAAGGTGTTTAGGGAGCGCACAAAGCCATAATTTCATGTTTGTGCTAGGTATGGAATGGTGTTCTAGGTCGCCCCATAGGGAGTGAGCCTCTGGAAGAAACCAATCTTTGAGTTGAGAAAGAACAGTAGAGTGGTAGTAGTCCATGATGTCTACTAGGCCTGAGCTGCCCATTGACCTATGTCTGATTAGGCAAGCCTGGCCAACACAAGAATTTAAGTAGGAGCATGGGATGGGGAGAGAGCGGAACATATATAAGAGTTGTGGAAGGATTGTCAATGCTACTAACTTGCCGGCCCAGGAGAATTCATATTTGGATATCTGCACTAGGGATTCAATTCATTTTTGTTTAAAGGGGATGTAGTTTGCTTTAAATATGTTCTCTAGGTTTTTAGTCAGGGTGATTCCTAAATATGCTAGACTCGACTCTGACCACTGGAACGGAAATTGTAGGACTAAAAGATTTTTAGTAACACTGCCTATACCGAGATTTAGTGCAATTTTGAGGCATTCACGCTATAGTAAGACACTTCACTAAATGTGTTGAGGAGAGCTTGGGCTATAGCCAGTGAGGAATGGGGGCTTGTCCACATCAAGATGACATCATCAGCAAAAAGGCTGATTTTTTTGGCACCTTTCCACCTATTTGAAAACCGAGATCAGGTTAGGGGCTCTACTGTTCCATGGCTAAGTCAAAGATAAGTGGGGATAGAGGGCATCCATGTCGTGTGCCATTGGTTATAATGAATGGGGATGATAGCATCTCTGACGCTGACTCCGGCTCACCCCTGCTCTCTCTTCCAGTCCCTCTCACTGACCAATGAGACGACTCCTGGTGTTTTTCATTGTGGGATATGGTGACACTTTGCCCCTGCACTATACTTATAGAGACTGATTACTATAAGGAATGGCTCTTGTCAGCTATACAGCCAATCACAGCCAATCTCCCTACAACTGAATAGTGAATGCTCCATTCATTTTGCGGACGTGAGGAAAACAGATATCCTCTCTACACACCAACGTTTTAATAACAGCTGTGAAAGGGAAATCGCACAGAGTGACTAATTTTAGCGATATTCAAAGATTAGGCTGGATACTGCTCTGCTTTGCTATATTGTCTGTGCTATATTGCTTTAGTGAATGCTCCATTCATCTTGCGGACGTGAGGAAAACACATATCCTATCTACACACCAACGTTCTAACAACAGCTGTGAAAGGGAAATCGCACAGAGCGACCATACAGAGCCTTTTTCCTGTGAAATCGCTGCAACAAACTGCATGACCCAAGGAGGGGTAAGCACCTTTGCAATGTGAACTTTTCATATTTCTATACTAATTATAGCGATATTCAAAGACTAGGCTGGATACTGCTATGCTTTTCATTCAATGAATCTCTACTGCTACACCCCGCCTGCAATATCAAAAAATTGATTGAGACGGAGGAAGGATATTTGCTTATTGAGAGACATTGTCCATATACAGCTCTGCTATATTGTTTGTGATTCATCATTGCCTACATTTTGAGCAGACGATCAGCCTCTTTGTGGCAGGATAAAAGGAAACGACTGGAATCTTATATCCCTATAAAACTTGTCTTCCGTGATATCATGTAGCTACATAACAAGATACAGGCTTAAATTCCTTTTCAGCTGCAAGTTGGAGCATGCGCAGAAATACTGGGACTGACTGTGGGGCTGTCATTCCATTCAAATATATGATCTGTATTGGTCAATGCAGGGAGTAAAATAATTCTATGAGGATCTGTGCACAAGATATTAATGGCCAACTCATGGCTATATGGGAATACTAGCTATTTATGATATGTTCATCAAGTATTTATTTTGGAACCACATTACTGAACAGCAATGAGTTATCCTGAATGAATATTTTTCAAACACATAACATCTATTGAGTATCCCACATCTGTGAGGGGGGGAATCTGGTCTGTGGAGTGTGTGGGGAGGTGATTCGAGCACAGTGGTTTTTACTGATTTTATATCTTTTTGTGTTTCAGTTGATTGTTTTTTAATATTGTGAGAGTGTGGTTCACCGGTGTTGAGGCACTAAGTTGTGTCACCTCTGATGAACCTCACGCTTTTAATCTTCCTATTTTCATCAATAAAGTCTTATATATTTGTACCATAGACTGTAGCTGACCCTCCAATTATTTACCATTCTTGAGACATCTCTTTGTCTTAATATTCTGTAGTTCCATGATAGCATGTCTGCCACGTATACATTTGCTGAGGGGACTGTGTAGAGAGCCATGATGGCTGATAGGGTCCTATTTGAGAAGCCAAATTTGGCAAGAACAGCCTGCAGGTAGCCCCAACGGACTCTGGAATACCTTGTCTGCGCCTCTCATAGGATGCAGAGAAGGCATTCGACAGAATTCCTCCTCAGATGGGTTATATTAATCAGACGTCTGGTGGCATCAGAGGACTGCTGACCTTTAATGAACCCCGTCTGGTCTCTGCCTATGAGAGAAGGAATGATAGTCATTGACCTGGAGGCAAGAATTTTAGCATACAGTTTTAGGTCTGCATTAATTAGAGAAATCGGTCAAAAGTTCTGTGGTGTCATTGGTTCTTTCCCAGGTTTAGGAAGGACCACTACTAAAGCCTTCAACATTTCCGGAGGTAATGAGGAGGAAGAGGCAGCTTAATTGAAGAGGTCACACAAAAAGAGAGCTAGAGTGTCTTTGAACTGTTTGTAATATTCCCCCTGGGAGCCCGTCAGGTCCAGGTGATTTACAATTTGGGAGGGAATCAATGTTCTGGGTGGTTTCTTGGATGGTAAAGGGAGAGTTAAGTACTTCTAGTTGGTTTGTGGAAAGGGTCAGGAGGTTTATTTGGGCTAGGAAGTCTTGAATGCTGGTAGGAGTTGGTTGAGGGGTTGAGGTATCATTTTTAAGGTTGTATAGGGACTCATAGTATTTGCTAAATGCATTGGCTATCCCTTGAGGATCCAGAATCTTGGACTTAGAGGTGGGGTGGAAGATGAGTGGTATCTTGGCCTTAGTGCGGAAACCATGAAGGTGCATGGCCATGCGTTTGCCTGCTTTGTTGCTGGTGGAGTATGAATAGGCTTCAAGCCTGTGCTGGGTTTTTTCAAAGGATTTTAGTTCATGCCTCAGGGCCAGGAGTTTAAATTTGAGGGAGTGAGAAGGTGTCAATTTGTTGAGGGACTCAGTGGACTATATTTGTGATATAACCTCGTCAATTTGCTGCGTCCTCCTCTTTTTTTGCAAGAGACCCCAATTTTATCAACACCCCCTAATGAACGCTTTATGCGCCATCCACAAATTTGCGGCTTTTTCCACAGAACCAATGTTATGGGAAAAATAATCGTCTATCAAACACTGAATCTCATTTGCATAAGGAGGGGATTTCCTGAGAAAGGCATTAGCCCTCCATAACTGTGGACTTGAGTGGATTGGTTGAGTCAATTGTTAGACAGACGGGTGTGTGGTCTGACCACATTATCTGTTCTATAGTCCAGTTCGAGATTCGTTGGAGTAGCCACTTGTCAGTCATAAAGTAGTCAATACTTGAGTATGAATTATGTGCTGTGGAATGGAAGGTAAAATACTTCTTGGAAGTATGATGGCATCTCCACACATCATATAAATTGTTTGCCTGGATAAAGTAATGCATCGGGGAGGTATGTCTTGGATTCCTATTTGAGGTGTCAAGGTGGTAGTCAGGAGCAATGTTGAAGTCTCTGCAAAGAATTAGGGAGCCTTTTTGGGCTTTACAGACTTTTCTCAATAGCTTTTAAAAAAATGAAATTTGCAGAGAGTTCGGGGCATATAGACAAACCAGAGTGAAAGAGGCTGAATCCAATGTGCATGTTAAGATCAGGCCATTAGGATCTGTGATTTGTTCAAAGAGTTGAAAGTCAATAGTATCTTTAACAGCTATAAAGACTCTACGCTTCATTTCTGAAACTATAGGCCACAAATACATAGGGGAAGGATTTATGTTGGATCGAGGGGGTTGCAGTGTCTTTAAAGTGCGCCTCTTGTGCACATACAATATTGCAGTTCAGTTTTAGGGCCATTTGTCAGAGGAAAGTTCTTTTGGCCGGGTGGTTGAGACCTTTAGTGTCAATAGATGCTATTTTAATACCCATTGTGGATTGTGGGTGTGCTGGGTGTAGATGTACTCACGGTTGGCTTTTGACTCTGGAGAGAAGGAACGCTGGCTTTTTAACTGGAGATTTAGACATCAACATTTTGGTAGTGGAACTGCACAGTGACTGTGGAGCTAGTTGCAGACTAAAGGGAAGGAAAACATGTGAACAAACTGAAAAAAATAAACATAAAGGAAAATGAGCAGTTGGAGATACTGGTATATAGCTGCATAATCTGAGATAGGGGATGAGTTCAGACGGGTTTGGCGCTGCAGCCACAGAGCATCCAGAGGGGGAGGTATGTTCCTGCATTTGTTGGAGGTGTAAGTCCCTTCAGAATTAGGGATGGAAGTTGCGGTTGGATTTATGCCACAGAGATGGAACTGGACCCAGAGTTTTCCAGGGGCTTGAGGGAGGTGGAGGGTCAGGGATAATTCCCCACTCATTTAGTAGGGCAAGGCCAGCCTCAAGGGAATTGATAGTAAATGATCTTCTATTTCTGTTGATAGACAGCTTAGTTGGGTGGCCCCATTTCTACCCACAAAGGGCTTTTGTGATCGTATTTAGTTGGCACCTGAGGTCCATAGTGAAAAAATACTTGGACATCAGTGTGCATGCACGGAGCCTCCGTAATGGATGCCAGAGTTCGGAGCTCCATCCCAATCCTTTCTTCCTGGCCACAAAGCGAACAACAGCGACTACAACCGCACCTCCCACAGGGCTCACCCGACCCCGGAGTAGTCCAGGAACAGTCTCATGACCTCGGGAACCATGGGGAGAGACCTCTCACGGCACCCTGAAATCAGTCGGTCAGCTGAGGGAAATTCTAAGATGGTGTCAGTCACACAGCACACTGAGGAGGAGGGGGGAGAAGCCATGGATGCAGCCCCGGCCTCAGGAGCACTGGCAGCTCCTCTGAAGGGTCTAGAGTCTATCACAGTGAGTGACCACTTCCCCAACTTGTTATCCCTGGCATCCACGGTATCCTTATTAGAAAGGACCCTTGATGAACTGCTAGCCTCCCCTGAGAGAGGCCACCCGGCCAGTCCTGCCATGTCTGCAATACTCAGTCCACTGACTCCCACAGGCCCCCTGAATTTTGCCACAATGATGGATGCCTTTTCTAAGATACTATCCAGAGGCCTGGCACAGACAGCTTCCCAAATAACCTCCACCATTCAGGCCGATCTGCAAAATTTAGGATCCAGAATTGAGGTTACAGAACAAAAGGTTGAACAAACAATATCCAGAGCGAACCAGAATACGGCCCGCATCCAGGATTTACAGGACCAATTGGATACTGCTATATCCAAAATTGACGACCTGGAGAACTGCTCCAGGCACTATAATTTCCGCATTAGAGGTCTCCCAGAAGCGGTCAAGGACACCCACCAAGCAGTCAGATCTTTTATTAAAGAACTTATCCCTAACATCCCGGACCATGGTCTTGAGCTAGACAGGGCTCACAGAGCTCTTCACCCCCCTCAGTCAGATGGACTGCCCAGAGATGTGGGGGTCAAACCACATTTGGGGTTAAAGAAGGAGTCATGCGTTTGGCCAGAAAAGCAGAACAACTAACTAATTCAGGGTCACCCGGTCCAAATTTTTGCAGACCTCTCTCCTCTCACTATCCAACGCAGGAGAGCCCTGAAACCACTGCTGCAAGTCTTATCCCAAAAAACAATCAAATACTGGTGGTCCTTTCCCTTCTGCCTGTCATTTGCCTATAGGGATAAAACATTCTTCACCTTTATCACCATACTTTACCTGCTTCACCTCTATCCAAGAAGGGGAACGCTTGATGGTACACCTAGGCTTAATCTCCCTGGACTCTTCTTCTACTGTGAACCCAAAGAACGCCGGGTCAACTAAACATCCATCACCACAAAGCCCGATCGCTACAGCCTGGAAGAAGCAGCTACCCAAGCGATCTAAGGAATCCCACCCATCGTGAACACTGGGACTTTCTTCTTTCACGCATTTCCACTGCTTACTCGGGATGGACGTTGCCAAGACACCTCGAACTGTATCTCCTCTAATTCTCCTAACTGGGAGGGACACAGCTCCCCCCACCTTGTGCCTGATGGTCCATCAAGAAAACCAAATCTTTTTTCAAATCGAAGTTTACAATTTCCCTCTTTGACTGTTCTTATTTGTTTTCAAAGGTTCCAGTTGTCATAGCTATAAGCTCATATTTTTTTTTACACTTAGACAAGCTCAATGTTGATTTTATAATGTTTAGACACTCCCCTCTCGGGGTGCTCGGGAGTGGAGTCGTCCCTATAAAGGGCGGGTCTTCCCCTGTGGGCAACCCTGAGTGTGGAGCGCCCTCTGGGAGGAGGGAGGGGGAACTTATTGCTATGATTGTAATGTCATTACATAATACACTCCCATCCCCCCCTTTAGTCCCTAATTGGTGGTCGGTAGGGTTGGAGCGGACGTAGTGCGCCTCCCTCTGCCCCCGAGTGTAGGCAGGTTCCCCGCGTGGAGGTGGTAGTTGTCAAGAGGAGGAGTGGCCCACCCCTCTCCCCTCTTGAGGGTGCCGAGAGAAATATTGATGGTGACTCATCGAGGTCCGCTCGGTCCCCCACGTCACCTCTCCCTTATCCTTCTGCTATTTTTCTTCTTCCCTATCTCACTCTTCCCTTCTATTTCCTTCTGCAGGCATCAGAGAGGAATCATTTTAAACACCCTAAGAAGGTTGTACTTCCTTATCTCGGTCTACAGTGGCTCCCGACAGAAATCATATGGTGGAATGTAGGTCTCCGCTCGGTGACGCAATCACCCCCCCCCCGATCCATGGCACCATTTGACGGACAATTGGCATTCGTTAAAGTGGTCTCCCATAATGTTCAGGGTCTGAACTCACCTCTGAAAAGACGTAAATATTTCCAAAACGCATCGACTCTACAGATGGAGGTGCTTCTCCTTCAGGAGACACACTTTCCGCGATTTGATAACCCTTCATATGTCCACGCTAGATTCCCACGATTTTAAATACAGGCGATAAAACGAAAGGGGTGGCTTTCTTCCTATCTAAATCAGTCACATTCTCACTCAAGGAAGTAATTTGGGATCCCGAGGGCAGATACATCCTTCTATCAGGCTGTGTGAATGGGAACCCCTATACATTCATATCATATTATACACCTAACCGAAATCAGGCCAGGTTCTTTAACTTCTATGCTGGAAGCCCTGTTCCCTCACTTCGTGGGAACGATAGTCATGGGGGGTGAATCGAACGTAGCTTTGGATCAAATGCTAGATAAGTCGGGAAAAGGTCCTTCCAGAATGCTCAGACCCCCAAAACAATTCCTAAAGATAGCCAAAATGGTCCACACCCATGGATTGGTGGATGTTTGGAGAAAACTTAACCCAACAACGAAGGATTATACCCACTATTCAGCACCCCACCAAACCCTGGTTAGGATTGACCACATTTTTGTGGATGCCTCCTCTATCCCAGAGGCCACTAGAGCATTCATTAGGGACTCACCATTGTCTGACCACTCAATTGTAATGCTTTACCTCACAAGACAATTGGAATCGAATGGTACTTTCCGTTGGCAATTGAATGAATCACTACTTAGCGATCCAGTCCAATGCACAATGCTAGACAAAGAAATGAAAGAATACTTTTAGATTCAATGACAATGGTGAAGTCTCCCCTGGAACCCTGTAGGCCGCACACAAGGCTGTAATACGGGGCAAGATAATCCAAATTTCCACCACACTAAAAAGGGAACGCACAGCTGACTTAACCAAACTAGAACTGGATTTCCAGAAACTCTCTAAAGCTCACAGATGTAACCCCACGACTGAATCGTGAGCCCTTCTGGAATCGAGTAGAGTTGCCTTAAATCTAGCACTTACTACCCAAGCCAAAAAAAGCCTTAGGTGGTCGCCCGCTTTTATCTTCATAAAGATAAGGTGGGGCCCAGATTGGCTTCTAAACTAACACCCAGACTCCGAACTTTCTCTTTCCCTAAAGTTCGCTACTCCACAGGCATGCTAACGCAAAATCCGAACCGGATTATGACAGCATTTCATGACTTTTATGCAGACTTATACCTTTCAAAGGGGACACCTGCTCCCCATGCACTCACCAACTTTCTAGATGATACCCCCCTCCCTTTATTGAAACAGGAACATAGCTCGATGCTAGATGAACCAATTACGGACTCAGAAGTTTTGGAAGTTATTAAAAACCTCAAGAGGGGGTCAGCCCCTGGTCCCGATGGATTTTCTACCTGTTACTACAAAACTTTCACAACCACACTAGCTCCCCAACTGATGAGATTCTACAATTCCCTACAATTCCCAACCTAGCTTACATCTCCATTATCCCCAAACCAAACAATGACAGCTCTGAAGTGGGCAACTACTGACCCATTTCATTGATCAACAATGATCTCAAAATACTAACCTAAATCATGGGCAATAGACTTTCAGAATTTATAGGGGGCTATATTCATAGGGACCAGGTAGGCTTCAGGGACCTGATCAGATCCGCAGAGCAGTAGATGTCATCTCCCTTTTGAAATCGAATTGGGATGGGGGCCCCCCCAAGAAGTATTACTTTTATTGATGGATCTACAAAAAGCTCTTGACACAGTGGAAATGCCCTATCTCTTTGAAGTGCTCCAAAGATGGGGGTTTGGCCTACATTTTGTTACAGCTATTAAGGAACTTATACTCCAACCCTAGAGCTCAAGTAAAACTCAAAGGCCACTATTCAAATCCTTTCTCAATACATAGAGGTATGAGAAAGGGATGTCCCCTTTCCCCCATTATATTTGCCATAGCGACTGAAACCCTAGCCACGGCCATAAGAAATCACCCTGACATACACGGAGTTAAATGTGGACCCCGGGTTCATAAATGCACCTTATTTGCTGATGATCTGCTGCTCTTCATCTCCCCTCATATCCACTCCCAAAATCTTTAGTCTCCTCCGAGATTTCAGTAAGATCTCAGGGTTGAGAGTCAACATGGCCACATCAGTCACTCTAAACATCACCACTCCATTACCTATAGTCGAGGGTCTCAAAAAACATTTTGCTTCTGTATGGGAACGTCAGTCGATTCCCTATTTGGGCATCAAATTGACAGCTAGCATCGACCTATTATACAACGCCAACTACCCTCCCATGTACAAAAAGCTAAAGAAGGACCTTTCAAATTTGGGGCCGGGGGAATTTGTCCTGGATAGGCAAAATAAATGCAGTAAAAATGACCCTATTTCCTAGGATTTTATACTTATTCTGTTCCCCACCCATTCTAATCCTGAGATGGCCTCTACAAAAATTCCAATCCCAGATAATTCTATTCATCTGGGGTAATAAGGGGCGTAGGTGCCCTAAAAGTGTGCTCCTTAGAAGATGGATTGGGCCTGCCGGACCTGTGGAAATACTACCAAGCAGCTCAATTATCTCAGTTTTCTATCATATGCTCACATGGTAGTAGGCCTGATTGGATAGACATGGAATGGCAAGCTATCCCATCATACACTATCGATTACCTAACCTAGACCCCCCACAAACACAGACCTCCCATAATGGCTCCAACTCTCTCGCACTCCATGACCCTTTGCGACTCCCTATACAAATCCCCTCACCTGATATCGGATATTCACCCCTTAGCACACATCTTTCACAACCCTGGCTTTCTCCCAGGCCAAGATATTAAGTAATTTCAATGGTGGACAGACAGGGGGTTATACCGTATCAGTCACTTTCTATTCCCTATGGACCCCATTATGGAAAGCCATTGCAGTAGCAAATTTGCGTAACTCCATAAAAAAAAACCCGGAGACTGTCTGTCACAGACTTTACTTCGAGCCTAACTCAGGCAAACTCCAGCAATTAGTCGTAAGGCCATCACATATAGTTAACAGGTGCACTGAAGACATTCACCAATTTCTCGTCTTCTTTTTATGTATCCCCATTTTACCCAAGATCGCACACAATATGGGGATTAAGTGGGGCACACGCAAAGCCAGATTTACCCGCTGCCACAAGTAATCAAATGTTTTTTCTGAACTATATAATTCTTTGTTTACTGTTGGCAAATTCTCCCTCCCCTCGGCACAGTCTGATCCCACTAAGGGTGTCGGGACAAGGAACAAAGAACTCCATTAATGGTACAACGAGCAACATGAACCCCACAAGTTCGGCTCACCTATATAATTCTTTGTTTACTGTTGGCAAATTCTCCCTCCCCTCGGCACAGTCTGATCCCACTAGGGGTGTCGGGACGAGGAACAAAGAACTCCATTAATGGTACAACGAGCAACATGAACCCCACAAGTTCTGCTCACCACTTGATGTTTAATGCCTTCAAGTTTTGATGCTTTTCTTGTATGACTGACATCCGTACAGTTTTCTCATAAATGTTACTTATGTCTTTCTATGCAAAACCTCAATAAAAATATTAAAAAGAAAAAAAATACTTGGACATTTTTGTAGGGATCTGGAAGTTTTCCCAAGGTCCTTAAGATTTGGTCTTTGGTCATGTAAAAATGCACTCTCATGAGTACGTCCCTAGGGACCGTGTCTGGCTGGAACAAAGGTTTTGGGATGTGATGGATGCGTTTGATGGCTAATAAAAAGGTGGGCGGTCAGAGTGGAGAGTATGAAACAGGTCAGTAGCATATTGTTTTAGCTCTGAAGGCTGTACTGACTCGGGTATACCTCAGAGCTTTAAGTTATTGCATCTGGAGCTCCAGATATGCGATCTTTGCCCACAGCCATTGTCTTTTCTCAATGCCATCCTCATTTTCATCCACTAGGTCATTAACTGTAGTGGTAATATCGCTGACAGAATTTTCTACTGAGTTCACATGTTCCCCTAGGGATGACACTTCAGCAGAGAATTTTTGGGATAGGAAGGTGGTGTCAGTATGCATAGATTGCTGCAGAGATACTAACATGTCTTTGAGTAAGGTGTCCATGACAGGCTGGTTACTTGTGGTGAAAGAAGTAATAGAAGCACACAGTGTGTTATGTGGCAGAAAAGGGAATCCCCCCTGACTCTCCAGGTTGTCATTAGGATCACAGTCCAGTCTCATCCTGGCTTTAGCAGGGCTGGCACAAGAAGGACTTGACAGAAGAGAGGTCAGGTGGGGCGATGCAGCCCCACGAGTCATCTTAGCAGGTGAATTCTTGTCTGGAAGGTCAGGGGGTGGGGGCTGAGGTGCTGGTGCCATCTTTACCACCGCCATGTGAGGGCAGGAGAAAGAACTCCATCGGTTTTTGAGGCCGGCGCTCTTCCTTGTGCTTTCTTGTCATCCTCGGGTGGATGGGGAGACTGTAGCCTGCTGGTAGTGGTGGTGTGGCCATGGTATTCGGGTCCTGGATGCTGTATTCCCCTCGATGCTCTGGAGCTTCTCTAACAAGCCACACACCCCCTTTTTTTAATGAAAAGGACTTCTCAAATATAATGGCAGCTATGGCAATAGGGAGGATAAGTATGTGCTGTTTCAGTGCACACAATTTTACCATACAAATATGTGGTGACATGCTGAAAACAAAGAGCAGCTTTGTCAGCATCAGGATTTCTCTGCAAAAGCTTCATTGTGAAAAGGCAGCAGGCTGTGGATTCTGATTTTCCCTCTGCAGCAATGCCTCCAGTGAGGGGTACCCAGCCAGTAAATGCGGCAAATAATTTTTTTGTACCACATTCTTATGCCCCGTACACACGGTCGGACATTGATCGGACATTCCGACAACAAAATCCTAGGATTTTTTCCAACGGATGTTGGCTCAAACTTGTTTTGCGTACACACGGTCGCACAAAGTTGTCGGAATTTCCGATCGCCAAGAACGCGGTGACGTCAACCACGTACGACGAGTGGTGGAAGGACTCCCATTCGTCTTCATTGCGGATGAAGCTTTTGCGCTGGGGGACCATCTTATGCGGCCATTCCCGATGAGGACCCTCACCCCGGACCAGAGGGTTTTTTAATTACCGGCTGGCCAGAGCCAGAAGAGTGGTGGAGAACATGTTTGGAATCATGGCCAGCCGTTTCCGCCTATTTCTTACACCCATACATATGGCGGAGTAGAAACTGAATCACATTATTCTGGCGTGCTGTGTTCTACACAACTTTTTACGGAAACATTCTGCAAACTATGCTGGCTCAGTTGGGCCTGAAGCCGGAATTTAAAATGAACCAACCTTGACGGCGCTTGAAAGTGGCCGTCCTAGCTTGCCCTCCCTGAGTGCCCGTGATGTTCGGCTAAGATACCTTGACTTCTTTGCGGGTAGGGGGGTTTTCAATATGCCAGACAATGTGTGAAACCTTTATTAAATAAAAAAAATAAATAAGGAAATCTTTGGTGACATTTACTGCTTGAGTTTGTTTTAGCTGACCCTGACAGAAATGTGGTGAGTCCTGAAAATGGCGTGATTGTGTAACCTTATACAAAGCACTGTTGGGTGTTATTTACTAAAGGCAAAGACACTTTGCACTACAAGTGCACTTGAAACTGCACTTGTAGTGCAAAGTGGATTTGCCCTTATGAAATAACACCCATTGTCACAGAAAGCAGCAATTAGAGCACCACAAAAGTGTTGTAGCATTGAGACAATTATCCACACATTCTTGATTAACAATCTTTTTAATACCTGCACAATCACATGTGCATTTTGACAAGGTTTTTAAAACAAACCAACATGTTTGTTGTATAACAATTTTTGGGTAGAACTTGAAGGCAATATCAGACATGAGTATTTACGAACTGTGTTTGATATTGCGTTCAGATGGGGTGAAGTCACCCCAGGAAAAGCCAAATTTTGAAGATGCACACCAATTTATGAATGTCAACATGTGCTAGCTGCCATCACGGGGGATCAAGGGGCGTGTTTTGGGGGAGCAACCCCTTCCTCTCAGCTACTTTATTATTGAGAAAGGGGTTGCACCCCCAAAACGCGTCCATTGATCTCCCGTGATGGCAGATAGCACATGTTGACACACTGTGTGCCTCTTCAAAATTTGGCTTTTCTACAATTTGCAAAAAAATGTTAACATTGTTAACATTGTAGCACACCATAAAAGAAAGGGCTTTGGAGGGGTTTTAAACTCTCCCCAAAACATCGATGATGTTGTTATTTTTTTTAATAACATCATTGATGTTTTTCGTGATGTTTTCCAATGCAACATTACACCCCATGATCTCCCCAATCAGGATCTGGGCACTTTCCGAGGTGAAAGGATCTGGATCCACAACATCACGATCACCTAAAAAAAGAGAAACCAAAAAAAAGCAGGTATTATAAATATGCCGGCATCCATCTCTTACCTGAGCCTGTGGTCGCAAACACTCTCCTGTTGTGGTGACTAGTTCCACCACATCTTCCTCCTCCTGCTCTGCTTGTCTTTGGGGGATTTCCCCTTCTTCCAGAGGTGGGGGGGTCTCTGGTCTCCTCGGATGAGGGGTGTCCTCCGAGTCTTTTCTCCCCTATGTGAAAAAAAAGGGTATATTTAGCACACAGAAATTTGATGGCAGAACTATAAATATGAAACATTGCTTAGAAGTGGGGTACAATTGTCTAATTTGGCAGAGTTCCAAGATGTAGAATTTTGACTGTCCTTTGTCAAGCTTGAATACTTACCTGTCTTGAAAAAGCTTCACAGATGGAGACACCCCTATAGTATACACTGGAGCACCTGTGTGGGCCCCCTAATAAAAATGGTGTTCTTGTGTCCCACACTAGTGCTCCAGCGTCCAGATGTGTAAACAGCTGCTGAGTGTCCTCTCCTTACACAGAATCTAGTTTGCATTTCATTCTAGTAACAAACCCATCTACACAATCAAATTATTTTCAGACAAGTAGGCCCTAAAAATTGTGGTCAAATGCATATGGCCAAAACAATGGTGTTTTATAGGCCCAAATAAAAATGTTTGATACGAATGAATAATGTGCCCATGAACATGAAAGTTGCCATTTTAAACTGTACAACAGTTCCTAAAGGCACATGGAGCAGCACGAACGTAATAAACACAAAAAGAATAGGAACACAGGACAACTACTTACTTTTTTGCAGCACTCTCCGGATCTTTCTGTACTGCTCGTGTTCTCTTAATTTCAGGTCCGACCACCGCTTCCTGAGCTGATCTTTCGATCGTCGTACCCCGAAATTCCGGTGCAGACTTTTGACCACTTTTGCCATTATCTTGGCCTTTCTGACATTGGGGTTGGGGTAAGGTCCATACTTTCCATCATAGTCGGCCCTCTTCAGGATGTCGACCATCTCCAACATCTCCCCAAAGGACATATTTGATGCCTTAAATCGTCTCCTTCTGGATCCAGACGTTTCAGGCTCCGGGCTTGTCTCATCCTCCTCCTCGTTGCTATAATTAGCACGCATCTGCTGTGTCTCCGCCATGTGCTCTTCCCCCACTGAGCCGAATGAAAAGGGGCGGGGAATAGACTAGAAAGAACATCAGGGGCGGGCGGAGTTACACGCATGCGCAGTGTCTATAAAGCGTAACACGCGTGCGTGGTACGTACGATCTGTGAGCGGAGGAAGGAGTATCGGAGGCGCCGATCGTGATAACGAAGGTAAGATTTAACATTGGGCCTATACTGCTTCTAGATTGAGGCCTGTATTTGCACAAGTTTAGAAGACTTTAGGCTGACATTAGAGTTTGTCTTGTGTTGTGTCTTGCAGTGAAAATGGATGTCTTGAAAGATAACGACTTTATGGCAAGCTTCATTGATATGTTCAGGGAGCTGCCTTGTCTGTGGCAGATAAACCAACCACATTATAAGAAACAAACAAAGAGGAAGGCAGCACTGGATCAATTGCTGGAATTTGTGAAGACGGTGGTCCCCACGGCAGACATCACCTATTTGAAGATCCTAATTGGTGGCCTGAGGAGCACTTATCTAAGGGAGCACAAGAAGGTCCAGGATTCCCAGAGATCCGGAGCTGCAGATGACATTTATGTCCCCAGGCTGTGGTACTATGACAGGCTGCATTTTCTGGCAGGTCAGACTGAACCCAGGTCATCACTCCCCAGTCTTCCTTCCACGCTTCTTTCCACCCCAGCTGAGGCTTCTGACGCCCAACCTGGGCCTTCCAGGCAGCAACATGTGGAGGAGCCCAGCTTGAGCCAGGTATAGCATTCTTCTAAATATTTCTGGTTGTCCAATCAATGATGTTAAATAGATGTTAGTTTGGAGTACTAAGTTATGATTGTGATTGATGAAGCAAAAAGTTAAACCATGTTCCTTTTTCATACACAGGGAAGTCTCAGCCAGGAGGTGGCCAGGCCAAGCAGGCTGCCTGATATCCAGGTCCCTCCCCTACACCCGCAAAGACAAAGTGGCATGAAGAGGAGTACCCTGGAGGAGGCTGCCATAGGCCTCTTTTGGAAGGCTACAGAGGCCCTGAGAACCCCCCATACTGTGGAGGAGGACTTTGCTTGCATAACTGCCTGCAAAATGCTGCAGATGGAGGAGGGCCAACGACTCCTGTGTGAGTCCTTAATTTTGGAAGCTCTCAATAAGGGGTTGAGGGGCCAAATAATATCTGCTACCCACATTTGTAACCTCACACATGGTCCTCCTCCTCCTCCAGGTCCTACAAGTCCTCCTTCTCATCCAGGTCCTACTCCTCCTCCTCCTCCTCCTCCAGGTCCTACTCCTCCTCCTGCCACATCTCCAACACCAGAGCCACAGCCGGGAAGGAAGCGTGGAAAGAAGACTATAAAGTGATGACCCTGGGTCCAGTCTGGTCTGGCAAAAGATGCAGCCTCTTGTAGTACCACAGCCTGGGGACACAGATGTCATCTGCTGCTTTCATGATCTCTGGGACTTCTGGACCAGACTGCACTCCCTTAGATATGGACTCCTCAGGCCACCAATTTTGACGTTAAAGAATTGATGTCTGCCCTGGGGGTCCAAGGCTTCGCCAATTTCTGCTGTTTATCCAGCGTTGCCTCCTTCTTTGTTTGGTTCTGAGCCCTTAATGAAGGATTTTTTGTTTCAATTATACTCTCCTATGTGTTTTTCCTTCAAAAAGGACAGTTTGTTTGTGAGGATTCAGGTACATTTCTAAAGTACAATGTGAAATTAACAAGGGACACCAACACCAAACAATCTCCTTGAGATTAAATAATAAAAGATATCAATGGTGTTGTGGTAACTTGACACACAAAACACACACAAAAATATTATGGAGTAAAACGAAAAATAAAATAAAACAAAAATCAGCCTTGAAAAAAATACAAACCTAAAAAAAAAAAAAAAAAAAAAAAAAAAAACAGCCTTTAAAAAAAAAAAAAAAAAGAAAACAACCCAAAAATAATTTTGTCAGATGTGACAAATCAAAATATATTGAGGGAGTCCCGATAAATAATAAAGAAAGAAGTTTGTGAGAAGTCTGTGTGAATATGAGCAGCAAAACTACTTAATTATTCTCACAGAAGAAGAGAGTGCGCTGTATTAAACCATTTTTTACATTGCACCGTGATGAAAGTGCTGTATCCATTGCGAACGCTAATTTTACCAGACCAAGCTGTTCAGTCTCGGAATTTCTTCTGAGCATGCGTGGCACTTTGTGCGTCAGAACTGGCCACACACGGTCGGAATTGACGCAATCGGATTTTGTTGTCGGAAAAGTTTATAGCCTGCTCTCAAACTTTGTGTGTCGGAAAATCCGATGGAAAATGTCCGATGGAGCACACATTTGGTCGGAATGTCCGACAACACACTCCGATCGGACATTTTCCATCGGAAAATCCGACCATGTGTACGGGGCATTAGAATGGGTAAAGTTGTTCTTCTTGTTCCTGGGAGGGGTAGAACATATACATTTAACCCTCCCCCAAAATATCCCTTTCTTCACCAACAGCACCTCAAGACTCTTCCTCCTCCTAAACCCCAGAACCCCTACACTCCTCATTCTCATATATCTCTTTTGCCTCCTGCTGCTTGGTAGTATTTCACATACTGGTTTTGACCTTTGGGCCAAACTAATGGTGGCTGAGTACCTTCCACTATGTTGTAGCAGAGACAACAAAAAAGAGCACATTACCAATCCAATAAAAAATAGCTTCTATGTGCCCTTGAGGAAGAGGAGAAAATGTTGCATTAGCAGGTACATAATCATTTAAGAGTCCATAAAAATAGATTCCTTGAGCAGGAGGAAGAGGAGAGGAAGAAAAAGGTGCCTTAGCAAGTCTGAAAAAGAGAAGATGAGGAGAAGAAGAGAAAAGGCAAATTAGCAGCTTCACACTGGGGAGGACTAAGAGAACAAAATAATGTGTCAGTCACGTCTTTGTCTCTGATCAACTGGTGTGGTGAAAAAAAAAATCTCTCTAGAGCTGGTTGTCTTATTTGTGACCCTGAAGTAAGACTCGGGGAAGAAGGGGCAGACTATGATCATAAGATTTACCAGTTATTTTATGCTTCTGCCTACCCTTTTTCCTTGGCTATAGAATGATTCCCCCCCCCCCCCCCCACACACACACACACAAGAGAGTGTAACAGACAGGGCGCAGGGGTCAGGAGTGCCTAAGGAGAACAGTGCATGGGTCGTAAGTGCAAAAAGCACAGTGTGCAGGGATCAGACATAAGTAACACACAGAGACCAAAATTAAAATATCTAGCATTTCCATTTTGGGGTGGCCAAGGCACCTAGTAAAATTTTCAAAAGCCAATGTCTTCAGCCCTAAGAACGGTTAACTGAGTTGTTTTATGGAAACAACTGTGCTGTACTATCATAAAGTATCCAAGACCCTACCATGGGAGCACATTAACAAAAAGAGGAATAAAGTGCCTTGCCCTTGTGAAGTAAGCTTTCATTAGTACAAGAATAAATAGACAAGATCACTGAATGTATTTGCTCAGGAATAAAACTGGACCACACAGGCATAAAACCACTCCAGAGTGACAGCCCCCTCACTTGCATTGTTCTAAATGTCAGCCCACAATTTGTAGCAGGGCTATTGGCTAATTTTTTTGCAAAGTTATGCCCCCTTCATCAGAGTCTGTTGGGAGGTATGTGTGCATGGGCCTAAGGCTGCCTCTCCAAACTATAACTTCCAATCAGAAAGCAGCATTACTGATGCAAACAGACTGCCCATATCACCTATAGGATGAACATTAACCTAAAAGGAAGGAGCTTCCAGATTACCTGGACTTCAGAACACGAACAGATTCAAGCTGTAACTACAATTAAAAAATGCATTACACCTCACCACTTCATGGCCGATGATACTGACACTTATTTTCCAGGAACTGTCGCAGGGAAACAGGGATAGATGGTAAACTTATTTAAGATAAAAGATAAATACATTCCCCTACTCAAGGCAAAGACTGATCTTCTTATTATGTTATGGGCTGCTAAGCTTACTATAGCTCGTTTATGCTAACGACCTTCTGTTTATATCTTTGTTTAGACGCAAGGTGTCTTGGATCATGCTAAATGAATGACACACAATACTTTGAATGGGTTTGGAGTCCAAGGGCCAGCTATGTCCATATTGACCACTAGAGATCTGCCCTGTATCTTACCTTTCTTTTTCCTCCAGGCTCCCTCCACCTCTTCTTCGTTTCCCTTTCCTCTTTCTCTTCTTATTTTCTTTTCTTTTCTTCCTCTTCCTTTTTGTATGTATAATTTGTTGTTTCAGACACTCTCTTACAGAGTATATCCCATGAGAGCATATAGCACTGTTTTGCAGTCATGGTGTTAACTCAACTACTGCATATGGATAACATGGTATGGATGTTCTTATCCCTGAAATGGATGGTCCTCTTGCATGTTGTCTGGTTGCCCATCGATAATGGGTTTTGTGGGCATTTTTCAGGGGTTTTTTTGTCCTGTTATTACATCATGCTGCATTTTTAGTACAGTATGTGCTCTGGCCTCATTTATGTATGCCATTTTGTACTCTATTTGTTAAAAATAATTAAAATATTGAAATTAAAAGACAAATACATTTGCTTTAAAATATATTATTGCTTGATCTAAAAAAAAGACTTTCAGACAGTTTTTTTTAATCATTTTAATTCTGTATCTGTTAAACTTTTTTTAGATACTGTATATATCTAATACAGATATGTGTTTGTTAAAGTGAGCACCTATCCCCTGTTATGAATCCATAAATATTCACAAAGGTTCCTTTGCCAGAGCTTGGGTTGGATCGCCATAAGTAAAGTTAATTTACTACAATGTTAAGAGACTTATTATGACAATCTGAAATTCAATATACTAATTTACAGACAATTCCATTTAAGAAGTCATCTTTTGCCTTCACTGTCTTAAAATTATAATGAGCTTATCAGAGAAGAACAGTGGAGTTAGCAAGACGCCAAATTTTACCAAAAAATGTTCTTTATATTTCCATTTAAATGCAAACTCTTTGTTTGGCTGGTTTTAATTAAATAAAATGTCATAAGCATGCAAATTTCTAGAAATAAATCTGCATTAAATGTTCTTGAGCGTTCTTCAAGGAAGAAAAGAATATTTATTAGTTTTCCATCAGTTAGCAAAACGAAAGACTAGAGATGGGTGGCATAGGCCTCAGTAAATTAAATGCATATACTCAGTTGACTAAAAAACAAATATCAATGATTTTGTGGGACTGATTTACTATTGCTGTCACAAATTCACCAGGGTTGCCTTACTTTGTGGACATCTAAATGGACATACTGCCACATTTATGAAACTATGATGACTCCCACTAATCTGACATAGAAGTTTAGTGTAAACATGTCTGATTAAAAGCAATGGCTTGGAGTGTGCCTGCAGCTTCTGAGGATCCAACAGCTAGGTAGTGGTGGGCCACTCTTCTAAACTGATTTTGTATGTGGACTGCTTACTTTTAAATGAAAGAAAAAAAAACAGAACATTCCATAGTTCATTCCATAGTTCAACTCACCAACCAGTCTGCCAACTGACCAAATTAACCTGCACATGCATTAAATGGATAGATGAGGGGCAGGTGGACCTGGAGGACCCTGCCCCTCATCTATCCATTTAATGCATGTGCTTCTATTGTGGAGACACTTACAAATTCAGTAGCGTTAGGACTGCAAGAATACACAGGGTGCAGCGGAGAGGCCTTGCAGCGTATGCATGCGTTTGTAAATGTGTGCAATCTAAACCCCTGTTTTTAACGCAGACTGTTGGACAGGTTAATTTGTAAACAAAATAATTCTGCGCTGCCAAAGCAAAAAATAAGCAGCTAACACAACCAACAAGGGTGATAACAATAAGATACAAAATGAGTGTAGCGCTATATAAAAATATGAAGAAGTCCAATGCAATAAACATTAAACTGACAGTTCCAAATAGAGCTGACAAAGGAGGATCTTCCTAAGGAAAATCTTCAGGGGCTAGACACTTCAAATTCATACATCATCTGGAGTGGAAACATACACAGCACCACCAAAAGTGAAGAGGCTTACCGGATGGAATGGACCAGCCAGGGCATACGCCGAGAGGGGTCAGAAAGGCTTAGGTGGTGAGTGTCTGCAGAGGAGCGATGAGGTGCCTCTCACGTTGCTGTATCAACCAAACCGATGCCGGAACCAAAGGATGTGGAACAACCGACACGTGGATTAGGTCCCTCAGAGCGGTGTTGGAAACCAAATGGTAACGGTGACAAATAGAAAAAGAATGGAAGGGCCAAATAGTGTAAATCATTATAAAGCTGAAAATTTTATTAAAATGGGTATACACTCACATGCAAATCCATAAAAAACAGCGCTGTGATAAAAGTGGCGACAGTGGGGTCCTACCCGACGCATTTCATCTTCATAGATGTCGTCTGGGGGGTTACCCCCACTGTAGCCACCAAAATATATATAGAGGATCAATCAAAGTACATGAGAATCACCTCCACGACTCTAAAACCATCACTTCCGGTTTCGGGGCAAGATGGCCGACTGGCGTGCGTTCCACGCCTCACATTGATAGAAACCGGAAGTGAGGAAAGGAGATGTAACCTAAAGTCCAGAAAACCAAATATATTGATAGATATAAATAGATGCACGAAGGGCATGATATGTAAAAAGGTAACTAGTGTGCAGATTAATCCGTGATTAATCTGAATCACGTCACTTTTCCTGACTGGAGGAGGTTGTTTTCCCCTCTGCAGCCTAGGTTCCGCCCCCTCACTGTCACCATCGTGACGCTTACTTTTCACAGCCGTGGCCCCTCCCCTTCACAGGCGTCATTGAGACGTTCCATTTCTTTCACTGCGCATGCGCCGTATGCGCATGCGCCGTACTCACCATCACATCTAGATGCGCGCACACATTGTTGCGCTGTACACATTTCCATCACGGATTAATCTGCACACTAGTTACCTTTTTACACATCACACCCTTCGTGCATCTATTTATATCTATCAATATATTTGGTTTTCTGGACCTTAGGTTACATCTCCTTTCCTCACTTCTGGTTTCTAGCAATGTGAGGCGTGGAACGCACGCCAGTCGGCCATCTTGCCCCAAAACCGGAAGTGATGGTTTTAGAGTCGTGGAGGTGATTCTCATGTACTTTGATTGATCCTCTATATATATTTTGGTGGCTACAGTGGGGGTAACCCCCCAGACGACGTCTATGAAGACGAAACGCGTCAGTTGGACCCCACTGTCGCCACTTTTATCACAGCGCTGTTTTTTATGGATTTGCATGTGAGTGTATACCCATTTTAATAAAATTTTCAGCTTTATAAGGATTTACACTATTTGGCCCATCCTTTCTTTTTCTATTTGTCACCGTTACCATTTGGTTTCCAACACCGCTCTGAGGGACCTAATCCACGTGTCGGTTGTTCCACATCCTTTAGTTCTGGCATCGGTTTGGTTGATACAGCAACGTGAGAGGCACCTCATCGCTCCTCCGGACCGTCTGCAGACACTCACCACCTAAGCCTTTCTGACCCCTCTCGGCGTATGCCCTGGCTGGTCCATTCCATTCGGTAAGCCTCTTCACTTTTGGTGGTGCTGTGTATGTTTCCACTCCAGATGATGTATGAATTTGAAGTGTCTAGCCCCTGAAGATTTTCCTTAGGAAGATCCTCCTTTGTCAGCTCTATTTGGAACTGTTAGTTTAATGCTTATTGCATTGGACAGGTTAATTTGGTCAGTTGGCAGACTGGTTGGTGAGTTGAGCTATGGAATGTTCTGTTTTTGTCTTTCATGTGCTAGCCCTTCCATGTGCTCCTTGCTGTGAAGGCCAGTTATATGGGGGGGCAGGTGCCATTTGTTTGTTACTGGTTACCTTTAAAGCATTTGTCCAAAATGGACATTTGTTTGAGGCACTTCCATAATACATTAGCGAAGCAATTAATAGAGGTTGCCATTACTACATTCCTTTCATAACAGCTTCATCTTTGGCTGTTTTTCTGATGTTGTGGGGGCAAAGATTTTTTAGTAACAGTAATAAACATTGAACTAACATAGAGAGACAAGTGATGGCAGTATGCATACTTTTCACATAATAGAGTCACTTGAGTCAATCTGGGCTGTCAGGGTGTTATTGTAGGCTTTTCATAAGGTTTGTTATTTTTTCCGCCAAAAAAATTCAAGATAAGTGAAATTGCACATATATAGTATGTAAGCCCCCACAATCTGGATTATTTCCTTATACAGAAAACTTTTTTTTAGAAATTGATAAGTTGCTTTACTTTATGGAAATAATAATTCAGCAAAGGCAGGGTGGTGTAATGTTTTCTGGACGCTATGCACACCACCTTGCTGTACACTCACAAAAGCAATTGCAGCACTGTTGGAGGAACCTCAACAAGGGGGAACAAACCTTTCCTCTACTATGTTATAGTGGAGGTATCTGGACTATAAATTATGTTTTCAAAAATGTATGGGGGGGTGTAATTATTTTTTTCTGCCTGCTTCCAAGCTCCTACACCATGTAACCTCTGTTAAATCTTACTACTTAAATGTTTTTTTTTTCCTAGTAACAGCTGGACTAGGACACCAGGGACTGTCGGGCAGCAGTGGAGATGAATAGCTTTACTTGAGTCATCTTCTTCCTCTGAGGATGAGCAGGCAGCACAAGACAGCAGCTCCTCAACAAAGAAATAGGAGTAACCTGCGTCACCAGTTTTTGGAAAAGCACAATTTTGTCCCCATAGACTTCAATTGAAATGTACCAAAAAAAGCATGTAAAATAGATATACCTGTGTTTTTAGTGTGTTTTGGTAGTGTTTTGTGCAGGTTGTTAAGCAGGCGGCACCCACGGGCAACCGAACAACCAGTTACTCATCTCTGCCCTGCTCATTCAGCTGTCAGCCGGGGATTCCCAGCTGACAGGTAAATGTACAGTGCCTTGAAAAAGTATTCACACCCCTTGAAATTTTTACATTTTGGCATGTTACACAAAAAACGTAAATGTATTTTATTGGGATTTTATGTGATAGACCTACACAATGTGGCACATAATTGTGAAGTGGAAGGAAAAGGATAAATGGTTTTCAAATTTTTTTACAAATAAATACTTAAAAAGTGTATTTTCAGCATTTGTATTCAGCCCCCTTTACTCTGATACCCCTAACTAAAATCTGGTGGAGCCAATTGCCTTCAGAAGTCACCTAATTAGTAAATAGAGTCCTGTTTTTCCTGTGTGTAATTTAATCTCAGTATAAATACAGCTGTTCTGTGAAGCCACCCTCAGAGGTTTGTTAGAGAACCTTAGTGATGATCAAACAGCATCATCAAGGCCATGGAACACACCAGGCAGGTCAGGGATAAAGTTGTGGAGAAGTTTAAAGCAGGGTTAGGCTAAAAAAAAAATCCCAGGCTTTGAACATCTCATGGAGCACTGTTCAATCCACCATCCAAAAATGGAAAGAGTATGGCACAATTGCAAACCTACCAAGACATGGCATCCACCTAAACTGACAGGTCGGGCAAGGAGAGCATTAATCAGAGAAGCAGCCAAGAGGCCCATGGTAACTCTGGTGGAGATGGAGAGACCAACAGCTCAGGTGGGAGAATCTGTCCACAGAACAACTATGATGCCGCGTATACACAACCGTTTTTTCTGTCAGATTAAACTCTGACGGTTTTTCTGACGGAGTTCGGATGGAGTTCCGCTGAAACGGACTTGCGTACACACGATCACACCAAAGTCTGATCATTTAGAATGTGGTGACGTACAACACGTAGACTAGAGAAAGGAAGTTAAATAGCCAGTAGCCAATAGCTGCCCTTGCGTCGTTTTTGGTCCGTCAGAATAGCATGCAGACGAACGGTTTTCCCGACAGGGATTGATTCCGTCGGAAAGACTTAAAACATGTTCTATTTCTAGGGCCGTCAGAACTTTTGAAAGAGAAAATCCGATGAAGCCCACACACAATCAGAATATCCGATGAAATGATATCGTAGGACCTTTTCTGCCGGAAAGTCCAGTCGTGTGTACGCGGCATTAGTCATGCACTCCACAAATCTGACCTTTATTGAAGAGTGGCAAGAAGAAAGCCATTGTTGAAAGAAAGCCATAAGAAGTCCTGTTTGCAGTTTGCGAGAAGCAATGTAGAGGACACAGCAAACATATGGAAGAAGGTGCTCTGGTCAGATGAGACCAAATGAGATGGATGGAGCCAAATACAGGGCAATCTTAGAAAGAAACCTGTTAGTGTCTGCAAAAGACTTGAGACTGGAGCAGAGGTTCACCTTCCAGCAGGACAACGTCCCTAAACATACATCCAGAGCTTGAATGGAATGGTTTAGATCAAAGCATATTCATTTGTTAGAATGGCCCAGTCAAAGTCCAGACCTAAATCCAGTTGAGAATCTGTGGCAAGACTTGAAAATTGCTGTTCACAGATGCTCTCCATCCAGTCTGACAGAGCTTGAGCTATTTTGCAAATAAGAATGGGCAAAAATGTCACTCTCTAGATGTGCAAAGCTGGTAGAGACATACCCAAAAATACTTGCATAATTGCAGCAAAGGGTGGTTCTACAAAGTATTGACTGAATACAAATGCACGCCACACTTTTCACATATTTATTTGTAAAAAATGTTGAAAACCATTTATCATTTTCCTTCTACTTCACAATTATGTGCCACTTGGTGTTGGTCTATCACATAAAATCCCGATAGAATACATTTACATTTTTGGTTGTAACATGACAAAATGTGAAATATTTCAAGGGGTATGAATACTTTTTCAAGGCACTGTAAGCAAAGAAGCAGGGACATTTAAAAACCCTCAAAAAAATATGTGTGCAGGTTCACCCGCAAAACACATAAGCCATTTGGATCTGATATGAATTTTAAGGGGGATCCAATGCCAAAACAAAAATGGCATGAAGGCCCCCCCCCCAAAAAAAAAATACATGCCAGACTCTTATCCAAGCATGGTGTATATCACATCTCCAATCTACACCCTTGAATCTTTGAGTGAATTCTAACATACTACTAAAGGTTCCATAAGAAGAGTGAATATGAGTGGAAAGAGGGGGCACTCCTGTCCTATTCCATTAGCAATTGCCAACAAATAAGAGAGGTATACTGATGGGTAAACTGTGTTATGAATGGCATAAAGGGCCATCATTGCCAAGCAAAGAATTCCACAAAGACCAAATTAATGCAAAGTCTAAACAAGATACCTCCGATGCAACCTGTCAAATGTTTTTTCTGCATCCCAGGCTAGAAGTAGGGAAGATGATTGTGTTTTTTCCATAAGTTGGACCAAGTTAAAAAATCAGCAAGTACCATCTGATGTTTGTCTGTTAAACAAGAGCCCAACTTGGTTCGGCTTGATTATGGACAGTACCAATGTATACATTTGTGAGGATAATAAAGCATAAAGCTTGATGTCCATGTTCAACAGGGAGATGACCCTTTAAATTAGCTGGGTTTGTCATTGGCTGTGATGGTTTAGGCAGAGTCACAATAATGGCCTTTAGACATTTTCATGTAAATTTACCGGAATGCAAGGCTAAGTTAAAAAAGTGTTACAAGTAGGGAGGTAGATGAGTACCAAAGGCCTTAATGCCCCGTACACACAGTCGGAATTTCCGACAGAAAAAATCTGATGGGAGCTTTTCATCGTATATTCCGGCTGTGTGTATGCCCCATCCGACTTTTTACGTCGATAGTTCAGACGGACTTAGATAACATGTTCTATATTTTTCCAACAGAACAAATTCCTATCGGGAAAACCGCTCGTCTGTATGCTGTTCCGACGTACCAAAAATGATGCATGCTCTGAAGCAAGTATGAGATGGAAACGTTCGGTGTGGTAAAACTATTCGTAATGGAGATAGCACATTCCTCACGCTGCAAATTCTGTGATCTTTTAATGCAGCGCATTCTTTTGTTCTTTATAATGCTAGAATAATGAAGTTGTTTTGCTGCTCATATTCACACAGAGTTCTTACAAACTTATTTTTTTATTATTTCTCGTGATCTCATGAATAATCTTTTATTTTTTAAAAGCTAGATCTCCATAAAAATGTTTAGAATTATTTTTTATAGTCATCTTTTTTTTATTTCATTAAGATCTCCTTTTTTTTGGATTATTGAAAAATTATTTTCTAGTGATCTCCATATATCATTTTTTTTGTGTGTCAAGTTACCACAATAACATTATTATTTTGTATTTTTTAACCTCAAGGAGGTTGGTGTCCCTTGTTAATTTGACATTGTCTTTTTGAAATGTACCTGCCTACTCACAAGCAAACTGTCCTTTTTGTAGAAAAACACATAGGCAAGTATTTTCAGAAAATAAAATATCCATTTATACTGGGTAACAAAATAAAGAGGAAGGCAACGCTGGAGAATTGTTAGCTTGAGGAGTCCATATAATTTTGAGCCCAATCTGGTCCAGGACTCCCAGAGATCAGGACCAGCAGCAGATGATATATATGTCCCCAGGCTGTGGTACTACACCAGCCTGCATCTTTTGTCAGACCAGACTGAACCCAGGCCATAACTTTCTTCTCTTCACTGCAGCCTTCCCTCCATGCTTCCCTGTAGCCTTCCCTGCAGCCTTCCTTGGAGACTGTGGCTCTGGAGGTGGACTTGTGGCAGGAGGAGGAGGTGGATGGGCGAGCTCACATACGTGGCTGTTCTCAGTCAGCTGGCCCCTCAACCCCCTCTGAAGGGCCTGAGCAAAAATTCCCTCCTTGGTCCTCCTCCAATTTCTGCAATCTAATGGCTATATAGCAGCCATAGGCCTCTTCAGTGTCAGGGGGTCTTCTGAGGACATCACTTGATTCCCTAATGAGGCCCAGTGATGCCTCCTCCGTCATTGTCCCCTTCCTGGGCCTTTTTGTTGTAAGGCAGAGGGGAGGCACCTGTGATTGGGAGAGGCCACTGGGCCCGCCCACCTCCTGGCTGACACTGGGCCCGCCCACCTCCTGGCTGACATTGGGCCTGCCCACCTCCTGGCTGACACTGGGCACGGCCACCTCCTGACCCTCCTCCTGGCTGAGCTCATCCTGTGTATAAAAAAAGGGACAAAGTTTTAGTTTTTGGTTCATCAATCACACACAATTTTCAGCTCATGACTTGCAAATTGAATGTTAATAAATAGAAAAGACTATCATTTTGACCCCAGCATCTTTCATTCTTGTCCCAAACACTTTTGGCCCCTACTATCTATTGATATGTAAATCACTTTTTTTTTAAATCATTAAACATCTAGTTAACATAATTAATAATAGGACAAAAAAATGGATACAAATAATATACCTGACTCCAGCTGGGCACATCCACTTCTTCCAAGATGGAAGGCCCAGGTTGTTCCTCGTCAGCCTCTTCCAGTGTTGAGGGAAGGGTGGAGGGAAGGGTAGAAAGTGATTCCCTGGCTTCAGTCTGGTCATCCAGAAACTTCAGTTTGTTGAAGTACCACAGCCTGGGTACATACACTTGCGCTGCTGCTGCTCCCGATCTGAGTGATTTCTGGATCTTATTATGCTCCTTCTTATACATGTTCCTCAAGATCCCAATTTTCTTTTCCAAGACGATGGTTGCATCGGGGACCCGAGTCTTCACAAATTCCAGAAGTTTCTCCAGCATTGACCTCCTAGCTTGTTTATTATAATATAAGCTGTGTTTCACCTCCCACAAATTCCTCATCTCCCTGTACCTGTCTATGAAACTGGCCATGAATTCTGGGTCCTTAAAGTGATTCATATTTGCTGTAAGACAATACACAAGACAAAAACACTAATATCAGCCTAAACTCTCATAATCTTATCCCAATATAGGCCTCAATCTTGAAGCAGTATAGGCCACTGATGTACCAAAGTTAAGATGTTACCTTTGTTATAACGTTCGTCCTCCTTCCTCAGCACACCGAACGTACAAACGACACACGCGTGTTACCTTTATATACACTGCACATGCGTGAAACTCCACCTCCTGACGTTCTTTCTAGTCTATTTCCCACCCCTTCTCTTCAGCTCGCAGGAGGAGCGACATGGCAGAGACACAGCAGGTGTGTGTTAATAAATTCAGTAATGAGGAGGCAGAAACGTCCTGATCCTGGAGGCGAAGAGTTAAGGCCTCAAATATGTCCTTTGGTGAGATGGTGGAGATGTACATTGCTGTCTAGATGTGTTTGTAACTAGAATGAAATGCAAGCTTGATTCAGTGTAAGGAGAGGACACTCAGCAGCTGTTTACACATCTGGACTCAGGAGCACTAGTGTGGGACATCAGAACTAACTTTTTAGGGTGTCCCACACAAGTGCTCCAGTGGATACTTGGTGTGTTTCCATGTGTGAAAATTGTCACAAAAAGGTAAGTATTCCAGCTTTGGTAAGGTAAAAAATCATGTCTACTCTCTTCCGATCCCTTCCTATCCCGATTAAGAAAGCGCAACTCCTAAATTTTCAATCCTCCATCATTAAATTTATCTGGGGATCCAAGGGCAGATGATGCTCCAAAGAAACATTCTACAGACTCAAAACCCAAGGAGGACTTGCCCTTCCTAATATTTGGTTATACTACCAAGCGGCACAAATAGCTCAGATCTCCATAGCATATTCTAGAGGGCCAAAACCGGACTGGCTGCTGATGGAAAGGCAAGCGACACCGTGCCATACGATAGATTATTTACTTTGTACCCTCCTGCGCCTCAGACCAGCAATACTAGCCCCAAACTTTTCGCACTCGATGGCCTTGTGGGATAAACTTCAAAAAAACTCCTCCCTAACTTCCTCCATGCATCCGCTCGCTCACTTATTTCACAACCCAGAATTTCCCCCGGGCCTTAACATACAAGCATTTAAATGGTGGATAGATAAGGGCCTCTACAGGATTGGACACTTCCTAAACCCCAGGGGGCCCCTCACGGTCGGATACTGCGTGAGTGAATTAGAAATGCCCGACTCAGAAAAATATAGACTGACCCAAATTACTCACTTTCTCCGATCCAAATGGCCTGATAATTCTAATCCCCCAACTCTAACCGCATACGAGAAGTGGTGCTCCAATATAAAGGATCAGAGGGGGGTATCTCCATTATCTACAACTCACTAGCCAGTAATGTTAACAAACCTCTTTATGCCCGCATTTGGGAACAAGATCTGGCAGATGAGTGGGACTTGAACAAATGGTACAGATACTTTCAAAGATCTTTCAAGGGCATCATGAACATTTCCCTAATGGAAGCTAGTGTTAAGATTATCATGCGCTGGTACAAAGTGCCCGCCACCCTTGCTAAAATATTTCTTGACTCATCCTCACTCTGTTTCAGGGGTTGTGGCCATATTGGATCTCTACTCCACACTTGGTGAACATGCCCTAGACTCCGGAACTTTTGGAACGGCTTTTTTCACATATTAGATCACAGGGGTTGCAGTTCCACAGGTTCCGGAAATAGCACTTCTCAGGATCCAGGTAGAAAAAATTTCCAAACATACACAATCTTTGATTTATTATATGCTCTTAGGAGCCAAAATCACCATAGCCAGGAACTGGAAAAAGCACTCTGTACCGTTAGCTGCGATGAAACATAAAATCTCCTGGATCATGGCACAGGAGAAGATTGTCAGTAAACTGTTGGCCAAAACCCACAAATTTGAATTAATCTGGGAGCCTTGGGCAAAATATGGAAGGTATATCATTGCTTCCAGGCTCATAGTTGACCCCGACTACTTCAACAGTCCCTAGGTGACCTTTCTTCCCGAGGACCCTTTTCATCCTACTCTTACTCGCTTTTCTTTTCTCTCCTCCCTTCCCCCCTCTTTATCTCCTCATGTGGAGATAAAGCATCTTCCTTGTCTTCTGATTCTAGATGGACGTTGGCTGATATTACCCATTTAACCTCCTAAAATGTTATGGATTTGGCCAGTAAGTACGGTATCCAGAAGCCTATACTCTATACCAATAAGAGGTGATTATTTGTTTCTATGACCACATAACTCCACATATCCCCTACATTGAAACTTCAGGGTCGGATCAGGGCAATTACGCTTCTCCCTTTCAGACGACTGTGAGCATTAACTGGAGGGTTTGATCGGGTCCGTCTCCTCCACAGTGAGTTCCCCTTGGGGTGGAGAGATGGCCTACCACGATCAGTACTACTCCTATCAATTCTCTGTTCCGAGCTTTAGTCGTCTGAACAGGACTGACTTCCCGCTGGAGTCAGACAGCGGGTTTGAATAAACTGATCTCCCTGATCTAGTTTTTAGTCCCATGAGCAGGGTATTTGCATTCCTACTGAAGCTAGTGGTCAATCGCAGTTAATTGTGGTTATTGTACAACTGTTTCAGTTTGTGCATTTTCATCTGAATTGCCTTACCTGTATTTGAAAGTAACATAAGTTTTTTGTAAAAATTTTTTAAAAAAAACAATAAAGACATTGAAAAGAAAAAAAGAAAAATCATGTCTTTAGCTTGGAACTCTGCATAAACAGACAATTGTACCCCACTTCCAAGCAATGTTTCATATTCCTATTTCTGGACTCAAATATCTGTGTGCTAAGTATACCTTTTGTTTTCTTCTCATAGGGGAGACTCGGAGGACACCATTCAGAGGACACCAGGAACCCCACACCTCAAATAGAAGGGGAACTCAGCACAACACCACACCCCAAGGATCTGGAGGAAGGAGAGGTGGAAGAAGTGGGCGAACTTGTCACCACAACAGGTGAGTGTCTGACACCCCAGCTTCAGGTAATATATGTATGCCTGCATATTTATAATACATGTTTTTCCTAAAATTTTTAGGTGATTTGCTGGTTGTGGAAGAGCAAGCTCAACATTTCACTAGTGCAAGTGCACAAGTCCTAATCCAGGACATCATGACATGGAATCTTGAAATAGACATCATAAGGGATAAACTCAATGTTCTTGAACAACAAATGAAGAACATTAATGATGTGATGGGGAGAATCTAAAGATCTTCAAAATGCAACCATTTTAACATTTATTGTACTAAACAAAAATATTTTTTCTACATTTTAAAAGCCAAATTTTGAAGATGCACACAGTGTGTCAACATGGGCTATCTGCCATCAGGGGAGATCAATGTACGCGTTTTGTGGGTGCAACCCCTTCCTTGCAACTGAAGCAGGTGAGAGGAAGGGGTTGCACCCCCAAAACACATCCATTGATCCCCCATGATGGGAGATAGCACATGTTGACATTAGGCATGGGATCAGGAGGGAAATACCCATTTTAACTCCCAAATTGTGTGCATCTTCAAAATTTGGCTTTTACAGGTGTGACATCACCCATCTGATGAAGGCAATATCAAAACATTTTGGACATACTATAATGTCTGATATTGCCTTCAGTTTTTCTACGTTGAACTTTGTAAGTTCCAGAGTTGTGTATGTTATGTTTTTAAACATGCCTGTTTATAACAAAAAAATTGCAAAAAACTTTAGAAAAAAAAACATGATTTATTTTACACAAAAATTTTAGAATGCACATGTGAATGTGCACAGAGTAAAAAGTTTGCTAATCAACAATGTGTGGCTTCTTCTTTCAATGCTCAATACTAGTTTTTGAAGTAATTTTGTGTTTACAGTGACAATGGGGCTTATTTACTAAAGGAAAATCCACTTGGCACTACAAGTGCACTAAGATTACCTAGGTGTCATGCCTATATAAAATAACATCTTCTGGACTTGCAATATCAACATTGCCCACTAGATGCCACTCTCAACAAAGAACTATTGATGGATAGTGTTCTATGGTCAATAGACATTTCCTGTCATCACTTCCTATTGCAACTCTTTCATCTTTACCATGAGGTGGACAGACTGAAATGGAGCCAGCTAAGCCTGTACTACATGTTCTGAGGGATTCCCAGTCCTTCTAGGGCAGCATCGCTGGTATGCTAAAGACTGTTTATTTGTATACCTAGTAGACATTTGTTATGTTCATGTAATTCTTATATGTTCATTGTCTGTTTATTCCTAGTTTCACCGCGCATATCATATCCTACCTTATATGACCACCACCTGTTCATTGTAATAAAGATCCAAAGTTACAGACAGTCTGGTTATTGTAGGAGTCAAGGTTTAAACTGTATGTTAAGCTACATACACGCCAGGGGCAAACGTGTAGCGAGAACAGAACAGTGAAACAGCAGCTATCCCGCAAGTGGGATTTAGGACAGTGACTACACAGAGGCCTGATACCCTGTCAGCGCAGTCACCTGCATTAGGCAATACAGCAGTCTCTACACAGTCAAGCATTCCTACAAGCAACATGTCACATAGCCAGGCATCCTCACTCAAGACAAGGTCCCAAGTTTTCGGCTCCTCTAGATCTTCCTCCGCAAGCAATGCACTCGCTATCGCACGTGAAAAAGCTGAAGCCGCCAAGGCCCGAGCAGCCTTTGCTGAACAAGAAATGCAGATTAAAAAGGAGAAAGTGAGACTAAAGGCACAGTTAGAGGCCGAGAAAGTGAGGCTGAAGGCAGATAAAGCACAGCAACAGTTAGAGGCTGAGAAAGCGCAGCAACAGTTAGAGGCCGAGAAAGCACAGCAACAGTTAGAGGCACGGTTAGATGCCGAGGAAGCCCTTCTAGAAGTAACCTTAGAGAAACTCACTGTAGAGAAGGAAGCAGCAGCTGCCATAGCTGAAGCAGAGGCCTTAGAATAATCTGTATATCCGAGAAGTGAATGCAGCAGACGCAGCAATATTCACGACCCAGAAGCTGAAACTCAAGATTCTCTACAACGAACTTCAGATTACGTCAACCAACATTTTAAGCCAAGCAGAGACAAAGATGACGTCAAAGAGACAAGCCAAAGACACTACATGGTACCGCTGCAAGTCAGCGACAAGCCTCAGACCTGCAAACAGGAAAAATCCATGCAAAGTGATGCCTCCTACGAAAGACTCCATAAACGTGAGATAACAGAGCCTTCTGATAGTCCTTCAGCACCAACGTTCAAGTCAGAACGGTACGACAGAGGTGTGCTCGACACCCTCAAAAGGTATGATTACACACAGCCATCTCACCATGGCAACACACAGCAGGCTAACCAAGCCACCATAGACTTTGCAAGGTTCTTTGCACGACGTGAGTTAGTCACCAAAGGACTTGAAAAGTTTAATGACCGCCCTGAAAGCTACAGAGCCTGGCGGTCTTCCTTTCAAAATGCCATCAGAGACTTAGATCTGTCTTGCAGTGAAGAGATAGACCTCCTGATCAAATGGCTTGGAAACGAGTCTGCCGAGCACGCTAGGCGAATCAGGACAATAAATATAAATTACCCAGACACTGGTCTTAAAATGATTTGGGATAGACTTGATGAGTGTTATGGTTCAGCAGAAGCAGCAGAAATCGCACTATTCAAAAGACTTGATAACTTCCCCACAATACCTAACAAAGCCTACCAGAAACTTAATGAGCTAAGTGACTTGCTAATGGAACTTCAAGTAACTAAATCCAAGGGGAACTTACAAGGACTTGCATTCCTTGACACAGCCAGAGGTGTCAACCACATTGTACAAAAGCTACCCTATATTTTGCAAGAGCAGTGGATTACACTGTGGTGTGGTGAATGCGTGTATGGAAGGGTTAGTTACCCCGATAATGCAGGCTCCATGCATCCATACCAATGTGCAAAAAAAAAAATGGGCAATACACAGATAAAAATAAATATTAAATGAATCCCAATAAACCTCACATATATATGTGTGCATAAGAATAACCTTGAGGGATAAACCTCATGGGATCCATGTACCATCAAAAAAACCTTAATGTCTAAAAGATAAAAAATATATATACATTATGTGCAAAAATGTATAAAACCCAAAACCAGCAAAATCCAGTGACGAATATGTGTAGTCATAAACCGAAATAAAAAATCAGCATGAAGATATAAAATATATATAAAAAATTATTTGTGAAGCTCCAAAATGACCAGCGAAAAACAAAAAAAGTCCAAAGTCCTCAAGTGACTCTTGTGTTCAGAGAATCGAGTGACTTCTGTGCACCCCCTGATGGGTCCCCACTCACCAGCTCCCTGCACCCCTGCAGGGGTAATGGGCATGTAAAGATAGCCTGGGATGGTTCCTGGTATCTCTCCTAGTGGTCCACACGTGGTATCTGTGGTCTGTAGGGCCTCAGCAGCTCACTCCACCCAGTAAGGGTATCCAAGGGAGTCTTTCTGGTCACTTTTCCCAATGTTGATTTGCAGCTGTTCATAGTTAGATCCTCATAGAAAAAGATAGAGCTTCCATTGTGTAGTATTTTAAAAAAGTATTTAATAAAAGTTATAAGCAAAAACAAAAGGTGTCCCAGTACAGGGAGACCTATAAGCACAATGAAACAGGCAATCTGTAAGGGCACTGGTTCACAGCTTGTGCTCCACCTGTGTTCCAGCCCCTTACTTCCGTACCGAAAATGACGTAGTAGTGTAGCCACACCTTACGCGTTTCATCATTAGACGTTATCAAAAGCGCCTTAGTATGACCCCGAATGGGGTCTTGGCACGATGTGGACGTGCTTCCCATCTATAGCCCCTCCACAGTTGGGAAAGTTCCAACGGTCGGCAAAATGGGAGACCACAGTCTGCCATTCCTGTGGCGTTGAAGAAAACTGTGGGGTCAAACCATAAAAAAAATTAGTACTTTTTTCACATAAACATTGCAAGCAGATTACACAAAAACATTCTTGCCCAACATCAGTATAACATTTATTTGAAGGAGTATTTAAAGACAAAAATATAAGGCCCACTTATCAGATTATCAGATTCCTCACCCCCTCTCATGGCCCATTGTAAAAATTTTAGGGGGGCTTCGAGATGAGTTTGGGACCCAAAAAAAAAGCCTCTGGCACTCTGCCTGAATTTAAGCACACACATAACTTTTGTACACATTTTAGGGGGTGTATTGGGTAAAGCACTATAATGGAGCTGACAAAATACCGGTGAAGGCCCGCATGAGGATGGACATGCAGCCATCATTAATAATTGAGGTGATTAAGGGGATTAATTCCTTATGTACCAACACAGACCTGCAATCTTCCATAGTTTACTTCTTCATTTCTGGACAGTCAGTCCTTGACATCACCATGAAGGACATGTGCCTTTCCTTACAATTCTCCTTGCTGAAAATTTCTCTACTCTCATAAACAAATTTTATATTGACCTGACCAATATGGGAGATAGAGTATCATACATCGAAAACAAAATGGAGGACTGCACCACAACTATTTTAATAATCTGATGGATGTCTATGATGAAGTCAAAGATGATCAGATGTGGATCAGACCTTGAAGACAGGTCCCGCCGCAACAATGTTAAATTACGTGGGGTCCCAGAATCACGGCTGGGGCCGGGACAGGACGCGGCTCTGTATTTGAATGGACACAGGAAGCTGCGGCTCTGGTGCCCCCATAGCAAGCTGCTTGCTGTGGGGGCACTTAACAGGAGGAAGAAGCCAGGAGCATCGAAGAGGGACCCAAGAAAAGGAGGATTATGGCTGCTCTGTGCAAAACCACTGCACAGAGCAGGTAGATATAACATTTTTGTTATTTTTAGTTGAAATGGGTTTTTTTTGAGGATTTTCAAATACAAAGATGAACAAACAAAAGGATGTCTGAAATATAACACATGTGAACAAAGAGAGATTACAGCAGAGATATAAAATAAAGAACATAACTGATGATACAGTATGATAATAGTACCAGTAATGTGGGCTCTCCTCTGTAGAGAGAGGTATGGTAGGAAGAAAACAATCATAATGTTATGACGATCAGGGTGCAGAGATCAGGGATATGTTAAAGAGTCATATCTCTAAGTGCCCCTGTGGAAAGGGGAGTGATCGTCAGTAGTAGAGTATCCTTTCTGGGGGGTCTTCACACAGATATGTATGGTTACCAAAATTGTGGTTGCCATCAGTCAAACTTCTAACTACTGCGTGAAGATCGTCCCTGGGGGATAGGTAAAGTGTTTCAAAAATCTCAGTAAAGAGTTCAAATATGAAAGCTTCCATGCATGTGCAATCATTAACCACCTCCTGCCCGTGCTATAGGTTACAGCGCAGGCCTTAATTGCCAGGGCGCTCTGTGATCACCGAGTCTGTGACCCTTACCACATGATCAGCTGTCAGCCAATGACAGCTGATCACGTGATGTAAACAGAAGATCGGTAATCTTTTTTTTTCCCTTACACTGACAGGGTGGGGGGGGGGAAAAAGCTGATCACTGGCTTCTATCAGAGGGACATTGGACCTTTACACAGAGAGCCTCCGCTGCCTTATCTGTGCCCACCAGTGCCACCTATCAGTGCCCACCAGTGCTACCTATCAGTACTGACCAGTGCCACCTACCAGTGCCCACTAATGCCACCTTCCAGTGCTCACAGTGCCACATACCTCTGCCCACCAGTGCCACCTATCAATGCCCATCAGTTCTTCTAATCAATGCTAATAAGTGCCTCATCATCAGTGACACCGATCAGTGCTGCCTATGAGTGTCACCTATCAGTGCCTACCAGTGCCCATCAGTGCCACCCATCATTGCCCCCTATTAGTGCCACCTATAAGTGCCTTCAGTGCCACCAATTAGTGCCCTTCAGTGCCACCCATCAGTGCCACCTCATCAGTGCCCATCAGTGCCGACTATCAGTACCCATCAGTGCCACCTTATGAGTGCCCAGCAATGCAGCAAATCAGTGCCCATCAGTGCAGCCTACCAGTGCCCATCAGTGCAGCCTATCAGTGCCCATCAGTGCAGCCTCATCAGTGCACACCAATGAATGAGAAAAATTACCTGTTTTCAAAATTGTATAACAAACTATGAAACTGTTTTTTTTCCCAAATTTTCAGTCTTTTTTTTGTTTTATTAGCAAAAAATTAAAAACCCAGCAGTGATTAAATACCACCAAAAAAAAGCTCTATTTGTGTGAAAAAAAATGATAAAAAATGTCATTTGAGTACAGTGTTGCATGACCACGCAATTGTCATTCAAAATGTGAAAGCACTGAAGGCTGAAAATTGGCCTGGGCAGGAAGGGGGTTTAAGTGCCCAGTAGGCACGTGGTTACTTTGGCCCCTAGGAGTATATAGAAGATTAGGGCCTGGTTAAGGAGGGAAATTGATGGATCTTGGTTCAGAGAGATCTCAGTGATTTTACGTATTAGATTGAAGATTTGTTTCCAGAAACCTCTAATTCTAGGACACTGCCAGAGGGTGTGGAAGAGCGAACCCAAATGGCCACAGCCTCTGAAGCATGGGGGAGATGTCTCTGGATATAATTTGGCTAGGCTGGTAGGTACTAAGTATCATCGAGATAAGGCCTTAAGGTTGGCCTCAATCAAAGAGACATTATTAATCCCCTTAAAAGATTGAGAAAGGCATATATGGCAGGTGTCTAAGTCCCACTCAATCTTGAGGTCACATTTCCAACTCAACATGTATGACATTTTCTCCAATGGCTCAGTAAGAGCCAAGTAAATCAAGGAGATACCTCCCCTCATGTCCATGACTTTAGAGCACCACTGTTCATATGGGGTGACTGATAAAGGGTTTGGTTTATTGAACCAAATAGAATGTAAGAAATGGGAGATTTGAAAAAAGTGGACTCTTTCGGAAAGGGGCAGCTCTAATTTGTTGACACAATGACTTGTGAGGGGCCCATTAGAGTTGATATAATGACCAATTCGGTATAACCCTTTGTCCAACCACCATTGAAAAGCTTTAATATCTTTCCCTGGGGGAAAGTGGGGATTATGGAAAATATGGGCAAGTGGGTGCCAAGTTGAAGCTTTTTTAGTTGACTTATGTATTGAGTTACATAATGCTACTGAGTGTGATAGTGTTGGGGATAGTATAGAGGGGCGTGATTTGTGAGTGCTCCAAATAAGGAAGTCCAGTGTGAAGTTTGGGACCGCCTGTCTTTCCATTTCTACCCAATCTGCTTTTGGTCCTCTGGAGTAGATAATAGAAATTTGGGCCAACTGCGCCGTTTGATAGTACCACCAGAGGTTGGGTAGTCCTAATCCCCCTCTCAATCTAGTTCTAATTATAATGTGTTTAGAGAAACAATGTCTCATTTTACCCCAGATAAAGTGAACTATGGCTGATTGTAATTTAGCTCAATGTAGCTTAATCACGGGGATAGGGACAGAGCAGAATAAGTAGAGAATTTGCGATGGTAGGGCCATTTTAATCGCATTTACTCTTCCCACCCAGGATAACCCATACAAAGACCACTGGGAAAGATCAGTTGACAATTTTTTGAATAGAGGGGTGTAATTAATGTTATAGAGGAGGTCTATAGATGCAGTTAAGTTGATACGCAGGTAAGGAATAGAAGAATCGCTCCAGGAAAAGGGGAAGTGACTCTTTAGTTGTTCTGCCAAAGTCAAGGGGGTCGAGACATTGGGGTCAGTGGATTTTGACATAATAACGTAGAGGCCTGAGACTTGGCTAAGTTTGTGCAGTAAATGGAGAATATTAGGGGTCAAGATAAAAGGGGATATTACAATTAGGAGAATAAAAGGGGATATTACAATTAGGAGAACATCATCGGCAAAGAGGGCACATTTATGAACTGATTGTCCACATCGAACTTCGTGAATCTCAGGTTGAAGTCTGATGGCTATGGCTAAGGTTTCGATAGCTATTGCGAAGAAAATTGGGGCAAGAGGGCATCCCTGTCTTGTTCCTTTCTCTATAGGGAGGAGATCTGAATAGTGTCCCTGCAGTGTGACCTGTGCCATGGGGCAAGAGTAAAGGGCTTCTAAGATTCTTATAAAGTTAGAGCCAAATCCCTATCTGTTAAGAATGGTAAAGAGGTAAGGCCAGGAGACAGTGTCAAATGCCTTTTGAAGATCTATTGATAAGAGAAATCCTTCCTGTGGGGGCATCAATCCCCCCCCTCCTTATCTAGTCCCTGCCTGCCTGGTATAAAGCCTACCTGACCTTTGTGGACATATGAGCCGATAAATGAAGCTAGTCAGTTCGATAAGATTTTTGTCATTATTTTCAGGTCAATATTAATCAGTGAGATAGGTCTGTAGTTTCTGACTTCACTAGGGTCTTTACCAGGCTTGTGGATCACTGAAATATATGCGATATTAGATGCTGAGTCTAAAGGTGAACCACTTCTTAGGGAGTTGAAGAACCGGACCAGAAGAGGGGAGAGGATGCTAACAAACGTCTTGTAGTAACTAGTGGAAAAGCGATCAAGACCCGGAGTTGAGCCATTACGTAGGGCCTTAATAACGTTCCGAACTTCAGTTTCTATGATAGGAGATTCTAGGATGGAACGGTGGGTGTCCTTCAGTTTAGGGAGGGGAATTACCTCTAGGAAGGTGTCCAGTTTGTGGCTGGCACTTGGGTGTTCTTTAGAAGGAACGAAAGGTTTCTAGGATTCGTTTGGGATTTTGAGACAGGGATCCTGATAAAGATTTGATTTTAGGGAGGGAGTCCGAAGTTTAGGGATTCATTTCGATGCAAGTTGCTGGCCGATTTTATATTTTCGCATGTAAAAACGGCCGCCCATCCATTTGAGGTGTTTTTCGGCAACTGAGGTTAAAGCTAAATTTAAGGCTAGATTAATGGCCTTGAGTTTTGCTATGGAATTTGATGTGGGGTTACGTTTATGTGATTTGCTAAATAATTTAAATTCTTTCTCCAGATTTGCTATTTCAACCTGACATTGACGTTTCAGTCGTGAGACCATTTGGCTAATTTTCCCTATTATTACTGCCTTATGTTCTCCCCATAGGGAGCCTGTGTAGATGTCATCTACATCGTTAAGGAGAAAGTACTTGTGGAGTTCATTCTCTAGCATATTACAGTTCACTGGTTCTCTCAAGAGGGTCTCATTAAGGTGCCAAGAATGAGGACCCGAAAAGGATAGGACCTCCATGATCTTGAGGAGTACCAAGGAGTGGTCTGACCAAGGTACATCGAAAATAGAGGCCTGAATTGCTATGTGGATCTCTGAAGTGGGGGTGAATATATGGTCTATTCTAGCATATTGTCAGAAGATGCCTTCCTTCTATTCTGGCCGTGTATTTTCGCGCATGCGCGGCGTTCCGGCATTCCAGTGCATGCGCATTAGCGGTCTGGCGTTACGGCGCTCGCACATGCGCACTAGCACACACCCAACATGATCCTCTGGGCAGCCTATAAAAGGCGCTCAGAGGATCAAACAAGTTGCTGGTTTGTCTCAGCTCCCTGTATTACCTGAACCTGTCTTCTGTACCTTGCCTGACTACCTGTTGTGACCCGGATTTGCCATTGGATTTCTCTGCTTCTCTCCTGGACCTGACTTCGGCTTGTTTATCGGATTTCCACCAGTCTCCTGTGTTTGACCCTCGGCCTGTTTCTTGGACTGTCTCCTGTCTCTTAGCCTGACTCTCTGCTTGCACCTGGACTACCCATGTCTTCAGACACCAACCTGCAAACCCTGCAGCTCAAAACCACTGCTTACTGTGTTTGACCCTCAGCCTGGTTCTGGACTTCCTATCTGTTGTCCCAGTTTGTACCTCTGTCTACCAGTACCTGCACAGCGGCTCTTCTCTACCAAGACTCTCAAGCAAGTTACCAACAGTCCATTGGGGAGCCTGTGCCTCTTCATGCGGTTCCCTCCCTGTACCACCTCAAGGGGGCGGACTGCGCTTAGTCGCAAGGGTGAACCGCTCTCGGCATCTCGGCCTCGGTGAGTACTATTAGTGACACATATGTCCTATGGGGGGCTGAGAAGTGTGTGTAATCTCTGGATGAGGGATTTAGCTATCTCCATTTATCTATCAGCCCTAGTGAATGCAGGAGCTGAACAATGCGGAGGCTTTGTTTGGGTGGTCTTTTGAGATGGGGGATCCCTTCCACTGATTTACTGTATCTAAGGATTGATCAAAGGTTATGTTCGAGTCCCCCCCCATTATCACCCTTCCCTCAAAATGGGGGCAAGTGAGTTTAACATTTTTGAGAAAAAGGTAGCTTGGTCCTGCCTTGGGGTGTAATATGATATAAGGGTATAAAGAGTGCTGTTGATATGACTCTTGACTAGAATGTAGCGACCCGCTCGATCCTTGATAGTTTGAGAATGAGTAAATGAGACTTGTTTAGAGAAGAGGATGGCTGCCCCATTTTTCTAGGCATCAGCATTGGCAAGGTAGAAGGTTGCATATTTATGGTGGAGGAACAAAGAGTTATAACTAACAGGGAAATAGATCTCTTGAAGAAATAGAATATCAATGCCCCGGGAATTGTAATGTTGGAAAGCCTTGCGTCTCCTAATTGGAGAGTTGAGACCTTGTGTATTGTGAGAAGCAACTCGGAGAGTCGTTTTTTGAGGGGGTGGAATTAGTCATGGACATTAGAGTGAGAGTACGCCATGGTATTGAGAACACATAACCGAGACGGAACCTCAGGATAGTTGATTCAGTCAAGCCCTAGTTCCGTAGCATTCAAAAGTTGTTGAGTTTTCCACATAGGCATCTGGTAGAGACGGAAGATAACAGAGGTAGAGAATTGAGTTGAAAGGGGAAAGAAAAAAAGAAAGCTGAGGTGGATAAAAGAAAGAGATAGGGAGCTCAGAGATGAAGCCGCTCTGAGTTCCCTAAGTACAGGACTGGACCTGCCGAGTCCTGCTCAGGACCCCAAAAATGAAGGGTCTGGTGTAAAAGCAACCTAACTGTAGGTTGCTTTCCCGGGGTCACCAGAGGTTAATAGTACCTCTGAATCACATCAGGAGAAGTGGCAAGGTAAACCGCTCCAGCCGGGAGGCCCCCCAAAAAATATGAAAAAATTAGAGGCCTTATTTTAAAGCTAAGAGAGTAACGAAATGTACATTAACCACTTCAGCCCCGGAAGATTTGGCTGCTGAATGACCGGGCCATTTTTAGCGATTCAGCACTGCGTTGCTTTAACTGACAATTGCGCGGTCATACAGTGCTGCACCCAAACAAAATTGACGTCCTTTTTTAATCACAAATAGAGTTTTCTTTTGGTGGTGTTTGATAATCTCTGCGGTCTTTATTTTTTGCGCTATAAACAAAAAAAGCACCAATTTTTTTTTGTACACAATATTTTGTATTTTTTGCTATAATAAATAAATCCCCATTTTTTTTAAAAAAGCAAATTTTTACTCAGTTTAGGCTGATATGTATTCTTCTACATATTTTTGGTAATAAAAATCACAATAAGCGTATATTGATTGGTTTGCGCAAAAGTTAAAGCGTCTACAAAATAGGGGATAGATTTATAGCATTTTTATTATTTTTTTTTTTACTAGTAATGGCAGCGATCTGCGATTTTTATCGGGACTGTAACATTATGGCTGACACATCGGACACTTTTGACACATTTTGGGACCATTGGCATTTATACAGTGATCAGTGCTATTAAAAAAGGCACTAATTACTATAAAAATGTCACTGGCAGGGAAGGGGTTAACACTACAGGGGCAATCAAGGGATTAATTGTGCTCCCTGTGTGTGTTTCTAACTGTGGGGGGGGAGGCGACTGACCTAGCGGAAATGACAGGTTGTGATTCCTAGCTATTAGGAACTCACGATCTGTCTCTCCTCACAGAACAGAACAGGGATTTGTGTGTTTACATACACATGTCCCTGTTCTGCCTCTCATGCCCGCGATCGCTTATCACCAGCGGTCATCGCAGCACCTGCTATCCCATTTAAAGGAGCCAACGTATAGCTACGGCAGCTCGTGGGATCGTGCCAACCTGCCGCAGTATAATGATGGCGGCTGGTTGGCAAGCAGTTAAATGCTTAAACATAAAACAAATAAACAAGCAAAACATGTAAAATGCATCCCATAAGTAGTGTTATGGGGGAGAGAGCCAGCTCAGTAGTATCATTCAACATGGTGAATTTAAAGAGTGTAAATCATTGTGGGAGCATAAACCACCATAATAAACCAACTCAATTAAGTGAACCAACAACTGTGAGATAAACTTTAGATAGGGGAGTTGCCCAAAGGGCAAGTCAGAGAACAGGAGGTGTACTGAAGATCCTGCTACTCAGTTAGGAGGTTCTTCAATCTGACAGGGCTCTAGAAACAACCCTTGATGGATCCATCGACTGTAGGTCCCATCATGGCGGGACAGAGTCTTGTTGCCTCTTTTTGATTTTTGTTTGTTCCACATCGGTGGTAGAGGACTTCCCAGAAGAGGCCTCTTAGAGGAGCCTTGAAGACTGGTCGTTGATGCCAAATAAGTTTACCTTGGTCTCATTAGACCACAGGACACCGTTCCAGTAATCCATGTCCTTAAGCTGTGTACACACGGGCGGACTTTTCAGCATCAAACGTCTGACAGTCTTTCCGATGGACTTTTGACAGAGTTACGAAAAGTCTGTTCGAAAGTCCGTTGGTATGAACATGATGACGTACAAAGGGTCTAGAATAAAGAAGTTTGTAGCCAGTAGTCAATAGCTGCCCTTGCATCCTTTTTTGTCCGTCGGACTAGCATACAGATGAACGGATTTTTCGACCGGACTCGAGTCCGTCGCAAAGATTTGAAACATATTCTAAATCTAAAGTCCGTCTGATTTTTGACAGAAAAAGTCCACTGAAGGTCTGGTGAAGCCCACACACGGTCGGATTGTCCGACGGATTCGTTCCGTCAGACCAGTCTGGTCGAAAAGTCTACCTGTGTAGACTTTTAGTCTGCTTGTCTTCAGTGGGCTTTCTTGTGCATCATCTTTAGAAGAGTCTTCCTTCTGGGACGACAGCCATGCAAACCAATTTGATGCAGTGTGCGGTGTATGGTATGAGCACTGACAGGCTGACCCCCCACCCCTTCAACCTCTGCAGCAATGCTGGCTGCACTCATATGTCTATTTCCCATAGACAACCTCTAGATATGATGCTGAGCATGTGCACTCAACTTCTTTGGTCGACCATGGCAAGACCTGTTCTGAGTGGAACCTGTCCCGTTAAACTGCCTTATGGTCTTGGTCACCATACTGCAGCTCAGTTTCAGGGTCATGACAATCTTCTTATACCCTAGGCCATCTTTATGTAGAGCAACAATTCTTTTTTTCAGATCCTCAGAGAGTTCTTTGCCATGAGGTGCCAGTGACCAGTATGAGAGAGTGAGAGCTATAACACCAAATTTAACACACCTGCTCTCCGTTCACACCTGAGACCTTGTAACACTAACTAGTCACATGACAACGGAGAGGGAAAATGGCTAATTGGGCCCAATTTTCACTTAGGGGTGTACTCATTTTTGTTGCCAGCGGTTTAGACATTAATGGCTGTGTGTAGAGTTAGCTAATTTACCCTGTTATACAAGCTGCACACTCACTACTTTACATTGTAGCAAAGTCATTTCTTCAGTGTTGACACATGAAAAGATATAATAAAATATTTACAAAAATGTGAGGGGTGTACTCACTTTTGTGAGATACTGTATTTTAATGTTATCTGCATGACCCATCTTCTAAGTATATTAATTTATCTTTGATTAACTTTAAATAATTCTAACAGCCAGGGTGATAATCCCCTAAACTATTATGTGTAGCTGTGAAGTCTCCCATGTGGTCTGTACACTCTCTTAGCTGGCCAATTTGAACATGCACATTAGAGGAAAATGTATTGACATCTTGTGTAGTGAGACATGGAGGGAATTTAGCAAGCATTTCAGTACATTTCAGAGGCAGGTGTCAGTTGCAGGAGCTACTTACACATTAGCAGCATGTCTTCTGGTCATCTGCTGTGTTTGTTTGTGCAGAGTGCAGTGTTATGCCCCGTACACACGATCGGACATTGATCTGACATTCCGACAACAAAATCCATGGATTTTTTCCGACGGATGTTGGCTCAAACTTGTTTTGCGTACACATGGTCGCACAAAGTTGTCGGAATTTCCGATCGCCAAGAACGCGGTGATGTACACCACGTACGACGAGACTAGAAAATGCCAGTTCAGAACCAAGCACGGCACCCTTTGGGCTCCTTTTGCTAATTTCGTGTTAGTAAAAGTTTGGTGAGAGACGATTTGCGCTTTTTCAGACTCGTGGTTTTCAGATCATTTTCTGCTGTTCAGTTTGTGCTTGTGGGTTTGTATCTGCTCTTCAGTGCGTGCAAGCAAGCTACGCATGACTTTGTCATTGTGTTCTTGTTCATTCGTTACTGTTTTTCAGGTCGCTCTTCACAGGCCTTGCTGTTCTTCAGTGCGTTCTGTTACTTCGTTCTGAGCAGCCGACCGTTTTCTAGCCATGTTGCGTATCCGTATTCCTCGTAGAGTTCGTGCTGTGCGGGGGCTTGGTGTTGGGGTCCTGACCTTGACACAAGTCCAGTCCATGAACAGGGTTGGGGAGGAGTTCATGGACCAAGAATTGGTTGCTTCAGCGTGACCAGTTCTGTCATATGCCTTTGCTCCGTGAGATCCGTGAGAATAATCCTGATGATTTCAGGAACTTTCTCCGAATGACGGATCCCGTATTTCACCGTTTGTTGGCTTTGCTGACCCCCTATATCAGCAGGCAGGATACTTGCATGAGGCAAGCCATCACTCCGGAGCAGAGGCTTGTCGCCACCCTGTGGTACTTGGCGACGGGAGAAGCCTGCAGGACTTGAAGTTCTCGACAGGCATCTCCCCCCAGGCTCTGGGGATCATTATCCCAGAGACCTGTTCTGCCATCATCCAGGTCCTGCAGAAGGAGTATATGAAGGTAAGATTTTTATCCTTTAATATCACATTTTATTGTATTTAATGTTTGCTAATATATTGTATTTCTTTCCTCATTCCCTAATTACGATGATTGTACTATGCTGTGAATGTTGCCTTTGTCCTCACGCATGCTTGATATTTTTGTAATTATTTTTTTGCTCCTTCATACATATCTGCCTTCACTTACCTCCCCAGCATGCTCTCCTGGCCCTTTATTCACCTCATGTCACTTAACAATGTATTTTATCAGCTCCATAGTAGTGCTTTACCCCAAACACCCCTAAAATGTTTTGAAATGTGATTTGTGCTTTAAATTCAGGCAGAGTGCCAGAGGCTTTTTTTTGGGGGTCCCCAAATAATTTGAAACCCTCCCTCCCCCAACTGCTAAGTCAGCTGATACCAATTCTCTATCTATCCTCATTCATCTATCTGCTGACTTTGCCAAACCCTCCTATACCTACCTCTTTTGTGGTCAGATGTATGGATGAATTCCCCAAAGCATGTAGTGCAAGGGCCTGCCTGTATACTTTCAAATGGTACTGTTTAAAGTTTTGGTATCCTATTATTATCTTGATAGGTAATAGCAGAATGTCCAAATGCGCTAAAATGTGTACAGTGTGTATTTATATCTTTGTATTATCACACTTCTTACCTGTCCAGGGCTGTCAATAGTGCAACTAAGGAGGGGCTGTTCCAAGTAATACACATTATTTAGGCATTCATCTCTCAATGAAGTGGAGAGGGTTACCTGTCCAAGAGCCTCCCCCCCTTATAATGTTAGAATTGGCCCATGAGGGGGGGGGGTATGATCGGTGTACCTTATACTTTGGTCTTTAAAAATTCCCATAAATAAATGTTATCTTGATGTTGGCCAAGAATGTTTGTGTCTAATCTGCTTTCCATGTTTATGTGCAAAAAGACTAATTTTTTTTTGTTTTACTCCACAGTTTCCTTCCACGCCACAGGAATGGCAGACTGTGGCCTCCCACTTTGCCCAGCGGTGGGACTTTCCTAACTGCGGAGGGGCAATTGATGGGAAACACGTCCACATCATCCCACCATCCAACTCGGATTCGTACTATTATAATTACAAGGGGTTCAATAGTATTGTGATGTTGGCGGTGGTGTCGGCTACTTATGAATTTCTGTATGTGGACATGGGGAAGAATGGCCGGTTGTCCGATGGTGGAGTCATTACCCAGACGGAGTTCTACAGGCATCTCCAGAATGGCAGCTTGGACTTGCAACCTCCAGAAGACAATGTGGAAGGACTCCCATTCGTCTTCGTTGCGGATGAAGCTTTTGCACTGGGGGACCATCTTATGCGGCCATTCCCGATGAGGACCCTCACCCCGGACCAGAGGGTTTTCAATTACTGGCTGGTCAGAGCCAGAAGAGTGGTGGAGAACACGTTTGGAATCATGGCCAGCCGGTTCCACCTATTTCTTACACCCATACATATGGCAGAGTACAAACTGAATCACATTATCCTGGCCAGCTGTGTTCTACACAACTTTTTATGGCAACATTCTGCCAACTATGCTGGCTCAGTTGGGCATGAGGCCGGAATTTAAAATGAATCAACCCTGACGGCGCTTGAAAGTGGCCATCCTGGCTTGCCCCCCCTGAGTGCCCGTGATGTCCGGCTAAGATACCTTGAATTCTTTGCGGGTAGGGGGGCTATCAATATGCCAGACAATGTGTAAAACCTTTTTCAAATAAAAAAAATAAGCAAATCTTTGGTGACATTTACTGCTTGTATTTGTTTTAGCTGACCCTGACAGAAATGTGGTGAGTCCTGAAAATGGCGTGATTGTGCAACCTTACAAAGCACTGTTGGGTGTTATTTACTAAAGGCAAAGACACTTTGCACTACAAGTGCACTTGAAACTGCACTTGTAGTGCAAAGTGGATTTGCCCTTAGGAAATAACACCCATTGTCACAGAAAGCAGCAATTAGAGCACCCAAAAGTGTTGTAGCGTTGAGACAATAATCCACACATTCTTGATTAACAATCTTTTTAATACCTGCACAATCACATGTGCATTTAGAAAAGGTTTTTAAAACAAACCAACATGTTTGTTGTATAACAATTTTCGGGTTCACATTAGAAAAAATAGAAATGTCCATTTAAGATAAAACAGGCATGTTTAAAACCAACAAGAAAGACACAAATCTTGAACTTACAAAGTTCACATTTGGTAGAACTTGAAGGCAATATCAGACATGAGTATTTAGAAACTGTGTTTGATATTGCATTCAGATGGGGTGAAGTCGCCCCCGGAAAAGCCAAATTTTGAAGATGCACACAAATAGCCGAATGTCAACATGTGCTAGCTGCCATCATGGGGGATCAAGGGACGTGTTTTGGGGGAGCAACCCCTTCCTATCAGCTACTTTACTATTGAGGAAGGGGTTGCACCCCCAAAATGCATCCATTGATCTCCCATGATGGCAGATAGCACATGTTGACACACTGTGTGCATCTTCAAATTTGGCTTTTCTCCAATTTGACAAAAAATGTTAAAAAATTGTAGCACACCATAAAACAAAGGGATTTGGAGGGGTTTTAAATTCTCCCCAAAACATCAATGATGTTCTTATTTTTTTGAAGAACATCATTGATGTTTTTATTGATGTTTTCCAAGTCCCAATTACACCCCATGATCTCCCCGATCAGGATCTGTGCACTTTCCGAGGTGAAAGGATCTGGATCCACAACATCACGATCACCTAAAAAGATAGAAATAAAAAAAAAACATGTGTTATAAATATGCCGGCATCCATCTCTTACCTGAGCCTGTGGTCGCAGACACTCACCTGTTGTGGTGCCAATTTCCACCACGTCTTCCTCCTCCTGCTCTGTTTGTCTTGGGTGGATTTCCCCTTCTTCCAGAGGTGGGGGGTCTCTGGACTCCTCGGATGAGGGGTGTCCTCCGAGTCTTTTCTCCCCTATGAAAAAAAAAATGGTATACTTAGCACACAGATATTTGAGGTAAGAACTATAAATATGAAACATTGCTTGGAAGTGTGAGTGTCCTCTCCTGACACAGAATCTAGTTTGCATTTCATTCTAGTAACAAACCCATCTACACAATCAAATTATTTTCAGACAAGTAGGCCCTAAAAAATGTGGGCAAATGCATATGGCCAAAACAATGGTGTTTTGTAGGCCGAAAGAAAAATGTTTGATACGAACGAATAATGTGCCCATGAACATGAAAGTTGACATTTTAAACTGGATAACGGTTAAGAAAAGCACATGGAGCAGCACGAAAGTAATAAACACAAAAAGACTAGGAACACAGCACAACTACTTACTTTTTTGCAGCACTCTCCGGATCTTTCTGTACTGCTCGTGCTCTCTTAATTTTAGGTCCGACCACCGCTTCCTGAGCTGATCTTTCAATCGACATACCTCGAAATTCCGGTGCAGACTTTTGACCACTTTCGCCATGATCTTGGCCTTTCGGACATTGGGGTTGGGGTAAGGTCCATACTTTCCATCATAGTCGGCCTTCTTCAGGATGTCAACCATCTCCAACATCTCCCCAAAGGACATATTTGATGCCTTAAATCGTCTCCTTCTGGATCGGGACGTTTCTGCCTCCAGGCTTTCCTCCTCCTCCTCCTCGTTGGTGTAAATATCAGACACCTGCTCTGACTCCGCCATGTGCTCTTCCCCACTGCGCCGAGCGAGAAGGGGTGGGGAATAGACTAGAAAGAACATCAGGGGCGGGCGGAGTTTCACGCATGCGCAGTGTCTATAAAGTGTAACACGCGTGCATAGTACGTATGATCTGTGAGTGGAGGAAGGAGTAACGGAGGCGCCGATCGTGATAACGAAGGTAAGATTTAACACTGGGCCTATACTGCTTCTAAATTGAGGCCTGTATTTGCACAAGTTTAGAAGACTTTAGGCTGACATTAGGGTTTGTCTTGTGTTGTGTCTTGCAGTGAAAATGGATATCTTCAAAGATAAGGACTTTATGGCAATCTTCATTGATATGTTCAGGGAGCTGCCCTGTCTATGGGAGATAAACCACCCTGAATATAAGAACCAAACAAAGAGGAAGGCAGCGCTGGATAATTTGTTGGAATTTGTGAAGACGGTGATCCCCACGGCAGACATCACCTATTTGAAGATCCTAATTGGTGGCCTGAGGAGCACTTATCTAAGGGAGCACAAGAAGGTCCAGGATTCCCAGAGATCAGGAGCAACAGATGACATTTATGTCCCCAGGCTGTGGTACTATGACAGGCTTCATTTTCTGGCAGGTCAGACTGAACCCAGGCCAGCACTCTCCAGTCTTCCTTCCACACTTCCTTCCCCCCCAGCTGAGGCTTCTGAAGCCCAACCTAGGCCTTCCAGGCAGCAACATGTGGAGGAGCCCAGCTTGAGCCAGGTATAGCATTCCTCTAAATATTTCTGGTTGTCCCATCAATTATGTTAACTAGATGTTAGTTTGGAGTACTAATTTATGATTGTGATTGATGATGCAAAAACTACAACCATGTCCCTTTTTCATACACAGGGAAGTCTCAGCCAGGAGGTGGCTGGGCCAAGCAGGCTGCCTGATATCCAGGTCCCTCCCCTACACCTTCAAAGACAAAGTGGCAGGAAGAGGAGCAACCTGGAGGAGGCTGCCATAGGCCTCTTTTGGAATGCTAGAGAGGCCCTGAGAAGCCCCCACAGTGTGGAGGAGGACATTGCTGGCCTAACTGCCTGCAAAATGCTGCAGATGGAGGAGGGCCAACGACTCCTGTGTGAGTCCTTAATTTTGGAAGCTTTCAATAAGGGGTTGAGGGGCCAAATAACATGTGCTACCCACATTTGTAACCTCACACGTAGTCCTCCTCCTCCTCCAGGTCCTACTACTACTCCTCCTCCTCCTCCTCCAGGTCCTACTACTCCTCCTCCTTCTCCTCCTCCAGGTCCTACTCCTCCTCCTGCCACATCTCCAACACCAGAGCCACAGACGGGTAGGAAGCATGGAAAGAAGACCAGAGAGAGTGATGACCCTGGGTCCAGTCTGGTCTGGCAAAAGATGCAGCCTCTTGTAGTACCACAGCCTGGGGACACAGATGTCATCTGCTGCTTTCATGATCTCTGGGACTTCTGGACCAGACTGCACTCCCTTAGATATGGACTCCTCAGGCCACCAATTTTGCAGGAAAAGATTTGATGTCTGCCCTGGGGGTCCAAGGCTTCGTCAATTTCTGATGTTTCTCCAGCATTGCCTCCCTCTTTGTTTGGTTCTGAGCCCTTAATAAAGGATTTTTTGTTTCAATTGTACTCGCCTATGTGTGTTTTCCTTCAAAAAGGACTGTTTATTTGTGAGGATTCAGGTACATTTCAAAAATACAATGTGAAATCAACAAGGGACACCAACACCAAGCAACTTTCTTGAGATTAAATAATACAAGATAATAATGGTGTTGTGGTAACTTGACACACAAAACACACACAAAAATATTATGGAGTAACACTAAAAATAAAATAAAACAAAGATCAGCCTTGAAAAAAATACAACCCCCCCCCCCAAAAAAAAAAACAGCCTTAAAAAAATAAATAAATAAATAAAACAACAAAAAAGAAATTTGGTCAGATGTGACAAATCAAAATATATTGAGGGAATCACGATAAATAATAAAGAAAGAAGTTTGTGAGAAGTCTGTGTGAATATGAGCAGCAAAACTACTTCATTCTTCTCACATTATAAAGAAGAAGAGAGTGCGCTGTATTAAACCATTGTTTACATTGCAGCGTGACGAAAGTGCTGTATCCATTGCGAACGCTAATTTTACCAGACCGAGCTGTTTCGTCTCGGAATTACTTCTGAGCATGCGTGGCACTTTGTGCGTCGGAACTGGCCACACACGGTCGGAATTGACACGATCGGATTTTGTTGTTGGAAAATTTTATAGCCTGCTCTCAAACTTTGTGTGTCGGAAAATCCGATGGAAAATGTCCGATGGAGCCCACACATGGACGGAATGGCCGACAACACGCTGCGATCGCACATTTTCCGTCGGAAAATCCGACCATGTGTATGGGGCATTACAGTGTAGGCTGCTTTTTACTAGACGTGCAATTTGCTTACAAATTTGGACAAATGTTTGGTTATTCAGAGATTTGGATGTATCCGAATCTCAGAATGAAATAGTAACGAATAGTAACGAATTTCGTTTGTTTATTCATTTTCTAATGAATTCCATCTTTTCATAAAGATTAGAATTTGGAGCAGTCAAAAAACAATTTGAATTCTGTGTGAAGAAATAGCTGGTTGTTAAGCAGCGGGCGGGAAGCCGGCCGCCCACATTCTAAACAACCATGAGTCATCATCTGTCAACGAGCTTCCCCACTGACAGATGAATGTAAAGAAAAGAATGCCGGCAATTGCCCGGCAATAGAAATGTTTTTTAAAAAATGGCGTAGGGTCCTCCCCAAATCCTTACCAGACCCTTTTCCGAGCCCGGAAGGTCAGGAAAGGGATGAGACAAGCAAGAGCCCCACCTCCAAACCATACCAGGCCACATGCCTTCAACATGGGGGGGTGGGTGTTGTCACGTGATGTCAGAAGGGGACGTTGCCACCGGGTGACATAGCCAGGTGACCCCGTCCCTTGCCCATATAATACCCATCAAATCGCAGAGTGGGCAGTCGGCGGGAGGCCTCCCAGGAGGCGGAGCGTTTTTATTTTTTTCTATTTTTCGGGACCATATTATTGATGATGGGTTTACATAGAGGGACACTATTTTTTATTTTTTTAATAAAGGACTTGTCAAAAACTGTTTCTTTTGGTTTTTACTTTTTGACACATTTTTGGTGAAAGGGTAGGGGTATGATGTACCTGATACCCATTCACATGGGGAGGTAGGATCTTGGGGCCCCCTTGTTAAAGGGGGCTTCCTTATTCCGATAAGCATCCCACCCGCAGACCCCGACAACCACAGCCAAGGTTTGTCAGGAAGAGGCCCTTGTCCCAACAACATGGGGACAAGGTGTTTTGGGGCAGGGGGAGCCCCCCTGCCCCAAAGCTCCCACCCACCCAATGTTGAGGGCATGTAGCCTGGTATGGTTCAGGAGGGGGGGTGCTCACTCGTCTCCCCCCTTTCCTGACCTGCTGAACTGCATGCCTGGATAAGAGTCTGGTATGGATTTTGGGGGGGACACCCATGGGATTTAAAAAATAATAATTAGTGTGGCGTTCCCCTTAAAATCCATAAACCCTAAGGACCTGGTATGGACTGGGGGGGGGGCCCACACCATTTTTTTCTTTCTTTTTTTTTTAAATAGCCGGGTTTTAGAACTTTAACCACATGCCGACCGGGTCATAGCCAAAAGACCAGGGAAGACCCGGGGCAGCACCCAGAAACATCCATGACCGCCCGGCCATCACGGATCATGGTTAAATGACGGAGCGATCACTTCTAAACAAACCGGCGTCACGTCTGGTTCCTCTCTCCCCTCCCCATACCTATTGGAAAAAAGAGATTTAGCCCCAGGGATATTGCGGGCACAGAGAGAAGTGCAAATAGGGTACGCCCCATACCTATTGGTACAGTGCGAGGAGAGAGGGGAGAGATCAAGTGCTGCAGTGCTGAGGGCTGGATGTGTAGTGCCCACAGCGCTGCTCTGTGCCCAATCCAGCCATCCATCCCATCCATGCTCACAGAAGTACTCATCCATCCATCCCATCCATGCTCACAGAAGTACTCATCCATCCATGATCACAGAAGTACTCATCCATCCATCCCACCCATGCTCACAGAAGTACTCATCCATCCATCCCATCCATGCTCACAGAAGTACTCATCCATCCATGCTCACAGAAGTACTCATCCATCCATCCCATTCATGCTCACAGAAGTACTCATCCACCCATGCTCACAGAAGTACTCATCCATCCATCCCATCCATGCTCACAGAAGTACTCATCCATCCATGCTCACAGAAGTACTCATCCATCCCATCCATGCTCACAGAAGTACTCATCCATCCATCCCATCCATGCTCACAGAAGTACTCATCCATCCATGCTCACAGAAGTACTCATCCATCCATCCTATTCATGCTCACAGAAGTACTCATCCACCCATGCTCACAGAAGTACTCATCCATCCATCCCATCCATGCTCACAGAAGTACTCATCCATCCATGTTCACAGAAGTACTCATCCATCCATCCCATCCATGCTCACAGAAGTACTCATCCATCCATAAGTAAAAGAAAAAACTGCGCTTGGAAAAAAAAAGAAGAACAAGCTGCGGTTACAAGTGTGGCACACCTAAACAAAATCAAAACATAACATAACATAAAACCGCGCTAAAAAATGATATGAACAATAATACAAATATGAAGTCCCATACACAGAATAAATAGTCCCGAGTGTAATCCAAACAAAAAGGAGAAGGTAAGTCTATCTTAAGTGAATGACGTGAACTTCATCCAAAGGAAATCAGTGATGACAGACATATTATCTGGAACACACCAATAAGTATTGCGCTTACCAGAAGTAAGCCAAAATGGGGCAAGTGGCTTAAACCCAGCCTGGGCCTTTTGATGAGCAATCCAGGTGAGGCAGGATGAACGCCCTCGTCCCGTGAATCCACAGAATATGATCCGAAAATATATGACAAAAATATAGCGTAATACTGTTGACATAAAACACTCCAAACCCAAATAATACGTGCAACACTCGACTAAACTTAAAATCATATGTGATCATATAAAATCCTGTGCCAATAACCAGGATAATATAGTGAGTGTCATGCAATCATGCAAATTATAAGGTGAATAGGTAAAGATGTGAACGACACCCAAGATCTACTTACCAGATGTAAGTGGACAGTCAGCATGTATCGATCACCCCAATAAAGTGTGAAAAAGATCCCACAAAGTGCAGCAAACTTTTAGTGCAAACTGCTTACCAGATGGCAAACCTATGTGAGCAGACTCAATATAGCCAAGGACCAATCACCAAGTAGGCAAACACAGATTACAACAAACCTTAGGGAAGACCTCCTTACCAGATATGTAAACAAAGTGGGCAGATGTATTAAGGCACAAGCCGGACTCCTGACAGGAATGGCGTAAATACGTCTTGACCACTCAAACCCGAGCTCAGCGGTGCATATATGATAAAAGGAGCCAACTGCAATCAACAGTGGCCCGGAGCCGACCAATAAAGAAGAACTCATCCATCCATGCTCAGAAGTACTCAGCCATCCATCCCAGCCATACTCATCCATGCTCACAGAAGTACCCATCCATCCACACTCATCCATGCTCAGAAGTACTCATCGATCCATCCCATCCATACTCATCCATGCTCATCAGTACTCATCCATCCATCCATCCCATCCATACTAATCCATGCTCAGAAGTACTCATCCATCCCATCCATACTCATCCATGCTTAGTAGTACTCACTCATCAATCCCATCCATACACATCCATGCTCAGAAATACTCATGCATCCATCCCATCCATACTCATCCATGCTCAGAAGTACTCATCCATCCATACTCATCTATGCTCAGAAGTACTCATCGATCCATCCCATCCATACTCATGATCCATGCTCAGAAGTACTCATCCATCCATCCCATCCATACTAATCCATGCTCAGTAGTATTCATCTATCCATCCCATCCATACTCATCCATGCTCAGAAGTACTCATCCATCCATCCCATCCATACTCATTCATGCTCAGAAATACTTATTCGTCCATCCCATCCATGCTCAGCAATTCTCATCCATCCATACTCAGCAATACTCATCCATACTCAGCAATACTCATTCATCCATCCATACTCAGCAATACTCATCCATCCATCCATGCATCCATCTGTACTCGGCAATACTCATCCATCCTCAGCAATACTTATCCATCCATCCATGCTCAGCCACCTATACTCAGCCATACTCAGCAATACTCATCCATCCATCCATACTCAGCCATACCCACCCAGCCATACTCAGCCATAACTAGCCATCCCATCCATACTCAGCCATACCCAGCCATCCTCATTTAAGTCTCAACCATGCTTAGCCAACCCCATCCACAGCTTATCCATGTCACATCAGTTCACATTCATGCCACTACAGTGCCTCAAAGTGTAATAGGTAGTCAAATTAGATTTGACATTTATGCCCCTAGAACACCCAATGGTGCTCCCTGCATGTTGGACCTCTCTATGTGGCCAGGCTGTGTAAAAGTCTCACGCATGTGGTATCGCCCTACTTAGGAGGAGTAGGAGAATCTATTTTGGGGTATAATTTTTGCCATGTACATGCTATGTGTTAAAAATATTGTATAAATGGACAACTTTGTGTAAAAAAAAATGCGTTTTCATTTTCTTTCCACATTTTCCAAAAACTTGTAGAAAAAAATGGCATCTTCAAAAGACTCGATATGTAAGAGGTAGTCAAGAAATTAGATGTGTAATTTATGCCCCTACGCCTGATGGCACTCCCTCAATGTTGGGCCTCTGTATGTGGTCACGCTGTGCAAAAGTCTCACACATGTGGTAACGCCATACTCAGGAGGAGTAGTAAAATGTATTTTGGGGTGTAACTTGTGGTATGCATATGCTGTGTGTGAGAAATAACCTGATAATATGACACTTGTGTGAAAAAAAAAAAACTCACCACGCCTATTTCTAAATACCTTGGAATGTCTACTTTCCAAAAAGGGATCATTTGGGGGGTATATGTACTGTCCTGGCTTGTTAGGGTCTCAAGAAATGACCGTCAGTACTTCAGGTGTGATCAATTTTCAGTGATTGGCACCATAGTTTGTAGACTCTATAACTTTCACAAAGACCAAATAATATACGCTGATTTGGATTATTTTTACTAAAGATATGTAGCAGCATAAAATTTTGCCAAAATTTATGAAGAAATTTGCAAATTTTATAACAGAAACAAAGAAAAATTTATTTTTTTTACAGAATTTTCGGTCTTCTTTCATTTATAGCGCAAAAAATAAAAACCCAGCGGTGATTAAATGCCACCAAAAGAAAGCTCAATTTATGTGAAAAAAAGGACAAACATTTCATATGGGTACAGTGTTGCATGACTGAGTAATTGTCATTTAAAGTTTGAGAGCGCTGAAAGCTGAAAATTGGTCTGGTTAGGAAGGGGGTTTAAGTACCCAGTTGTCAAGTGGTTAATTAGAAATTTAATTTTTGATGCAGCATGTGTTATACATGCTACAGATGTGCCACTTTGCAGACAGACTAAGGGGACCCCCCAGGCACTATATTTAAAGGAAGTTTTCATTTGTATTGTTTCACTTAAAGTGGGGTTCCCACTTTTGGTTAAGCAATACAAATTAAAACTTCCTTTAAATATAGGACCTGAGTGGTCCCCTTAGTCTGCCTGTAAAGTGGCACTTTTGTAGTAACTATAGAATATGCAAAAATTAAATTTCTAAAGAAAAAAAAAAACGGGGAGCACAGACCACAATAAAAACCTGACAGACATCCTAAGCCCTCACTACGATATCCAAAATTAAAAAAAAATGTTGCATTTAGTTATATTTTAAGTAAATATATTACAAGATTTATTAAGTAATAGCTTGAAATCAGCTTCTTAATCATATCTTTAAGGAAAGGTAGAAATATTCTGTATGCAAAAGGCTTCCAAGTAACAAATTCATAAGTCTGTAACTGTAAAACGCACACTATAACCTGTCCTTATGTAGAAAAAAAAGCTTTTGGTGAATTGCAAAATAGCACCAGAAATGCTACAATAAAAAATATAAATGTTCAGGGACATAAATAGTGAACTTTGTGTAAGTTGGCCTTCAAAGCATCATACATAAACAAACTGTGAAAGAAAGTGTACAGAGGCATAGTGTAGCAGATTTAGCCATACTTTCTCAGTAGAAAGATAAAAATAAATTTACAAGCATACTGGGTAAGATATCAATATTAGAAACCACTGCATGCAGCATACTGATTTCCTTGGCAACCACCCCTGGACAGCAATTTAAAGGCCATATGACAACAGCTAAAATTCTGTCACACGCTCTTGTTGGGTCACACAACATGTTTACACCTTTTAAGAGTATGTCTTCTTCTTTTGAGCCTCACAGAAGTAGCAGGAGCCACAGATTCTGGTTTAAAATGGTTTGCATCCTTCTTAGAGAATCGCTCTCAGATAGTGAAACTAGGAGCATTCACCTCGGAAACCCGGGCAATCTCCTGTGGAGTCCCTCAGGGCTCACCCTTGTCACCAGTCCTTTTCAACATCTACATCCGCCCACTCCTCAATATCATCAGAAAAACGGACCTCTGCTTCCACTCATACGCTGATGACACCCAACTCTACTTTAGCATCACCGGACAAAAAGACCATCAGCAGCAGTTAGAGAAATGCCTCACTTTGATAGACGACTGGATGACCACTAGCTCCCTCAAACTTATTGGTTCAAAAACAGAACTTCTTCTCCTACACGCTAACCAAAATTCCAAAACTAAGATTCCGTGGACACCTCCCACCGTCTTCGGACAGACCATCTCTCCAAGCACCAAAGCCAAGAGTCTCGGAGTCATCTTTGACTCAGAAATGACAATGGATGCTCAAATAGGATCAGTAGTTAGCGGATCTCACCATCTCCTCCGCCTGCTACGCAGACTCATCCCCTTCATCCCAGAAGAGGACAAAGCAGCAGTAGTTGGAACAATCATCAATTCCCGACTTGACTACGCAAACTCGCTCTACGTAGGATTACCCCGATATCAGCTTGCGCGCTTGCAACTCATCCATAACACGGCGGCGAGACTGTTAACAGGAAAAAACCCTGGGAATTCATTTCCCCATCCCTGAGGAGCCTACACTGGCTAAACGTAAAGAATCAGATCACATTCAAGATCCTCTGCCTCACCCACAAATGCATACAAGGAAACGCTCCTCTATATCTTCAAGAGAAAATAAAATACTACACACCCAATCGCAGTCTTCGAACAGCTAACCAAAACCTCCTCATCATTCTCAAATACCGCTACAAAGCAAAGGGAGAATGAAGATTCGCAGTCCAAGGACCTCGGCTATGGAACGCTCTTCCGACTTACATCCGCATGGAAGGAAACCATCAGGCCTTCAGGAAAAAACTCAAGACCTTCCTCTTCTAAGAAGCTGACAACAGAGATCGCATCTAGCGCATTGAGGCGATTCAGTTCGCATTTGCAGCGCTTTACAAATCATTCATTCATTCATTCATCTATGAATGGAGGAAGAGGGGATACATGAAAGGTCCATCTCTTCAATTCATGGAGTGCTTTTCATTCATGGAAGTCTGTGACAGGTTTGTCAACTCTATTAACACCCACAGCACTAGAAGATCACAGCTGCAATGTATGGGAGAGGGCAGAGAAGAGAGGAAGACAACTTGCACCAACACAAGGGACACTTCAGATCAAAAGTAAGTACTTAGCTGATTTTTTTTTTAAGTTTTACCTAAACAAAATCTTTAAATACTGTAAGAAATGGTACTTTGGTTTATTTTATGTGTTTGCACATATAATATTTTATGTTTAAATAACCCTTGTCATTTGGTCAGAGTGGGTTTTGGGAGATGTACCACTGGATGTTTATTGTTGAATTTGTTGGATGTCTAATGCAACAGTGCATTTTCTTTCTCTTTCTCTAGTTGTTCATTCTCACATTACCAGGTCTGAGGATATGCTCCAAAGGCAAAAGTAGGTGATATTATCCAATCAGATAAGTATCAGGATGCGAGAACTAGTCTACAAACCTTTTTATTTGTTACACACTGATTTGCTTATTAACTAGGTAAGGCCTCTTTCTAGAAGTGGGTAACAAGGCTAGAGAAATATCTTTCACATTAAATGTTTTGTGAATCTGCGGTCAGCTGGTAGATGAATTGCTAGCAAATAGCTTTAAATTTCATATGTTTTGTGTGAATATTGGTTGTTTTTGATTATACAGACAACTAGCATTTTGACAGTCCCTGGTATGCAGCTAGGTGGCCCGTGATTAATATCAAGCTAGATGCTAGAATGGACATTGTTGTGATCCTAACCAAGCGAGGGCTAGTTCACTGCCAGCTGTGAAAAACTAACCCACCAACACAGTATAAGCATTATGTGGCTTTACTAAGCTGACTCAGAAAGGTTGTACAAAATGATTGCTTTTTATTATATAGACTAATACTGCAAGTCTAGGATGAAAACCATGTATAGATATAATTCATTCAAATATGGCATTTGAATGTACATGTTTTACGTCACCATGTTCAGAACGATCGAATTTTCTGACAACTTTGTGTGACCGTGTGTATGCAAGACAAGTTTGAGCCAACATCCATCGGAAAAAATTCATGGATTTTGTTGTCAGAATGTCTGATCAATGTCCGACCATGTGTACGGGGCATAAGACTGAAAACAAAAATGCATTTCACTAGGTTTTGGAATCTATTCGCAAACCATGTTTAATCCATCAGAAGTTTACACATATGGCGCATGCACGGCTTCTGGTAATGGCGAATATGTGAGGACTGAGCTCCGTATCCGATCCGCTCTCCAGACCCCCGCTATGCTTCAATTCTGCTGCATTCACTCCGGGGGTAAGCTATAACACTCCATGGGTAAAAGTGGCCAGCAAAAACACTGCTACAAGCTGCTGCAAGACCCACGATCCCAGACAGCAATGGAAAGGTTTCTCACTAGGCCTCAATCCCCAGCCTCGCCTACTCCCACGGACCCGTTCTCCCCCATGGAACCTCCTCTAGATGCACATCACTCATCCCAGTCACCCCTGCATTCCCCCCACAATCTGCACAGGCCATTTTAATCCCTGAACTGCTGGATGAAAAACTCCAATGACTCTTTCATCAGCTCACATGCAACATTGCTGTGGAGGTGGGTAAATTATCTCAATTATTATCTCAATCTATGTTTCCGGGGTTTTCCAGAAACTGTGGGCGATAACGCTCTATGCTCTTATCTGCTGGCTCTTTTTAACACGCTGGTCCCCAATATCACTGATATTGATTGGAGTCTGGACAGGGCTCATAGGTCTTTGGGCCCAAAACTGCCCTCTGGAGCTAGACCCAGAGATGTTATCGTCTGATTTAATTTCTAGCAAAGAGGCCTTGACCCTTACTACATGAAACAAATCATTGATCAAGTACAAAAGGGCAAAGCTCCAGATTTTTAGTGATATCTCTCCTATCATTCTTGCTAGCGCAGAAATCTTTGTCCAGTTACCATCCACTTGCAAAATCATCGCATTCAATATTACTGGGGCTTTCCATTTCACCTGATTGTTTTCACGCTGCTTTCTCCTTCATTTGTGGCACCCTTTGCTTCTTTTCCTCTTCTTCATTCATTCTGTTTATCACCTCTGCGGTGTCAGCTCTCACTTTACTTTTTACCCCCTCCCTCTCCCACCATTCTTTCTTTCCTTCATTCCCTCACGCTTCTCACTCTCCCCTTGTGAACACCCTGGTTCACCCTACTTTTCACCTTACACCTAGGTTGCCTGGTTCCATGCCCGCCCTGGTTGGCGCCTGTGGGGCGCCCCTGCTGGTCTACCCGCTGCGGCTCCCGGTGGGGAGTGCGCCCGGATGGCTTGTGTTGCCCGACATCACACCGCCATCTTTTTGAACTTGAGTAAGTTAGAATGCATTGGGTATGGGGGCCTTTCTAGTTTCACCCCCACTCACCTCTGCACTCACCTTATTATCTAAGTTAATGCCAATACCTTTACTTTTAGAAACATCTAGTGCTGGCTCCTGACGAGTGGCCTTCCAGCCACAAAACGCGTAGAGCTGACATACGCTTTGCTACTCAATAATTTCCATAGAGCTTTGTTAACTAACCACACACCCTACCCAAGGATCCAAGAGGCCAGAGTCTTTGCAGGCATTACTATATTTTATAATTTTATCCTTATTTTTATTATTATTTTTATAATTTTATCCTTTATGCTTATTTTTGGTGCACTTTGGAAAGTTGTTGCTCGTTGTTTTTTGTGATATTCAAGCTATGACTGAGATGTATTGTATTACCCATGCATTACCACTATGTATATTTATCAATGTACCTTGTTTTTTATCTTATGGCAACCAATAAACTCCATTTATGTTCACCAAATGATTCTTTTGCTACCACGTGCTTCACTTAAAGTCCCGCCCTCCTCGCTCTCTCCCCTTCTGAATATAACAGGGATGGAAATGTGGGACCTTACCGGGCCACAATTTCATTTAAAGTCCCGAGGGATGGAAGAACTGGCCTTACCAGGTCATGCCTTCATTTAAAGTCCCTAAAACCAGCTTCGCTATTAATATCACCTGATTGTTTCTCAGGATGGATTCCAACATTGCCTCCGTGATCTGCATGAAGGATATGCCTTCATAAAAAGCCTGGGTTTACCTCCTCTGCTACAGGATTTCCTGCTAGTGGATCACAAATACAGGCGTGATTGCCTTCATAATGGTTTGTTTTTGTCCTGGACTTCAGGTTGTGATGATCTCCCTAATTGGGGATACTTTTACACATACCCATGGGGTATAGTTTTTGTCCTTCTTCTTTCGCATTACATACCTGCTGGAGAGCAGGTGGATCTATCCTCCTTGCATTTCCATCTGATGGGGGCTTCCGTGTTGCCCCATATCATCCAAGACTCAGGTCAAGGACTCTGAGACGCAATTGCCTCTCAGGCTTAATTTTTTTTGTTTTTTTTGTTTTTTGGACCCCACCTGGGCCCTTCTACTGATGGTAAATTTTCATTTTTATTTTCCTGGCAGTTTGTAGAATGCATATTCTTTGCACAGTATTGGGTTCTATGTATATTTGGAGCAATACAAGTTCCTGTGTTCACTTCTTTGATTAGCTGTTAAGTTGATATGGCGTTAAGGTTTATTTCTCATAATGTTAAGGGTCATCCAAAAGAGATGGCTTGGTTTTAAAAACTTTCGAATGTCTGGTGCATATGTGGTCATGGTCCAGGAGACCCACTTTCGTGCTGGGGGGATCGATGAAATTTGCGTCAAAATATTTCCCTACTTCTTATGTGGCCTCTGATCTATCGGGCAAGGCCGGTGTAGCTATCTTTACTAAAAAATCCTCCACCACCAGTCTGTGATGGACAGACTTTTGCATTAAGAGCCGCCATTAATTTCGGGGGGGGGGGATGGGGGGGGTGAGACGAGAGAGAGAGGAGAAAGGAGGCAGGAGAAACAAGTTAGGTCATGTGCAAGGATAAAGCACTAGAATCCACATGATCTGTCAGTTGAAGAAATGTTTAATACTGTTCTAATTAATTGGACTGAAAGTGCTAGTTGATGTTTTAGTTGAAAAATCATAATATCTGAATTGCCTTTTGTTATTTGAGAAGCTCACAAGACCTTCTTCTGAGGCTTTTGTATTGTCAAGTGCTCTCGACTAGGGATGAGCTTCGAGTTCGAGTCGAACTCATGTTCGACTCGAACATTGGCTGTTCGCAAGTTCGCCAAACAGCGAACAATTTGGGGTGTTCGTGGCAAATTCGAATGCCGAGGAACACCCTTTAAAAGTCTATGGGAGAAATCAAAAGTGCTAATTTTAAAGGCTAATATGCAAGTTATTGTCATAAAAAGTGTTTGGGGACCCGGGTCCTGCCCCAGGGGACATGGATCAATGCAAAAAAAAGTTTTAAAAACGTCCGTTTTTTCAGGAGCAGTGATTTTAATAATGCTTAAAGTCAAACAATAAAAGTGTAATATCCCTTTAAATTTCGTACCTGGGGGGTGTCTATAATATGCCTGTAAAGGGGCGCATGTTTCCTGTGTTTAGAACAGTCTGACAGCAAAATGACATTTTGAAGGAAAAAACTCATTTAAAACTACCCGCGGCTATTGCATTGCCGACAATACACATAGAAGTTCATTGATAAAAACGGCATGGGAATTCCCCAAAGGGGAACCCCGAACCAAAATTTAAAAAAAAAAATGATGTGGGAGTCCCCCTAAATTCCATACCAGGCCATTCAGGTCTGGTATGGATATTAAGGGGAACCCCGGCCAAAATTAAAAAAAAAAATGACGTGGGGTTCCCCCTAAATTCCATACCAGACCCTTCAGGTCTGGTATGGATTTTAAGGGGAACCCCGCGCCAAAAAAAAAAAAAAAAACGGCGTGGGGTCCCCCCAAAAATCCATACCAGACCCTTACTGAGCACGCAACCTGGCAGGCCGCAGGAAAAGAGGGGGGGACGAGAGTGCGGCCCCCCCCCCTCCTGAACCGTACCAGGCCACATGCCCTCAACATTGGGAGGGTGCTTTGGGGTAGCCCCCCAAAACACCTTGTCCCCATGTTGATGAGGACAAGGGCCTCATCCCCACAACCCTGGCCGGTGGTTGTGGGGGTCTGCGGGCGGGGGGCTTATCGGAATCTGGAAGCCCCCTTTAACAAGGGGACCCCCAGATCCCGGCCCCCCCCCTGTGTGAAATGGTACCATTTCACTAAAAAACTGTCAAAAATGTTAAAAATGACAAGAGACAGTTTTTGACAATTCCTTTATTTAAATACTTCTTCTTTCTTCTATCTTCCTTCATCTTCTGGTTCTTCTGGTTCTTCTGGCTCTTCTGGTTCTTCCTCCGGCGTTCTCGTCCAGTATCTCCTCCGCGGCGTCTTCTATCTTCTTCTCCTCGGGCCGCTCCGCACCCATGGCATGGGGGGAGGCTCCCGCTCTTCTCTTCTTCTTCATCTTCTTCTCTTCTTCTTTTCTTCTCTTCTTCATTTTCTTCTCCGGGCCGCTCCTCACACATGCTAGCATGGCGGGAGGCTCCCACTGTATGACGGCGCTCCTCGTCTGACAGTTCTTAAATAACGGGGGGCGGGGCCACCCGGTGACCCCGCCCCCTCTGACGCACGGTGACTTAACGGGACTTCCCTGTGACATCACGGGGAATGCCACAGGGAAGTCCCGTCATGTCCCGCCCCCCGTTATTTAAGAACTGTCAGACGAGGAGCGCCGTCACACAGCGGGAGCCTCCCTTCATGCCAGCATGGATGCGGAGCGGCCCGGAGAAGAAAATGAAGAAGAGAAGAAGAGAAGAAGATGAAGAAGAAGAGAAGAGCGGGAGCCTCCCCCCATGCCATGGGTGCGGAGCGGCCCGAGGAGAAGAAGATAGAAGACGCCGCGGAGGAGATGCTGGACGAGAACGCCGGAGGAAGAACCAGAAGAGCCAGAAGAACCAGAAGATGAAGGAAGATAGAAGAAAGAAGAAGTATTTAAATAAAGGAATTGTCAAAAACTGTCTCTTGTCATTTTTAACATTTTTGACAGTTTTTTAGTGAAATGGTAGGGGTACTTTTGTACCCCCTTACCATTTCACACAGGGGGGGGCCGGGATCTGGGGGTCCCCTTGTTAAAGGGGGCTTCCAGATTCCGATAAGCCCCCCGCCCGCAGACCCCCACAACCACCGGCCAGGGTTGTGGGGATGAGGCCCTTGTCCTCATCAACATGGGGACAAGGTGTTTTGGGGGGCTACCCCAAAGCACCCTCCCAATGTTGAGGGTATGTGGCCTGGTACGGTTCAGGAGGGGGGGCGCACTCTCGTCCCCCCTCTTTTCCTGCGGCCTGCCAGGTTGCGTGCTCGGATAAGGGTCTGGTATGGATTTTTGGGGGGACCCCATGCCGTTTTTTTTTTTTTTTGGCGCGGGGTTCCCCTTAAAATCCATACCAGACCTGAAGGGTCTGGTATGGAATTTAGGGGGAACCCCATGTCATTTTTTTTTTTAATTTTGGCCGGGCTTCCCCTTAATATCCATACCAGACCTGAAGGGCCTGGTATGGAATTTAGGGGGACTCCCACGTCATTTTTTTTTTTAAATTTTGGTTCGGGGTTCCCCTTTGGGGAATTCCCATGCCGTTTTTATCAATGAACTTCTATGTGTATTGTCGGCAATGCAATAGCCGCGGGTAGTTTTAAATGAGTTTTTTCCTTCAAAATGTCATTTTGCTGTCAGACTGTTCTAAACACAGGAAACATGCGCCCCTTTACAGGCATACTATAGACACCCCCCAGGTACGAAATTTAAAGGGATATTACACTTTTATTGTTTGACTTTAAGCATTAATAAAATCACTGCTCCTGAAAAAACGGCCATTTTTAAAACTTTTTTTTGCATTGATCCATGTCCCCTGGGGCAGGACCCAGGTCCCCAAACACTTTTTATGACAATAACTTGCATATTAGCCTTTAAAATTAGCACTTTTGATTATTCATGTTCGTGTCCCATAGACTTTAACGGTGTTCGCGTGTTCGAACAAACTTTTTTCCTGTTCGCATGTTCTGGTGCGAACCGAACAGGGGGGTGTTCGGCTCATCCCTACTCTCGACTAAAGAGAGATAGCAAAAGCCTTTGAGTGTCCCTACTAGCAGACTTGAAGCTTGCGTAGGCCCTTTGGTTGAGGGCCTCCATAAGGTTTTTTACTACGCAACCAATTAAAGTTCTTGGCACTGAATAAGACAGCTAAGTCCTTGATGTGGGCTAAACAAAAATGTTATGAGTTCTCTAACAAACCACACAGAATGTTCGTCAATAAGCTCCGCCCACATCCTTTCCATTCTTTCCCAGACCTACTCATTCAAGCAGATAGTACCCCTACCCACTGTCCTCAAACCATGACTAAGGTTTTTGAAGATTTTTACAGTAAACTTTATAATTGCCTTACCCCGGAAAACCACATCAATTTTACACAAGATAATTTTGACCAATTCGCTGAAAATCTTTCTCTACCTAAATTGACCTCCTCAGACCTTGAAAAACGTAATGCCCCTATTACCCCTGAGAAACTTGCAAAATTAGTCAAAGACCATCCCCTTCATAAATCTCCAGGCCTCGATGGTCTCCCATACTGTATCTCTACTATATAAAACCTTCCTACCCACTCTAACACCATATATGCTGGAGTTTTTTGGAACATTGCTCCACAGGGAAATCCCACACTCACAGTTTACACATTCTTATATTTCAGTAATACCTAAACCTGTCAAGGACCCCTCTATACCAGACAATTATAGGTCCATAGCCCTACTAAATTCTGATTATAAGAGCTTCGCTAAAATCCTGGCCTCCCAGGTTGTTCCAATTTATACCTAAACTAGTCAATAGGGACCAGGTGGGTTTTGTGCTCTCCAGGCATGATGGAGATAACACAAGACGCACTATAGATTTGATTGACCTTTTGAACAAATTCCCTCGCCCTGCACATATACTAAGTTTAGACACCCAAAAGGCTTTTGATCAATGAAGTTGGCTTTACATGTTTTCCCCCCTAAACTTTTTGAGTTCAGGGGTCCTTTCCTAAATCATTTCAGCCCCGGAAGAATATACCCCCTTCCTGACCAGAGCACTTTTTGCGGCACTGCGTCGCTTTAACTGACAATTGCGCGGTCGTGCGATGTTGCACCCAAACAAAATTGACGTCCTTTTTTTCCCACAAATAGAGCTTTCTTCTGGTGGTATTTGATCACCTCTGTGATTTTTTTTTTTGCGCTATAAAAAAATAAGAGCGTCAATTTTGAAAAAAACGCATTTTACATTTTGCTATAATAAATATCCCCCAAAAATATATAAAAAAACATTTTTTTTTCCTCAGTTTAGGCCGATACGTATTCTTCTACATATTTTTGGTTAAAAAAAATCGCAATAAGTTTTTATTGATTGGTTTGCACAAAAGTTATAGCATTTACAAAATAGGGAATAGTTTTATGGCATTTTTATTAATATTTTTTTAAAATTAGTAATGGTGGTGATCAGTGATTTTTATTGTGACTGCGACATTATGGTGGACATGTCGGACATTTTTGACACATTTTTGGGACCATTATCATTTATACAGCAATCAGTGCTATAAAAATGCATTGACTGTGTAAATGACACTGGCAGTGAAGGGGTTAACCACTAGGGGGCAGGGAGGGGTTAAGTCAGTACTAGGGAGTGATTTCTAACTGTAGGGGGGATGGGCTAGCTGTGTCACTACTCTGATCACTGCTCCCGATGGCAGGGAGCAGAGATCAGTGACACTTGTCACGAGGCAGAACGGGGAGATGCTGTTTACATCAGCATCTCCCTGTTCGTCCTCTCCGTGAGGCGATCGCGGCGACCTGTGACCCGACTCACGGAGCTCCCAGCCGGCGCACGCACGTGCTGCCGGTGGCGCGCATGAAATGGCATGGCGGGAAATTCAAATGGATGTACCTGTAGTCCATTTGCCCAGCCGTGCCATTCTGCCGTCGTACATCGGCGTGCGCTGGTCGAGAAGGGGTTAAAGCCTTACAGGCTCTGTATTCTCATACAACTGTTCAGGTGCAGATGGTCTCCTTTTTGTCGCCTCTTTTCCCCATGTCAAATGGTACCAGGCAGGGTTGCCCTTTATCCCCCTCCCCTTTATTCTCTACCTGGAGCCATTGGCTGAAGCCATCCGAACACATTCGGATATCAGTGGAGTCTTGATGCCATGGAGGGAGTACACATTGTCCCTTTTTGCCGATGATATCCTATTATCACTGATGAACCCCACCATTTCACTTCCCTCCTTACATGCCCTATTTAAATCATTTGGGGCCATATCGGGGTGTAAAGTAAATACAGGCATACTCCAGTTTTAAGTACGCAATGGGGTTTATTTACTAAAGGTGGAAAGTGCAAAATCAGCCTCACTTCTGCATAGAAACCAATGAGCTTCCAGGTTTTATTACCAAAGCCTAATTGAACAGGCCGAGGTTAGAAGCTCATTGGTTTCTATGCAGAAGTGAGCCTGATTTTGCACTTTCCATCTTTAATAAATAAACCCCATTGCATACTTAAAAGCGGTGTATGCTGTACTGTAAAAACTGAAGCTCTACCCTTGCATATATCTCCAGATTTATTAGCACAACTTAAAAGTACTTATCCTTATAAATGCTGCCCTCATTCTCTTAAATACTTGGGTATCCAGCTGCTCCCCTCATATTCTAGCATTTACTCTGCTAACTATCCTCCCTTGTTTCAGGATATCTATCGATGTCTCCACCAGTGGGCTACATATCCTATTTCCATGCTAGGTAGAATTAACGTGCTGAAGATGTCTGTGTTACCGCATTTGTTATATTTCTTTGAAACATTACCGGTTGCTATACCTATTAGCCAACTTAAAGCTCTTTACAGATGTTTTCTGAAATTCATATGGAATAACAAAGCACATTGTATTGCCAGCTGAGTGTTTTTTTTTCTCTAAAGACTCAGGGAGGTCTGGGAGCTCCTGATATTATCAAGTATTTCTATGAATATCAATTTTAAGCTGTCATTTCCTGGTCTAGTCAGACGGCTCTGAATCGGTGGTCAGAAATTGAACAGGGTTCCTTGTATAGAGTACACCAATGCTCCTTAGTGTGGTCCTGATCCCTACGAACTGACCCTGTACTGAAGCATATGTATGTCTATCACCAATGTTATTCACCTTGTCTATCTGGTATAAGTGTGCTCAGAAGTACTTTCTCTCCTCACCGTGCCCTCCTTTATCCAATATTCTATTTAATCCGCTTCTGCCAGATAGTCTATCCTTTGGGCATATGTTGCCATGGATGCAGACTTCTCTTTTCCAGTTGCGTAATTTGTTGCACCCTGTTGTTCGCAGACTGCATAATTTTATGACACTACAGAAAAAGTTCTCCATTCCCGAAAATTTGTTTTATCTTTATCTGCAAGTCAAGCATTTTTCCAATCCGTGTCCCCGTCTCTCACCTTAGATAATCCTACACTCTTTAAATGTACGTGCTGAGGGCCCACACCAATTACACTTGGTATCTTCCATATACCATATATTGCATAATTCTACCATTAGTCTGGAGGGCTCGCACTTATACAGTATATGCGTAATAGGAACGCACTTTTAAAGCAACCTATTTCTCTCCAGATGTGGACCAAAATTTGGTTGTAGACCTTTAAATCCTCCAAATGTGTTATGCAGAGTGAGACTGCTGTGAAGATCCTTGTATAGGACTCCGAAGATTATACACCATTAAGATCCTACCCATTCAGCTGTGTGGTTGTGTGGGTTGGAGACGGGATCACATTTTCATATATTCTGGTTATGTCCTCTTATTCAGTCATTCTGGTCAGATGTAATGCTAGTACTTTAGAATGCGGTGGGGCTACCATTTCCTTTGAATCCTATCCATTGTTTACTGGGGCTCCCCTTCCCGGATATTGCTAAACCAGTTAAATGAATGATCTCATATATTCTTTCGCCGCTAAGAGAGCTATACCATTGTGCTGGTTGTCAAATACTCCTCCTTCCCAATAGCAACTATTACAACTCATAGCTGAAATTAGGAGGATGAAATATCTTACAGCCACAGTACATGAAGCAGTTCCCCAGTTGAATAAAATGTGGGTTCTTTAGGGGTCAATCTGAATATGGAGATCGTCCACCTTAATTCCATTATTTGTGGTTTCCATATGTCTATCTGACTCTTCTTATTGCCATTTTTTGATGGCCATATGTGCTCTTATTATTCTCCTCTGTATGTCATCCCATAACTGGATGCTAATCTATTCTATTTACCCAATACTATGTACTTAAGCTTTCTACAACCCCTTACTTATTTATTTTATACTACGTGTTATATGTGCTGAACATTTGACATTCTGTATGTTCATGATAATGTTTCATGTTTTTCTGGTTTTTATGCCTTTGGCATTTTGAGATTTACATTCTGTATACTGCTGTATTTCTGTTTTCTTTTTGAACTAATAAAAATACAATTACAAAATAAAAAGATTACACATAGATGTCCAAGGACTATATTGTATGTAAAGCAAATCTCAGGATAATAATGTTGACTTGATATAAAATGTGCTTTGTGTGGGGTGCCTTGATTCTAATGAAAGACCATCTCTTGAAGCAATGGTTGGGTATATTTACAAATATGGATATACATACATTATAGTTACAAATAAGGAAATGGGGTAAAACAATGTGGAGGGAGATGGACAGGGAAAGGAATGGGGCTTCTATGCTGACACACACATTCTCACTGAGATCTTTCACACATCAGGGCCTCTTTTCCAATTTAGGGATCCACCATTTGGGTCCCTGGCGAATCACAGGTTATAATGGCATTGTGCATTCATCTAGTTCTGTTTATTGCAGGCTGGCTGTGCAAATGGTCATCTGCCTCAAATCAAAGTCTTTTTTATGTTTTCTCCTGGAGAAGCCACATTGTTCTCATGTCCAAGCTGCATTAATTTTAATTTTCATCCAATATTACACTTGAACATAGTTAAAATTAATTTATAGAAGTCACTTACATTTCTTATTTTCTATCCATAATTGTAGTTTCTCCTGTCAACACGGCTGATCAGTGTGACAGACCTAGCCGGGAGAGAGACTTCTGGAGGGGACTGTATGCTAGCCTCTTGCCGATCGATCGTGGGCCCTTGCATTTGGGGGAACGGTGCCCTTTGTGAGCTGTATGCCTGGGGACCCTTGAGGTGGTATTACTGTGGATTCGGGTCCTGGTCCCCCAGGACACACAGACTCTGGGGACCCTGGATTTGCCATATTGGAATAGTGGCTGATTCATAATGCTGGGACAGATACTGTTAGGAGATGCTGATGTAAATTCCAACACCTGTCTGTCTATTGTCTGCTAAAATGTGTATTGTAAATAAGTCTACTATGGGATCTAAGAGTCATTAGATCCCCATTGTTGTTTGTGTTAATTAACTCTGCTATTGTGTGAAGAAGAGTCTATGTTGATTGTGATAATGTTGATTGGATTTTCTGAACTACAAGACGGCCAGTCTGGCCTAAAGGTCATGTCTGAGTCATCTAGGCTGCCTAAAGGGATTAGTTAATTAGCTCATGTTAATTAGGTTAATTAGGTTACAGCTGTATTGTTAGAGTAATATGAGCAGTGTATAAAAGCCTGTATTTTGCAATAAAGGAGATTCCTGTTTGAACTTACATACAGCCTGCCTGGTGTTTGTTCTGAGCTATCACAACTGGGTTAGAACGGCACATAGCTGTAGTTCTAATCCCGGAACATTGGATGACCGAACCATCAGACGTTGCAATCTGATTCAATAGCTGCAGAGGAGTGTCGGGAGAGTGGAACCGAGCGAGCAAGGGGCTCGTTACAATCAGAATATACATTCTTTGGAAAAACAGAATATTATTCATTGAGGGATTGCAAATAATCATTGAAGAAATAAAAACATGTAATAGCAGAACTGCTAAGTAACTGTCAAAGCTGAAAATTGTAAAATACCTGTGACAATTCATAGGCAAGCTTTACACAGACTTCTAGTATGGAAAGAGTTAACATAGACGTATGTATTTAAGAGAAAAAAACCTACCATTAGGCTGTATTACGATACCCAATAGTGTATGTATATTGAAACCATTGCATTTATCATTGTACCTAATGCAGACCTTATTTATTAGAAATTATCGCATATATTGTCCATTAACAAAAACCACTCTATTACATAAGTATAAAGTACTTTGCCTGTATCTTATCATTACAGTTAATGTATGTACATTTTGCAGAAGAAGTCTACAGTCATCCATGGTCAGAAGAGTTTCCGCTGACCAAAATGTTTACCATTTCATGACAAAAGAGAGCTGAGACACATAATTGCATACAGTGCTCAAGATCTGCATAAGTACTGTCAGTCTAAAGAAGCAGGGAATGTTCAGAGAAATAAATATTTATTTACCATGTTACAGTTTCTAGTTACTACAATATTACATTTTTCCTAAGTTCTTTAAGTGCTAAATGTTTTTGCCCACATATTGACATATGAATTAGATTTTCAGAAAAGTAGGTATAAAAAAAATAACTTTTTTTATGCAGTCAGGCAGACCCTTACCACTACATAGTTTTTTTTTTTTTTTTATATAATCTTTATTTTAAGAATATTTTTATTTAACAACATACAGATAGAAAAGGTATAAATTATGTTACATAGACGGCCTTTTTGGGGTACACTTTTCACAGAAAGAAAACATAACTCAGGAATACACACAATGAGGGATCGTTTCAGAGGGATGTATGATCATCATCTCACTATAGCATCATATGAATTCACACATCTATGGATCTCCCCTACAGTCCCCTCCGGGACATCACTGAGGAGGAGTAAAACCTTCAATCAAGAGCAGGGATCACATAGCGATCCGAGGTACCAAGGCCCAGCAAAGAAATCAAAAACATAGATCAAGATGAGAATGGAAACAAAATGAACTGTAAACAAAAAATAAAAGGGGGTGTTACACCTTTTAGCATGGTAAACCAACTTAAACTGTGTTAGGTTTGTCAAAACTCTACCGCACTTTTGCTCTCCAGTCAGTGCCGCACCGGGACCCCAACATCCCGACCCCGTCAATCAGGTGGGGCCATCGTCTGTGAGGGTCCCGGGACGGATGACACTGCCGGACTGGTATATTGTATCCAGGTAGCCCAGATTGAATAATACTTCTCATATCTGTCTTTACATTTCGCCATCCCTTCCTCTGCAGCCATGATATTATTGACTAAAGTTATCCATTCAGTTCGGGTAGGTACCTGAGGCTTCTTCCAATATATTGGGATTAGCCTTTGGGCCGCATTAAGCAGTTGTGGTAGTATCGACTTACGGTATTGGCCAAGAGGAATGGTGGGGAAATGCAGTAGGGCCTCCATGGGGAAGTCTGGGAGCTCCAGGTCAAAAATGATTTTGACCTGAGCGTGAATATCCAGCCAGTAAGGTCCCTATTTGGGACACTCCCACCAGACGTGGAGGAATGAGCCTCTAAGGCCACATTCTTTCCAGCATGTGGCTGAAAGAGACGGGTATATCTTGGCAAGTTTGGAAGGGACCCTATACCATCTGGTTAGGAATTTATAGCTATTCGCATTTTTGTGTCTACTGTGCTGGAGTGTGTGAGGCTATAAAGATGATCCAGCTGAGGCTCAGTAAAAACGTGCTGAAGGTCCCTCTCCCAATCCCTAATAAATCCCGGCTTTCCCTCATTGTTCATGGATTGCAGTAAGTCATATAGTACCAATATTGCGTGGGGGATAGCAGAGGTTGACATACATAGGTGCTCGAAGGGTGATGCCAGAATGAGAGAGCGAACTCCACGGGGTAGACTATTAATGAAATGCTGGAGCTGTCTATAACGCCACTCGTCCATTGGGAAGGTGCCATACTGTTCCCTTAGTGTCGCCAAAGGCAACAAGCCTTGGTCTTGGACAAATCTACCACATCTGGACTCTCCATCAGCCGCCCACGCCCAAAAAAAGGACAGATGCTCCCCTGGATTAAACCAGGGGAAGCCACCCAGTGGTGCCAGAGGGGAAGTCAGCGGAGCAAGCCTTCCCCTCCTATTCAAAGCATCCCAGATTGTCAGGGCATGGGAGGCCATGGGAAAAACCAGCATTGAAAAATGCCTGCACTCCCGTGGAACCCAGGTTCAGGAACCCGTGGACAGGTTCCGGCCCGCTAGGAATTTGTCAAGTGGCACCCAAAGTTTCAAGGTGACACCGTGATACCAGTCTAGAATGAGCTGTAAAGCTATAGCTTCGTAACATCTGCAGACCACTGGGACCCCCAAACCCCATCTTGCTTTAGGGCGCTGTATCGTGCGGAGGGCCAGCCTAGGGCATTTCCCACTCCAAATATATTGTATAAACATGCTGTTGAGGGTTGAGAAGAAAGTCCTAGGCAAGGTAATAGGCACCATCTGCAGGAAGAACAGGATACGGGGCAGCACATTCATTTTGAGGACACTGAAGAGCCCATCCAAGAAAAAGCAGATCCGTCCCATTTTTTTAGGTCTACTCTGATAGTGGAAAGCAATGGCCTGGAGCAGCTTGGGAGCAGCTTGCGGGCAAGTATATCCCCAGGTATTTCAAGGAGGTTTGACACCATGTAAATGAGAAGGCAGTCTGCAGCTGTGTACGTAAACCCAGGGAGACATTCAGGGATAGAATTTCTGACTTGTTGTAATTTATCTTGAAATTGGACAGAAGGTTGAATTCTCTTAGTTCTGCCATGTTGTTAGGCAGCAATATCAGGGGCTCAGAGACATAGAATAGTACATCGTCTGCGTAAGCGGACAGTTTATGTTCAGTCGGCCCTACGGTGAAGCCCTTGATATTTTTATTAAGGCGGATTTTGTTAAGCAGCGGCTCTAGGGTTAAAGCAAAAATAAGAGGGGACAAAGGGCATCCCTGGCTCGTCCCATTGCCAATCGGGAATGTGTCTGACAGTAGTCCATTTACTTTTACCTTAGCGGTCGGGGAACTATAAAGAGAGGATATCCATGCTAACATGTTAGGGCCCAGGCCAAGCCTGACCAACCCTGCCCTCATATATGTCCAGTCTACCCTGTCAAATGCCTTCTCTGCATCAGTGGAAAGCAAAAGTCAGGGGTGGGTTTTAGCCTGAGATTCCACCCAATGAATCAGTTCTATTTGAGTTGTCCCTTGCCTCCCTTCCCATTATGAACCCCGTTTGATCAGGGTGTATGACTGTTGGGAGGAGCGGCTTAAGTCTATTGGCCAAGATTTTCGCCAAAATGTTCACATCGGTGTTCAGAAGTGATATAGGCCTATAGTTCCCCAGCATGGTGTGATCTTTCCCTTCCTCCGGGAGGATTGTGATATCTGCCTTCAACGCCTCACTAGGCATTGCTGTGCCAGAAAGTAAAAATAAAGGAGAAAATGCTGCGCCAATTAAACAAATAAAATAAAAGTAATAAAACAATAAGCAGCCAACACCACCAATTAGACTAATTGTGACAATAAATATATAAACAAAAAGTGTAGCGCTATAATGTGTCAGTCGGCAACACTAGAATGTGTTGAATAACAAACAGTGTATATCAAAAGTTAGGTCATAATAGACCTCATATGGAGGACAATGAACCAATGGAAAATCCACTAATCAAAGGAAACCACTATTATCACGTCCTCTGTGGTAAAACAATGTGAATTAAATGTGCATCACACAGCTTAAGCCCAAACCCTCAGAACATTTAATCAGACGGAGACATCTTGGAGTATAGACATATAGCTCATAATATCATCTATTCTTATTATTGATGGACTCCTCCAATGATCAGCCAGGTATGAGAATAACGTACCCCAGTTGATGTCTTTTTAGACGAAACGCGTCGGGTGTAGGACGCTACCTCAATCATCTGTCTACTGCGCTAAACACAACTTTCTATGTTTTTATGAATTTTGTTTTTATCTGGAAATTTTCGTTGGAATTTTTTATACAATAAATCCCCTGATAAATTGGAATTTACACTATGTGGAGCCTTCTTTCTCCTATTCCTCATGTCTCAAACTGCCTGCGACCCAAGTGAGTGCTGGAGGACGAATTGGGAGACTGTTCGTGACTGGAGTTCTTCTTAGGATCCTTCGATTGCGGACCAGGAACAGCTATAACCCTACCGTGCTTCACGGTTCAAGCTCGTATGACTCACCGCTGAACGGCCTGTGAGTCCACCGCGTCCGGTAAGGGCATTTTACGTTATTCTCATACCTGGCTGATCATTGGAGGAGTCCATCAATAATAAGAATAGATGATATTATGAGCTATATGTCTATACTCCAAGATGTCTCCGTCTGATTAAATGAACTGTCCTCACCTCAGAGACTCATCACTTACCCTTACCCCTACATGCTGGTGTTTTGTTCTGAGGGTTTGGGCTTAAGCTGTGTGATGCACATTTAATTCACATTGTTTTACCACAGAGGACGTGATAATAGTGGTTTCCTTTGATTAGTGGATTTTCCATTGGTTCATTGTCCTCCATATGAGGTCTATTATGACCTAACTTTTGATATACACTGTTTGTTATTCAACACATTCTAGTGTTGCCGACTGACACATTATAGCGCTACACTTTTTGTTTATATATTGCTGTGCCAGAGGCCAATGATGTAAAGTAGGCACACGTGGGCCTAGACAGCACCTCCGAATATTTTTTGTAATAGGCATTTGTGCAGCCGTCGGGGCCAGGACTCTTCACATTAGGAAGGTCTTTGATCACTGCCTCAATTTCCAGTATAGAGATGGGTGCATCAAGCTGCTCGCCAATAGAGGCTGCTAGCTGTGGGGATTGGGCCTCTGTGAGGTATTTTAGGATGCGGTCAGTCCGCTGGGACTCCGCAGATCCCGGTAAAGTACCCAGGAGGTGATACAGTTGGGCGTAATAATCCCTGAAAGTGTTAGCTATTTTCGAGGAGTGAATGACAGATGTTCCCGTCGGTGAGGTGAGTTTATGAACATGTCCCAAATCGTGTTGGTGTTTGAGGGCTCTAGCCAGTAACCTCCCACATTTGTTACCAAATTCATAGAATTTGTATGCCACATGGCGTATTCGAGCCCTGATTTTAGTGTCCAGAAATGCGGCCAGTTCCTGTCTAAGGGAATTTAGTTTTAACACCAAAGGATATTGGGGAACTGGAGGAAGTGCAGAGAAGGGCAACCAAACTGATAAGAGGCATGGGGGAGCTCAGCTATGAGGAAAGATTAGAGGAACTAAATTTATTCACTCTTGAGAAGAGGAGAATAAGGGGGGATATGATCAACATGTTCAAATATATAAGGGGTCCATATAGTGAACTTAGTGTTGAGTTATTCACTTTACGGTCAACACAGAGGACAAGGGGGCACTCTTTACGACTGGAGGAAAAGAGATTTCATCTCCAAATACGGAAAGGTTTCTTCACAGTAAGAGCTGTGAAAATGTGGAATAGACTCCCGCCAGAGGTGGCTCTGGCCAGCTCAGTAGACTGCTTTAGGAAAGGCCTGGATACTTTCCTAAATGTACATAATATAACTGGGTACTAGCATTTATAGGTAAAGTTGATCCAGGGAAAATCCGATTGCCTCTTGGGGGATCAGGAAGGAATTTTTTCCCCTGCTGTAGCAAATTGGAGCATGCTCTGCTGGGGGTTTTTTGCCTTCCTCTGGATCAACTGTGGGTATAGAATTGGGTATATTGGATTGTACGATTGTTTTTGTTTTGTTTTTTTTTGTTTTTTTTTATGGTTGAACTGGATAGACTTGTGTCTTTTTTCAACCTGACTAACTATGTAACTATGTATTGTAGGAGTAACGCGCCTTTTGTGGACTAGTTCCGCCGTACGTATTTTGTCTAGTAAGTTCAGTAGTTCCCCCTCCCAAGCCTTCTTCAGTTGCGCACCTTGGGATATCAGCTCCCCGCGGACTACCGTTTTATGTCCCTCCCACACCGAGCCCATGCCTACCTCGCCTGGTTTATTCTGTGCAAAATACAGGGAAATGATGTCCGATACCTGTTTTTGAGCTACCGCATCATCCAGGATGCCTTCATTCAGGTGCCAGCTCCATGTCCGTGCCTCCATAGACAGGGGATGCAGGAAAATGGAGACCAGCGCATGATCTGCGATTGTGATGGAGCTGATAGAGGTGCCAGACAGGAAATCAAGGGAGTATTGATCCATCAGCAGGAAGTCTATCCAAGTATAGACATTGTGTGTGGCCGAAAAATAGCTATAGTCCCTATCTGTTGGGTGTAGTAGTCTCCAACAATCAACCAAATGGTGTGCCTGCAGAGATTTCCGAAAGTGTTTCAGAAAGGCAAATGAGTGGGTTGAGCGGCCTGAGGACATGTCTAGTAGTGGGACTGGGCTGATATTGAAATTGCCTCCTAGAATGAGCTGGCCCTCCCTGAAGGAAGACAGAGACTCCAGAACAGAATCAAGGAAGGTAAGTTGTTTGCTATTTGGGGCATACACAGCTGCAAACGTGAACCTACGGTTGTAAATGGTTCCCTTGACAAACACAAACCAGCCATCAGGGTCAAGTAATTGGTCCGTTAGGACAAAGGGACAATGTCTGTGGACCGCAGTGGCCACCCCCCTGACTTAAGGCGAGGGGAGTTGCTGAGGTACTAGGAGTTGTACAAATGTGTGGGAAGGCGGGGGACCGAGTCAGTGCTGAAGTGCGTTTCCTGCAAAAAACACTACATAATTTTTGATAGATCTAAAGTAGGATCAGATTGTAATTTGTGTGGTGAGCTTAAAGTGGTTGTAAAGGCAGAAGGTTTTTTTTTATCTTAACCACCGTGATCGATCGTGACAGAGCAGGAACGTGGATCTGTGTGTGTAAACACACAGATCCACAGCCTGTCAGGGGAGAGGAGACAGATTGTATGTTCCTAGTATATAGGAACGCCAATTGGTCTCCTCCCATAGTCAGTCCCATCCCCCCACAGTTAGAATCACTCCCTAGGTATCACATTCAACCCCCCTAGTGTTAACTCCTTCCCTGCCAGTGATGTTTATACAGTAATCAGTGCATATTTATAGCACTGATCGCTGTATAAATGTCACTGGTCCCAAAATAGTGTCAAAGTCACAATAAAAATTGTAGATCAACACCATTACTAGTAAAAAAAAAAATAATAATAATAAAAATGCCATAAATCAGCAATCTATTGCGTAGGCACTATAACTTTTGACCAAACCAATCAATATACGCTTATTGCGATTTTTTTTTTTTTTTTACTAAAAATATGTAGAAGAATACATATCAGCCTAAACTAAGGAAAAACTTTTTATTTTTTAATTGGGATATTTATTATAGCAAAAATTTAAAAATATTGTGGTTTTTTTTCATAATTGTTGCTCTTTTCTTGTTTATAGCGTACAAAAAAAAAAAAAAAAAAACGCAGAGGTGATCAAATACCACCAAAAGAAAGTTCTATTTGCAGGGAAAAAAATTATAACAACTTCATTTGGGTACATTGTTGCATGAGCGCGCAATTGTCATTCAAAATGTTACAGTGCTGAAAGCTGAAAATTGGCCTGGGCAGGAAGGGGGTGAAAATGTCCTGTATTGAAGTGGTTAATGCATTCTATGTATTAAGATAAAAAGCCTTCTGTGTGCAGCAGCCCCCTTCAGCCCCCCTGATACTTACCTGAGCCCATCTCTATCCAGCGATGTCCACGAGTGTCTCAGCCATCTGGGACTCTTCCCCCTGATTGGCTGAGACATAGCAGTGGCACCATTGGCCCCCACTGCTGTCAATCAAACTCAGTTAGCCAATGAGGAGAGAGAGGGGGCAGGGCCGAACCATGGCTCTGTGTCTGAATGGATACACAGAGCTGCAACTCGGGCAAGCCCATAGCAAGCTGCTTGCTTTGGGGGCAGTCAACAGGAGGGAGGGGCCAGGAGCTCCAGCCAGGGACCCGAGAAGTGAAGGATCTGGGCTGCCCTGTGCAAAACCACTGCACAGAGCAGGTATTACATGTTTATTTTATTAAAATTAATGTAAAGTCTCATTTTTTTTTCTAAGGCAGGCCGAGCACGGTTCGAATCTCCACTGCTGCCTGCTGAACTAGCCGAGATTCGAACCGTGTATGGGCAGGCTAAATCTACTAAGCATTGTAGCCACTAGAAATAATCACTGTCTTTTCCTGGCAAGGATGGCTTCCCCTGCCCCCCCCCCCCCCCCCCCCCACCAGGAGAGGACAATGGCCCAGCAGGAGGGATTCCCATATCTGTCTGTGTTGATGGGGGAATTGAGCAAATTTCTTTCTTGCAACCCGTGGTTGCAGGAAAGAAATTAGCTCTGTGTATGGCCGGCCTAAGGCTAACCTCATATAGCCATGTAAAGTGGTTTTAAAGGTGGCTATAATCAGCCTTCCTAGCAGAAGAATTTTTCACTTAATCATTGTCCTGCAATATTTTGAGTAATTTGGTTGGAAAATGATAGCATCTGCTAGTGGCTGTATGTATGTATGTATGTACGTAACTATGGTATATTTTTGTGGACCCTCATAATGATCTCTGAAAATGCTCAGAATTTTAGTATTTGTGCTGAACATCTGGAACTGTCAGAATAAAACTTGCCATAGACAATTCTTTAATACTCAAGCAAAATCAGACTTTAATTATGAAGTCCGAAAACACATAATTAAGAGAAGCTGGGATTTTGAAGCGTTCGAAAAAGTGGAGAAAGCAAATCTATTCAACAAGCTGACTTGCTCTGAAATAACAACTCATGTGAAACAAGATTCCCCATCTGTGAATCTAAAAATCATTAAACATACAACAGGAGCATGAGACAAAATTGTAACGGCGTCCAAATTACCGGGCTTTAATTGTTCATCATATGATCACATAAAAAAGCCAACAGGTTTCAGGAGCCACAACACCTGCTGTCCCTGCTTAAACTGACACATACTGTACAATTAAAAGAAAGGAAAGTATCCTCGCAAAGGACTAAGTACTACTAGATTAAGGGTTTGGAGGTGGTTAATAGAACTGCTGCCTCTACCAATTACTTCCACTAGGTGGAGTAAACAGAATGAAAAGGAAAACAAAGTAGATATGGCGCTGTTTTACTGTTAGCAAATATTGGTTGAAGGTATGATACTAGAAATGTGTGTAAAATATATTACATATATATACTACTCCCTTTTGAAAAAAATCCTAGAAATAAGGAGATAATTCCCAGCATTCCTGTTAGTAAATGTTACCAATGTGTATCAATTGTGAAACCAAATGAAAACAAAACAAAAAGTACATATACCGTGTGGTTTTTAGACTAAAACAAAACAAAGTGTGTAATCCTTGGTGTGGAAAATCAATGTATATATAATACCCGTTAGGATAAAAGCGAACTAAAAAAATAAAATAAACGACTAAATACAGTTACTGTGCATACTGAATCTAAGATGCAATTACAATTACTATGTATGCCAAAATTGATCTGGAGTGCAATTACTATTTAGAACAACAGGCAGATCCTTTATGTGTACAATTCTACAATGTCCATTACAAATAAAAACTAATAGGAGAAACTTCAAATGACTAAAAAAATTATAAATTATAAAGTGCTCTTGTGCCAGTGAAGAAATCCATGTTCTAATCTGGTGGACTTTTCAGTGAATAAACATACTGGTGATTGGGTCGAGAGGTCACTGTCCGCTCTGCCCCCTCCCCACGTTTCCCTGTTACGCTGGCGTGACGTCGGCGGCATCCTCGCCGCGGCGCCTACATAGGCATCTCCCGGGTGGGTTCTGGCACACAGGGCTCCCTGCACACCGGTTTGCACGCCAGTCCAGGTTTCTCCTTCTTCCACCAGCCAACTTCATTCCAGGTAATTTTTCACTAGCACTACCTTTCTTGGTCCCTCACCTTCACTTCCCCTGCCGTCACTGATGGTCTGTTGGTTTGCACTTTTCTCCACTATTACTTTATACTTCAGCCCTTTGGCTGTCTACCTCACCCAGCACTCCACTCCTTAACTGGGCTTTTTCTACCCACTTCCTCACACCCTCCCTCTGTGCATACATATTCCACTTTAATCACCCCTTTGCCTATTCCCACCTAGGTTGCCTTGTGTCCCTCTGCCTGCCCTGGTTGCTGCCTGTTGGGGCGCTTCGGATGAAGATGTCCGCCGCGGCTCCCAGGGGAGAGTATTACTGCGGATGGCTATGTTGCCCGATACCACATCACCACCATACAGACCCAGTGAGTTTACAGGTTTTTGGGTTGGGGTTTCACCCCGCCATTTTATATGCTTACTCATAGTTCATCATTGAGCCAATCTCTTTACCCATAGATGCTTCTTGTGCTTGCTCCTGACGAGTGGCCTTCTAGCCACGAAACGCATAGAGCTGCCATACGCTTCGTTACCAACCAACACTTCCTGATATCAAGTTTACCCTTTACCCCCCCTTTTGAGGATCAATGAGGTAATGGGCCTTGCAAGTATTAACATGTATTACCAGTTTATATTCCTAATTTTTTTAGTGAACCCTGGAAGTTTATTGCTTGCTATACAATGTGGTAATGAACTCATAACATTTTATGTTTTGTACCATTATGCTACTGTTGTCATGTATTGTATATATTTTATATTTGCTATATCTGGCTGTACACCATGGCAATCAATAAAACCTTTCCAATAGTTCTACCAATTTATTTTATTGCTATTACATGCTTCATTTAAAGTCCCACCCCTTTGTTCTCCTCCCCCCGTTTTTCTCGATTTATGTGATAATATGATAAACAAAATTAAGCAATTTTGAATGCTTTACCATTTAGTCTGTTGTATGTTTTATCTCATTATGATGTGTGTTGGTCTATCTGTTTCCCCAAAATGATCTGGCTGTCTTATTTTTTCCCTGGAAACTTTCATTTAGGGTTATCACATGCTCCTGCTAGACATTGGATCATTGCCCAATCTGATAAATAGGAGGTTGGTTTGGGAGGTACTACACACATACACGGATCAGCCATAATATTATGACCACTGACAATTAAAGGGAATATCTCGTTACAATGGCATCTGAAAATTGGTGGGATATATTCGGCAGCAAGTGAACATGATGTCCGTGAAGTTGTTGTGGTGAAAGCAGAAAAAAAATGGGCATCGCAGTTTGTTGTGCATGGGGCTGTGTAGCCCATGGTGACCCATGTCCACAGCCAAAAGCTTCTACAATGGTCAAATGAACATCAGAACTGGACTAAGGAGCAATAGAAGAAGATGGCCTGGTCTGATGAATCACGTTTTCTTGTGGATGGCCGGGTGCATGTGCATCACTTACCTGGGGAAGAGATGGCACCAGGATGCGATATAAGAAGGCACGCTGACAGAGGCAGTGTGATGCTTTGGGAAACCTTGGGTCCTGCCATTCATGTGGATGTTACTTTGGTGTCAATGCCTTAATGGGTCAGGGCTGTTTTAGTAAAAGGGGGACATACTCAATATTAGGTGGGTGGTCATAATGTTATGGCTGATCGGTGTGTATAACTTACTTTCTATACTAGTCTTTTTCTGTCACCTGCTATCATACTTATAAATTGTATTTTGCAATAGTGCAGAATGCTTTTGTTTTGGATAGGGAGGTTGTCGCTTAGGCCCCTTTCACATTTCTGTTCCGATCAGGTCTGTCTGTTTTCAGGTATCCCTTTGGACAGGTGGGTGTAAAAGGACTTGTTTCCATTTACATCCATCTACCTCCAGGTCTGATTTGGTCCAGAAAAAAGAACAGAAGAAGACTGGGGCCTTTTCTGGTTTTGCAGTGCAGATCAGAGGTAGCCCAATATAATCAGACAGTATACACTGCTGGCTGCCCATAGAGCTCAACAGGGTCTGCCCATGTCTGCTCTGCATAAACTGAGCAGGCACAAATATATTAGTCCTGTTCGGCTCCAATCAGCAGGGGGTCTGTTCATAGATTCCCTGCTGACAGAGACGGACACTGCCTCAAGCAAAGGGGCATTAAAGTATATGCCAGGGGTATTGAACTAAAATTCATGGAGGTCTGATCAGTAAAATTTTCTTCAAGCAGAGGTCCGAATCCCATGTTTGTGCAATGTTTCAGATTATTCCCATCACAGCCCCCTAAGTTTATATCACAATCCCGTTCCTTCATCAGTGTCTTCAGTCCCTTGCACATCACAATCCCCCACGTCACATCAGTTTACCCTTCACATGTGTCCACTGCCTCCTTCAACCCACCCCCCACGGTACAGCCATCCTTTGTATCACCCCCACACCATCTTTCCCCATTTACATCCCCCTACAGCACTGCCCCCCTTTACATCACCCCTCACATCACTGCCCCTCTTCACATCACATCTCCCCTCCCCCACAGCACTTGCTCCCATTAACATCACCCTCCCCCTACAGCACTGCTCCCATTTTACATCACCTCCCCCACCATCACAATAATGTGCTCTGCCCCTTCACATCTGCCCCCCTTCAAATCACCCCCCACACACCCACAGCACTGCCCCTTTCACGTCACCCTCCTGTCCCCCCGCCTTCACAGCCATGTCCTCTTGCCCATGCTCTCCTTCCTTAAACAGTGAAGAGCAGGAGGCACAGCAGCATTGAATGGAGGATGGGAGTGGGAGCTGCTAGGGTTAACTTTTAATACTACTAAGCTGGTGATTGGTTGCCAGGACCACCCAGTGCCCTAGCAACCAGTCACCTGCTAGTTAATCTGGAAAGCTACAGATTCTCAATGCTACACCAACAGGTGTGAAAAAATGGACTTTGTAGGCACCAGTCATAAAATCAAATACCAAAATTTTTATTTATACAAAAATACAAACAACACACATATTGTTAAAACATTGCAGCGTGTTGCAAAACAATGACAAGTGCTCTCTCATATATACATCAAAGCACAAAGAGGGGTACCCCTTAGAGCAGAAGGAACAGCAGAGGTTACCACCCTTTATTAGGCATAAGAGACATCAAACCAGTGTATCTCTCTACATGTTTCGCAATTGAATGCTTCTTCAGGAGCCTGTTTGAGTCATCTGTAGAAAGAGAGGGGAGAGAGCAAACGCCAACATATATAGAGAAAAATTACTATACATTCTGAAATTGCATGGATAAAGCGTCTCAGTCAGTGTTTACGAGAACCAGAGGGGGGCCATCCAGTGAACCCAGCAGCCAGCCATATACTGGTGACAACCAATCACATGCGGGGACGTGTCTGGTAGCAAAATAGTAACAGCGATAGCTCACAGTACAATAGTAGAAAGAAGAGTCCCAACTGCCAAGGAGAGATTTTTAGGTAATACCAAGTAAACCCAAACGGGTGGTAAAGTTGAGGCCAAATTCACTGTGTGAAGCAGGAGTGGGAAAAAGGGAGGAAAGAAAAAAAGGGGGGGGGATAAGGAAAGACCAAGCGGGGACCAAGGGGGAATATGGCTAGACAATAGGACAGGGGAAAGGGAATACAGAAGGGGAAGCGGGATGGAAGAAAGGGAAGCAAGCAAGAAAAAGAGAGAGGGGGGGAGAAAAGGGAGAAAAGAAACAGAAGGAAAGGTAAAGAAAAAGAAAAAAAGAAAGAAAGAAAGAAAGGGGGGGGGGTAAAAAAAAAAAAGGAGAAAAAGGGGGAGGAGGAAATAGAAGGGGGGGGAAGGGGAAAGGACGGAGGGGGGGGGGGGAGGGGAAAAGAGAAGGAGGAAAGAAAAGGGGAAGGGAGGCCGATGGAAGGGAAAAGTTGGGGAAGAGGGGGGGGGAGACATGGAGAAAAAGAAGAAAGAGAGATAAGAAAGCATTAGAAGGAATGTAGAAACTGATGGGGCTGAATAGATATGTCCATTTAAGCATACCTCCAAGCGGACTAGAGATTGCAGATAGAAAGGAAACATGCTGCAATGTTTTAACAATATGTATGTTGTTTGTATTTTTGTATAAATAAAAAAATTTTGGTATTTGATTTTATGACTGGTGCCTACAAAGTCAATTTTTTCACACCTGTTGGTGTAGCATTGAGAATCTGTAGACTCAGGACGTTGGCACTGCTTTACCCATGAAGTCTCCACAGACCATCCTGTGATGAGATTTGGCACCCCACTTTAAAAATCTGGAAAGCTAACCCATGCAACTCCCACTCCTGTCCTCCATCCAGTGCGGGTGTGCCTTCCTCTCTCAGTTCATTGCTATCCTACTTCCCGCTCTCTGTTCTACCTTGAGAAATACAGAGGCAGAAGCCAGGGGGAAAGAAGCAGCTCCTAAATGGCATGGCCACGGGTCTGGATAGTGGCTCAGTCAGGACCTGGACTACAGTCCATCATTTATTGATGCCTGGTCTATGAGAACCCTTAGCTTTTGAGATGACTACATTAATGACTATCTTTGTGGTTTATTAGTGTTTTAAGCTAAATTAGGTAGTAAAGCAGTACATAGGCAAAAACAAAGACACTTTATGGCCTCTGAGCTTTGAACTTAGTACATTTCAAATTAAAGCTTCATGGCCTGGCCTGTGCTCAGAGTTCACTAGGATACCTTGCATGCACAGATAAGAATCTCAGTGCAAATGTGCAATTATGCTACTGGGGTCATAGTGACCCCATATTTTCACTTTTGCAGTCAAATTTGAGGAAACTCCAATATATCTTTGCTATCTGTGCATCCTTAAAGCAGAAAACATATTTCTTACCTTTTGGATGTTTTCTCAGATGAAAGCATCATGGCTGATTGCATGGGCTTTTGAACAAATCTCCCCCAATAACATACAGTGTAAGGCCCCTTTCACGCATGTGGACCTTTGATTTTGTTCAGGTGGACCTGAACAGATGCTCCATGTAACTCTATGGAGCGGCGGGTGTCAGCGATGACATCTCCGCTGACATCCGATCCGCTCTGATGCGCTCCGCTAAATCCAGACGATGGAAACCCTATTTTCCATCTGGCAGATCGGATGAAAACGGACAGGTGTCCTTAACAACCAGCAACTCTCATAGATGTTAAGGAGCGGGTGACCGCCATATCCTTAACAACCAATGAGTCATCAGCTATCTGCGGGGTAGTAGTATACACTCCGGACACTTTCTTAGGTACATATGTTCAATTGCTTGGTAACACAAATTGCTAATCAGCCAATCACATGTCAGCAACTGAATGCATTTAGGTATCTAGATGTGGTGAAAGGGACTTGCCGAAGTTCAAAGCAAGCATCAGAATGGGGAAGAATGGGGAATTAAGTGACTTTGAACATGGCATGGTTGTTGTGCCACATGGGCTGGTCTGTGTATTTAAGAAAATGTAGATCTACTGGGATTTTAAAGCACAACCATCTCTAGGATTTACAGAGAATGGTCCGAAAAAGAGAAAATATCCAGTGAGTGGCAGTTGTGTGGCAGAAAATGCCTTATTGATGTCAGAGATCAGAGGAGAATGGGCAGATTAGTTTGAGATGATAGAAAGGCAACAGTAACTCAAACCACTCGATACAACCAAGGTATGCAGAATACCATCTCTGAACGCACAACACATGGAACCTTGAAGCAGATGGGCTACAGCAGCAGACGACCACACCGGGTGCCTCTCCTGTCAGCTAAGAACTGGACACTAAGGCTACAATACGATTGGAAAAAGGTTGCCTGGTCTGATGAGTCTTGATTTTAGCTGCAACATTCAGATGTTAGGGTCAGAATTTTGCATAAACATCATGAAAGCATGGATCCATCCTGCCTTGTATCAAAGGCTCAGGCTGGTGGTGGTGTAATGGCATGTGGGGATATTTTCTTGGCACACTTGGGGCCCCTTAGTACCAATTGAGCATTGTTTAAATTCCACGGCTTACCTGAGTATTGTTGCTGACCGTGTCCATCCCTTTATGACTACAGTGTTCCCATCTTCTGATGGCTACTTCCAGCAGGATAATGCACCATGTCACTAAGCTCAAATCAGTTCAAACTGGTTTCTTGAACATGAGTTCACTGTACTCCAATAGCCCCCACAGTCATCAGATCTCCATCCAAAAGAGCACCTTTGGGATGTGGTGGAATGGGACATTAGCATCATGGATGTGCAGCCAACAAATCTGCAGCAACTGTGTAAAGCTATCATGTTAATATTGACCAAAATCTCTGAGGAATGTTTTCAACACCTTGTTGACTCTATGCCACCTAGAATTAAGGCAGTTCTGAAGGCAAAAGGGGGTCTATCCTGGTACTAGCAAGGTGTACCTAAAAAAGTGCCGGTGGAAGGCACATGTGCAGCGCTCTGTGAGATGGACACTTAATCACAGAGCTCCATCCCCCTCGGTCCATCTGGCGCTTTCAGTAGTGAGCAGCATCACCCCAGAGAAGCAAGCACGGGAACCGTTTTATGTCAGTGGGGTGAGCTAAATATGGCTTACGGGCACGATTTGAAGCACTTCCAGGGGAGGAAGAAGAATACAGGATGGAAGGGCCGCGCCATGAGGCAGCTCACACAAGGATCCCTGTCTTGTCTCCCTGGCGGGACTCACTACAAGAGGAGGTATGCGGAGGGGCCCCCATTATCTCATAACTCAGGGGCCTGACATCACCAGCTCCCATGTTGTCTCTAATCAACCAGACACTAGATGACATGCTCATGTCCCCCCCAGATGCGGCCTCACTGAGGCCTAATGTGACTTATCAGGATATGGGGCTAAATACCCCACAGCCACATGATATCTCCCTCATGTTCACTAAATTTGCAAAGTTGCTGGACAGGGGCCTAGCTCAGACCGCAGCCAGAATTACTTCTGACATTAAAATGGATCTCCAACTTTTGCGCTCCACTCCACAAATCAAGAATATGGGTTATCCAATCCAAATCTTCGGCGATATCTCCCCATACACGATTCAGAGAGCGCAAGCACTCAAATCCCTTTTGACAGCGATGACACAGAAGAACATCAAATAATGGTGACTTTTCACTTTCAGTCTGAAGTTCGAGTTTAACAATAAGCCCTTCAGATTTTCGACATTTCGGGAAGGAGAGAACATTCTACAGAAACTGGGCATAATTTCCAGAGATCCACCTTCTCCGATGCAGTCTTCAACCTCAAGCCTGACCAAACGACCACCTCCGTCTAGCCCACTCACCTCTCTGTGGCAGAAGCCTAAAACCATAAAAGCCAAAGAAGGACTAACCCCTCTGAATTGGAGTTCCCACTCACTTAACTTTTTTAACCCCCATTCTTGGGGCTAGGTCCCTATGGACCTTCCGGCATTAATGCTCCCCTGGATTTACAAACCCATCAATCTCACAGAGATCCTGTTCCACCTTTATAACAAGCCTATTCCCTCCAACTTTCCACACAACTTATATACTAATGCCGCGTACACACAAGCGGACTTTACGGCAGACTTTGCCCGGCGGACGGGATTTGGTCGGACAATTCGATCGTGTGTGGGCTCCAGCGGACTTTGTTTTCTCAAAAGTTTGACGGACTTAGATTTGAAACATGTTTTAAATTAATCCGTTGAAATCGAGTCCGGTCGAAAAGTCCGCCGTCTGTATGCTAGTTCGACGGACAAAAATCAACGCTAGGGCAGCTATTGGCTACTGGCTATGAACTTCCTTGTTTTAGTCCGGTCGTACGTCATCACGTACGAATTCGACGGACTTTGGTGGATTGTGTGTAGGCAAGTCTGTTCATTCAGAAAGTCCGTCGTAAAGTACGTCGAAAAGTCCGCCGGGCAAAGTCTGCCGTAAAGTCCGCTCGTGTGTACGCGGTATAACTGGTTGTAACTAACCCCTCTACTTATACTCTTCTTCATCGGACACGGATTATCTCAAGGCTCACCTGGATCTACTGAATTAAGCCTCAGCCCATTCACTAAGGTGCAATTTCCCCTTTATATAATTCTAGCTTACCATGAAACTGTGGAATATTTGACTTTATTGGGTCAGGTTATCCCCTAGTCATGTATAATGTTTTCACAGTTTTCTAAGGGGCACTCACAATCCTAGTCCCCCCTAACAGTAACCAGGCAGTAAATTAGCTGTTAGGGCCTCACAACCTTCACACTCTGGTGCTCCCTTTGTTCCCACCCCACATCACTCCCTGGAGTCCTGAGTCCCCTATCCCCCTTTAAAGGGATCAACCCCTTCCTAATAGAATCTTTTCCCTTCTTCCCAGAATCCCCAGCATTCGTCACACCTGCCTTAGCTTAACCTCCATTGAATGTTCTTAAGTTACAGTTGTTGAGGGTGATACCTCAAGGTTTATACAAGTTTTATCGTTCTACATTAGGGAGTGCTGTGGACGAAGTGGTACTAGTGCACCTCCTCCTGTGCTCGGAGACGCAGATTTTTCTCTCTCCTGGTCAGGATCTACCCATTTTTGTCTCTTGGGGTATGGTGGACATACTCCACCCCTACCCTTGGGGCTCTCTATTATTCTTTCTCTCACTTGTCTTCTATATGTTTCTATTGTTTTGTACTAACTTTTCTATTTTCTTAGTGACATGTGTGCTCTTGCGACTCTGCAGGATCCTGGATGGCGTTACAATGGACTTACACTCCCAGACTCTGGATTATCCACCTGGCTGAAGGTAGGTGATTGGGGCTCATTGGCACTCCCTCATAGAATGCTCCATGGCTGACCTTAACACACCTAGACCCTCCTTGCGCATTGCATCACACAATGTTTAAGGAATTAAGTCGCTTATTAAACGTCTTCGTTCCCCCTCGTTCATTCACTCTAAATTTCCCAAGTTCTACCTGGCAAATGCTGACAACAAAACTAAGGGTAGGCCTATTTTTCTCCCGCAATTCTCAGTTCTCATTCCTTTCTGAATAAAAGGATACAGAAGGTAGATTTCTACTTGTTAAAGGTCTCATTGACAACCAGTTCTACTCCTTAGTTTTGTACTACGTGCCAAATACGAGTCAATCAAAATTTTTTAATGCACCTTTTCACACTCTAAACCCACTTACTGAAGGCTTGGTCATCTAGCTTTTGATACAGGATTAGATAAAACCCGCCCTCAGGGAATGGACGGTATCCATCCCACCAGGCAGAGCCTTAATGTGGCTAGACAAATTTACTAATGATGTTTGGAGGGAAATGAACCTGACTGCATGGGACTATAAACCCCACAATACCTTTGTTAGAATAGACCACATCTTTATTTTGACAAGTTATATCCCGTTGGTGACTAAATCCCTCATAAAAGACTGCCTGATTGGACCATTCCTTTCTCCTAATAATAAGCAGATCAACAGAACAACGAAAGGGGTACAACTGGAGACTTAACACCTCAATCCTTAGTAACCCTACCCATGTTTGTGAAATTAAAAAAGACATACAGGAATACTTTCTATTGAATGATATAAATAACATTTCCCCAATGACTTTTGGGCGGCACACAAAGCCTCCATTAGGTGAAAACTCATCCAAATGGCCTCAAGGTTACGTAAAGCCCGCAAAATAGATATTGAATGGTTAGAGAGGGAATTCTTACTTCTAAGCAAACAACACAAATGTAACCCTTCCTCAGGTTCAGTGGAAAAACTAGAAGCGGCATGCACAGCCTTACATCTGGCTCTCACTGCCATAGCCGAAAAAAGTTTGCGTTGGGAAGGTGGCCGGTTTTATCACCAAAAAGATAAGACAGGCTCCTCGCTGGCGACTAGGCTGACCCCTAAAATAAGGACACGTACCTTACCTAAAATAGAACTACGCAATGGTTCCCTTTCCTAAAATCCCCAGAAAATCATGGAAGCTTTTCATGACTTCTACCGAACCCTGTATAGTAGGGAAGGGGAAGATTCCCCAACTAGCTTGAATGACTCCTTTCTTAGTTCACTGAATATCCCCAAATCAAGGACCACCACAGGGATAAATTAGAGACACCAAACTCAGCAGAAGAAGTTTCACGGGTCATTAAAGATCTCAAAAACAACTCTGCCCCCTGACCTGGTGGCTTCTCAGTCCCATATTACAAACACTTCTCCTCAATATTAGCTCTCTATTTGGCTCAAATTTTCAACCAACTCCGCACAGGAGCACAACTTGATAGGGCATTAAATTCGGCTTTTATCACAGTGATCCCCAAACCTGTCAAAGACCCTGGTTGCACCGCTAATTATCGTCCCATCTTCTTAATAAATAATGATCTTAATGTTTTGACAAAAATCATGGCAGATCGAATATCCAATTTTATTAGTCTTTATATTCACAAGGACCAGGTCGGCTTTATACCTAGGAGACAAGGCCCAGATCAGATCAGGAGGGTGATTGACATTGTTTCCCTTCTGAGGTCTAGATGGGATAATGGCCCGCCTCAAACGGGATTTGTACTCTCTTTAAATCTCATAAAGGCGTTCCATTTCATCTCCTGGTCTTATCTAGTTCCAATTTTACAATAATGGGACTTTGATCAATCCTTTATGAACAAAATAGGGGCCCTCTGCCCCAACCCGCAGGGATATTACTCGGGGATATAGAACTGCAGGGATATTACTCGGAACCCTTTCCAATCCTTAACGATACAAGGCAGGGGTGTCCCTTGTTCCCACTGATTTTTGCCATTGTCATCGAAACCTTAGCCATTGCCATTAGAGACCACCCTAATATACATCTGGTGAGATGCGGGCCATAAACCCACAAATGTGCACTTTTCGCTGATGATATTTTGCTTTTCATCACATCACCACTAACCTCACTATCAAATATCTGCAAGGTACTTGATGACTTTGGCAACTACACAAAATCCCGTCAACTTACCAGACCATCTGGTCCCACAGCTTAAAGACAACTTCTGGTTTGGATGGAACGAGATGGCAATTCCCTATCTAGGGATCAATCTGACAGTCTCGGTAGACCACTTATATGCTGCCAGTTTTCCCCCAATGTTTCAAAAATTCAAAAAAGATCTCTCACAATGGGATAAACTGGGACTCTCCTGGCTAGGCAGTATCAACTCCGTAAAGATGACCCCGTTGCCACACATCCTCTATCTATTTAGGTCATTACCTATCCCAATTCCTAGGGATCAACTTAGTTCCAATCCAAAATTATCAATTTTATATGGGGAGCAAAAGGACATTAGGTTCCAAGGGGACCCTTTTTTGAACTAGAGATCAAGGAGAAGTGAGTCTACCAAACCTTATCTGGTACCATCAAGCAGCCCAGTTATCCCAACTCTCCTTTATATCTTCCAAAATAGCATACCCAGACTGGATACATATGGAAAGGCAAGCAATACCCCACTACACATTGGACTATCTTCTCTAGTGCCCTTCTAAATCTAGACCCACTATCATGGCTCCTACACTATCCCACTTCTTAGTCCTATGGGATTGTCTCAAAAATAACACATGCTTGATCTCTAACTGGTGCCCACTCTCTCATATTTTTTGAACCTCCCTGTTTCCCCCCGGCATGGACATTAAGGCCTTTCGTTGGTGGCTGGACAAGGGGCTCTATAGAATAGGACACTTTGTCAACACTATGGGACCACTCACTATGGCCCACTGTGTAAGCAAGCTTGACATGCCCAGGTCAGAAAGGTTCAGACTCCATCAAATCTTTCATTTCATTTACTCTTTATGGACCTCTAAACCCAATCCACTTTCGATCACGGCATATGAAGTAGGGTGTGGTCAAGCCATGGAGCAGAAGAGAGGAATAACAGTGATATACTGACCACTTTCTATGGCAGAGTCAAATAAATGGAGGAATGGGAGAAAGACTTGGGACAACACTGGAGCCTAACGGAGTGGCATAGGGCTTCAGCCTCAGCCTCCAAGGGCATACTGAACAAAGCACTAGTCGAGGCTAACTTAAAAGTCTTAATGAGGTGGTATTTAGTTCCACTAAAAATCGCCAAAATCTACCCGAGCACTTCCCGTCTGTGCTTCCATAATTGTGGGCACATTACATCAATGATGCGTGTATGGTGGGATTGTCCCAAGATCAGAAGACTCTGGAATAGAGTCTTCCGCACCTTCAGGAAAATTACGGGCATACCCATTCAGAAGGCTCCTCAAATAGCTCTCCTAAACTTTCCTAGCCCCAGGACCCCAAAAATGGCCCAATGACTCATTATGTTTATTCTCCTTGGGACCAAGCTGACAATTGCTCAAGACTGAAAGCAACCTAATGTTTCTTTCACCTTGGTCAAAAGGAAAATCTCCTGGATTATGGCCCAGGAGAAAACAGTTAGCATCCTCTTGGATACTACTAATAAACATGATGCAATCTGGGAACCCTGGACCAAATACATATCTCTGATGTCTACTGCCCCACCCAAGATCCATGTAGAGAAGCGAGTATCATGCTGTCACTAGGTCTGTTTTGTCTCCCTACTTCTATTCTCTCTTTTCCAACCTTTTCTTTTCTCTCTTTATGCTTTTCTCTGTTACCCTATAGGTACAGTCACAGGACTTTCCCATTGGAACACAGTAATACCCCTGAAAAGGAAATGTCACCAGCACACCAGGATCTCCAAAAATGGGTCCAAAACTTTAATCACATAGTATCAAAAAGTAAAAGCAACATTTCGAAGCCACGCAGGACCCCTTCATCAGGCATGTGACAAATTGTGATACAGACAGCACACTATTTAAAGAACCATTCACCAATCAGTGCAAAGAGGAAATGACTCCTGACCAGCCCCCTGACATCCAGTAACGTCATATTCCCGCCATAGACCTGGGGCAGAACCCATGCAAACATTCCTGTTTGCTTGTCATTTAAATAAAACAGCCATCAAGCTATCATAGCTACTTTAGCCAGAGTGTATCAGTGTACTGCTATAATGTTCATCTAAACAAATCCTATTCTCCACAGAAAACTAACCTGTGAATGCAGCCTCATCTGATGTTTCTGTTCCTCACTTTAGTTGTATACTTCCACCTGGCCGTTTATTAGCGTTGCTAGATGACTATAAGGGGCTTGTCTCTCTGCTCCAATCTGGCAACAAGCTGTGCGCATGCACCATAGGGGAACGGTACATCAATGCCTCAATGCAGCCGTCCGCCATTGCCATGCCATTCCATGACGCCGGCAGCAGTATGCAAGCAGATAGGGAGCACACTAGGGCTAAGAAAGAAAACACGTAAAGACCGAATGTGAAAGTGAATCATGGCAGCTGCACTTCAAAGATATGAAAAAAAAGAAATTAATGAATAAAAGATAAAATCTGAAAATTAAAAAGAAAAGAATGATAAATTGCGAAAAAAAAAACAAAGAAAAAAAAAGAAAAAAAAAAGAAAGAAAAAAAGAAAAAAGAAGCAAGAGACAGCAGAATTCTTGATGGATGAGAACCCTAGACTGCCGGTCATATACGGGCTACTGAAGGTCCATAAGGGAACAACATCCCTGAGTTCAGGAACAGAATCGATCACGCAGGCCTTGGCCCAGTTGATTGACTTTTATCTTCAGCCCCTTGTAAAAATATGTCACCGTATGCTAGGGACACAAGTGACTTTTTTGGAGAAATTAGTAAGTTTCCTTACATTTGATGCCAATTGGAAATTGGCCACCATGGACATTTTGTCCTTGCACACAAGCATACCAAATAAAGCTGGCTTGATGGCGGTGCGATACTACTTATCCAAACTGACGGTCCATAATCCTCCTGATGAATTTCTTATTGAAGGTCTACAGTTTGTCCTGGAGAGTAATTTTTTCTTGTTCGAAGGAACGAAGAATGCCCAAATCCATGGTACAGCCATGGGGAGTTCAGCAGCCCCTTCATTTGCTAATAGGTTCGTTGGATACATGGAGGAACATCATATTTATCTTATGTCTCTTTTTTCTAAACACATCAAGTGTTGGCTAAAATACATTGACGACATTTTTTTAAGCTGGGATGGCGAGATTTGTATTTTTCATGAGTTCATGGGGAATTTGAATAAGATATTCCGTGGCATAATATTACAACAGAACAGCCAATAGGCCTTTGTTTATACATGGTTTCAATCAGGAATCAGACCGTATTAAGCAGCCAACCACACGCAACATTAACATTTTGAGAGCTGACGGCATGTTAACCGACAGTATTAAAAATCAACCACTACTAGTCCACAAACGAAGTAGGTCCTTCCGTGACATACTGGTACAGGCAGACACAAGATCTAAATATGCCAACCAAAAGGTCAGAATCTCCCAAAAAAACAGTTGTTACCAATGTTATAATTGTAATATTTGCAATTCTATAATATGTGGTGAACATTTTACCCACCCACATAATGGCAGGCAATATCACATACAAGGGTATATGAACTGTAACACAGAGTTTTGTGTGTATGTTCTAAAATGTCCCTGCTCTTTGGTGTATGTAGGGAAAACAGTTGGCCCTTTTAAACGACTATTTCAGAAACATAGAAGTGATATAAGAGTAGCGCTGGAGAGGACCCTGAAAGGTGAAAACCCCGATTTAAATAAACCTGTAGAAATACATTTTGTTGCTGAGAAGCACCAGGTACATTAATTAAGGGGCATGGTCATTGAACAAGTATCACGACCAGTGAGGGGGGGAGACCATGACCATCTCCTCCTTTGTTGTGGGGCATACTGGATATACACCTTGGGTACAGTTCAGCCAGGTGGTCTCAACACCACTCTATCCTATCTGTGTTTTTTGGAAGACAGATAATTTAGATCGTGATGTTGTTTATGGTTGTAATGTATCAACAATTTTAATCTTTTATTCTGGACTTTTTCTGCATACTTAGTTATTCTGTCTCTTCATAGTCCATTATGGCAGCTGGCGCAGGCAATTCTTTTCCTTTTTTCTTTTCTTTTTTCTTCCCTTGTTTTTTCTTTTTTCCCCTTTTTTCTTTTTTCTTTTTTTCTTTTTTTTTTAGATTTTCATATTTTTATTTTATTTTTTTATTCCTTAATTTTTCCATTTTTTCATTTTATTTTTGAACAGAAGGAGGAAACTAATGCGCAAAACCAAAGTGAGCTGAAACAATTAAAAAAAAAAGACAACAAAGAAGCCACCAAACATAAAAAAGTGTTCCCACACAGAAAAAACAATGTGATTATAAAAGATATGTGGTGTTAACTAAAGTGCATGAAAAGATAATAAATAATGTGATTAACCACTAGCCTACCGTCCACTGTCATTTGACGGCGGGACGGTAAGGCTCTAGTTCTGGGCGGACATCATATGACGTGAGCCTGTTTAAACAGGGCATGCACACGATCGTGTGCGCGCAGCCCTGTACTGTCGGTGGCGGCGTGTCACCGAGACACCGCTCATCACCGACAGGGGTGAATAGCCACTGGGCATGGCTGTTTACCACGTGATCAGCCGTGATGAAGTCACAGCCAATCACGAATGGTAACTCCCCACATTGCACGCCGCATGCTCACTATCGTGAGCGCACTGCGTGTGCACGTTGGTGGCGGCGTGTTCCCGGGAACACTGCTCGTTACCGACGATAGTACACAGCCATTGGCCAGGGCTGTGTACCACATGATCGGCTGTGATCCATTCACAGCCGATCACTAAATGTGAACATAGAGCTGTCACTAGCTGTTACCAGCTCTTCTCTCCTCACACACCATTTCCAGTGTGAGGAGAGAAGAGCTAGGAGCAGTGAGTTACAGATCTATGTTTAGTAGTGTCTGCACCAACACCACACTTGTCCCATCGCCCCCCCAATTGTCATCTGTCACCCAACAGTCACCCCATAAAAGTGCACACTGTCTTTATCATTCATCCCTAAAATATTAGCCCATATTTTCACCATTTTCATCATCTGTGCTGACCATTTTCCATGCTTCCCCAAATAACCATGCCACTGCCTTCCACGTGAACTGACCCTGGCCTGTTTTTTGACTATGCCTCTGCCTACCATTTGGACTGCTTCCACATGAACTGACCCTGGCCTGTTTTGTGACTATGCCTCTGCCCACTGTTTGGACTGCTTGCACGTGAACTGACCCTGGCCTGTTTTGTGACTATGCCTCTGCCTACTGTTTGGACTGCCTCCACGTGAACTGACCCAGGCCTGTTTTGTGACTATGCTTCTGCCTACCGCTTGGACTGCTTGCGCATGAACTGACCCTGGCCTGTTTTATGGACTATGCTTTTGCCTACCGCTTGGACTGATCTGTTGCCCTGCTACTGTAGTACACAGGGGTCTCATATATGTGAGGGGCTCCAGAATAGTTTTTCCGGATGGAGAAAACAATTTTTTTTCTTTTCTCCGGGTTTTGTAACTTCCGGATTAGGGTCTGGAGTCCGGAGGCTTCATAGAGATTTGGGTAGGTCGAAGCCTCTACCCCTGTGCCTCTCTGCACAGGTCTTACCCAATTGCAGCCCTCAGCCTGCTGCTGCCATCATGCCTTTGCCTGCCACATGAACGGACCACACCTCTGCCAGCTACCTGGACTATGCAAATAATTAGCTGTAGCAAGAGGCAGTATGTTTATGAAGGGCTGGAGAGTGGTACAATAATGAGTGTCTGCAGGTAACAGTGTGCCAGGACCAATATTATGTCTGTGCTGGCTGTCTCTGCCTGGACAATTTCTATGAACAAATGCTTTGGCTGTGCTGACAATATTCTTGTGCTGACTATAGACAATATTCCTGCCTGCTGCCTGGATAATTACTATTGCTGTCGCTAAGCACATCCCTGACTGTTGCCTTGGACCAGTGCTCTCTTCTGTGGATAATACTAAAAGCACAGCTAATACTTTTTTTTTTTACCCTTTCCGCAATAGAATTTATTTTGGATTGTAATTCTTGGTATGTACATGCTATGTGTTAGAAATATGAAGGGCCTTCAAAAATGATAGGTTGCCAGAAAATTATCTATATAATGTATGCTCCTAGAACACCTGATGGTGCTACTTGGATATTGGGCCTCTGTATGTGGCCAAGCCGTGTAAAAGTCTCACACATGTGGTATCCCCATACTCAGGAGGAGTAGCAGAATGTGTTTTGGGTTGTCATTTTTGCTATGTGTTGGAAATATCTTATAAGTGGACAACTTTGTGTAAAAAAAACTTGGATGTTGGGCCTCTGTATGTGGCCAAGCTGTGTAAAAGTCTCACTTTTTTTTCCACATTTTCCAAAAACCTCTGGAAAAAAAATAACCATTCAAAAGACTCATTATGCCTCATAGATGATACATTGGGGTATTTGCTTTCCAAAATTGGGTTATTTTGTGGGCAATTCCATTGTCCTGGTGCTCCAGGGCCTTCAAAAGTATAATAGGTGGTTGAGAAATGAGATATGCAATTTATGCTCGTAGATCACCTGATGGTGCTACTTCAATGTTGTATGTGGCCAGGCTGTGTAAAAGTCCCACACATGTGGTATCGCCATACTCAGGAGGAGTAGCAGAATGTATTTTGGGGTGTCATTTTTGCTATGTATTTGCTATGTGTTGGAAGTATCTTATAAATGGACAACTTTGTGTAAAAAAAAAAATGCGTTTTTATTTTTTTTCCACATTTTCCAAAAACTTCTGGAAAAAAAATAACTGTTCAAAAGACTCATTATGCCTCATAGATTATACGTTGGGGTGTTTTCTTTCCAAAATGGGGTCATTTTGTGGGAGTTTGCATTGTCCTGGTGCTCCAGGGCCTTCAAAAGTGTAATAGGTGGTTGAGAAATAAGATGTGCAATTTATGCTCGTAGATCGCCTGATGGTGCTACTTCAATGTTGGGCCTTTGTATGTGGCCAGGCTGTGTAAAAGTCCCACACATGTGGTATCCCCATACTCAGGAGGAGTAGCAGAATGAATTTTGGGGTGTAATTTGCTGTATGCATATGCTCTGTGAGAGAAATAACCAGTTAATATGACAATTTTGTAAAAAAAAAAAAAAAAAAAAAAAACAATCTTCCTTTTTGCAAAGAATTGTGGGAAAAAATTACTGAACTTAAAAAAACTCACCACTTTCTAAAAAGGGGTCATTTGGGGGGTAATTGTACTTTTTTGACTTGTTAGTAGCTCAAGAAATGAGATTCACCTAATGTACTGAAGGCCTGATCAGATGTGTTCAATTTTCAGTGATTGGCACTATAGTTTGTAGACTCTATGGGGGAGATTTACTAAAACTGGAGCCTGTAGAAGTAAATCTTCATATAACAGTTCGTGCAAAGAACAAAAAGTGCATGTGCAGAAAATGATCGGTTTCAGATTCCTCCAATTATCAGCAATCTGTGGTGAGCCAAACATTTCCCCCAGCCTCTCACCTCTAGTAAAGACCCCTACGGGTCAAGTTGAGCCTGCAGTCTGGAAGTAGATGAGACCCAGCGGTCGATCGATCCCCTCCGATCGTCACAGCACTTGGCGGGTCTCTAGTGGAAGTTTTCAAGCTCGGCGGGTAGGGTGGAGGCATGCAATAAAAAGGAGTATCCCCATCGTGTAGTATTCAACACAGTTTTATTAACCACAACGTAGTAACTTACATTTAAAATCAGGATAAACAGCACAGAGCACATCTGCTCTGCTAATGGAACGGACCATATAAATAGACACCTGACTCCATCACCCTTTGATGAAGTCATGTGAGCAGTGATGCAACGCGTCAGAGAGGAGTCAGGTGTCGTCACTTCCGGTCGCGGCCGAGACCGGAAGTACTGTGCTCTGTGCTGTTTATCCTGATTTTAAATGTAAGTTACTATGTTGTGGTTAATAAAACTGTGTTGAATATTACACAGCGGGGATACTCCTTTTTATTGCATGCCTCCACCCTACCTGCCGAGCTTGAAGCCTTCCACCAGAGATCCGCCAAGTGCTGTGACGATCAGAGGGGATCGATCAACCGCTGGTTCTCATATGCTTCCAGACTGCAGGCTCAACTTGACCCGTAGGGGTCTTTACTAGAGGTGAGAGGCTGGGGGAAATGTGTGGCGCACCACGGATTGCTGATAATTGGAGGAATCTGAAACCGATCATTTTCTGCATATGCACTTTTTGTTCTTTGCACAAACTGTTATATGAAGATTTACTTCACCCATGTTGGAATCTTATTGCCCTTGTTGGATTATGTACTTTTGTCTATTTTTTTAAGCATTTCTTCACAATTTTGCACTTTATGCAATTTTTTTCATTATATGCGACTTTTTTCACTTTATGCGATTTATTTTCCAATTTTTTGTTTTTTGTGATTTCTTTCACTCTTATGCACTTTTAGAGTAATATTGGACTTATGCATTCATATTGGATCTTTTTTGCACTTTATGCGATTTTATTCATTATATGCGACTTTTTTCACTTTATGCGATTTTTTACATTTTTTTTGTTTGTTGTGATTTTTTTCATCTTTATGCACTTTTAGAGTATTATTGGACTTATGCAATTTTTTTTTTTTCAACAATAGGTTTTTATTGATTTTCAAATTTCATGAGCAAAGAATATATAGTTACATTCCAATTTTTCTCAAATCAAATAACTTAACAGCACAGGTGTACATGTATGTTTTTTCCAAGTGTGATTAAGAACGCTGAACATGAAAATAAAACTATGGTTTTAGTTCGACAGAAGGGTCTAGATCACTTGTTTCTTCCATAGACAGATTTATCAGCAGAGTTATTGGTTTATATGAATGCTGCTGCTCGGGACCACCGGGTCCAGGGAAGCCACCCTGTTTGAGTTTTCCCCATCAATCCTCTAGTTGAGGTAAATAGCAGTTCGTAGTTGTAATGTAGATTAACCATGTATAAAGTGTTTTCTACGGTGGGTATTTGGTCGGTTTTCCAGAGTCTGGTTATACTCAGTCTGGCTGCCAAGAGGATATTGGTTGTAACTTTCCTTAGTGGAGAGGGGATATTGTCGATTGTTAGGTTAAGCAATGCTAGTGCAGGAGTGGGGGGTATATAGCTGAGTGTAATGTTTGATATAATGTTAAAGATCGTTTTCCAGTAGTTTTGTATGAGAGAGCACGACCAAAGGATGTGAAACAAATCACCTTTGTCCGCTTTGCATCTCCAACAGAGATTTGAAGCTTTGTTGTTGAAAGACGCTGGTTTAGTGGGTGTTAGATACCACCGTAATTATATTTTTGTGTGAGTTCCTAAAGCGCGGAGCTATGAGTGGCTTTGTAGATAGAGCTTAAGGCTGTCCGCCAGTGGGTTTCATTGAAAGTGTGGTCTAAGTCTGCGTCCCAGTGGAGGTGGGGTTTTGCTTTGATAAACCTTTTTTTTTGATGAAAGGCGTTATAAAAAAGGGAGATACCTTTCAGTTGTGGAATAGGGTTAGTCAAGTATGTCCATAGGTGATGAGGAAGTGTGTATTGTGTTGTGATGAGCTGAGAAATGCAATGTTTAACTCGAGTGAAGGTAAAGAGTTCCGCATGAGGAATATTGAATTTTTGTTGAATTTGCGGGAAGGATAGCAGGTTGTGTTCATGGAATAGATCTTGTATGTAATGCAGGCCATTTGATGTCCAGTGTTTCAGTGACAGGTCTATAGTGCAGTATTGTAGAATGTTTAACGGGAGAGGTGGTGTGAAGGTATCTGGTTGAGACGGATGTGAGTTTATTCATTTTTTCGACTCTAGCCGAGGCTCGCATTGTGGGAGATAGTGCCTGAGAAATGGGAGAGCCAAGTGGAATACCTAAGAGCCAGCTACGTAAATTATTATATTTGAGTGATGTTGCTTCCAATTGTCCCCACAGAGATTGGTGGTGTGGACAGAACCAGTCCTGTAATTGGGTCAGAATTGAAGCTCTATAGTAATCTTCAAAGTCAATAGATCCGGTCCCCCCTGCATACTTATGTTTGGTAAGTGTAATTTTAGCGCATCTGGGTTTTTTGCCTTTCCATAGTAATTTGTTGAGTATTGTTTGGAGGGATTGGAAATAGTATGCTGGGATAGGGATAGGAATTGTTCTAAACAGGTACAGCAATTGAGGTAGGTGTATCATTTTGAAGGCTGCAATGTCAGTTCATGTTTAGCTAATTGTTGGACATCTTTTTGGAGTTTGTTGAGAAATGGTTTAAAGTTATATTTAAAAAGATTTTTTGTTGTTTTCGTTAGTTGTATCCCTAGATATGTTATAGCCGTGTCTGCCCATGTAAATGGTGTTTGTGATTGACGTAGATTTCTGGCAGTGGCGTCTAGGCCTAGGTCAAGGACATAGGATTTTGTAGCATTAACCTTATAGTATGAGATTTTACTAAACCATTCGAGAGTTTTTTGTACCTCAATGAAGGAAAATGTTGGGTTGGTTAGCATAAGGATGACATCATCCTCGAATAAGTTGATCTTATGTGATGTATGGCCTAAGTTGAATCCTACTATTTTAGGGTTTTGCCTGATGTGTTCCGCAAGGGGTTCCATGAGCAGATTAAAAATCAATGGAGATAGTGGGCACCCCTGCCTAGTGCCATTGGTTATTGCAAATGATCGGGATAACATATCTACTGAGAATACTTTGGCGGAGGGAGTAGTGTAAAGTGCAAGTAAGGCTTCCAGAATTAGTCCACGGAACCCAAATTTCTGGAGGACCTGTTGAAGGTAATCCCAGTGAATTCTGTCGAACGCCTTCTCTGCGTCCAGTGAAAGGAGCAGAGAAGGCGTTCCAGTGCTTTCGGCATGGTGAATGATATTGATCAGTCTTCTAGTGGCGTCTGACGCTTGTCTCCCTCTCGTAAAACCGGATTGATCTCTATGGATTAGTGTGGGCATGACGTGTAATAGACGTGTGGCGATCATTTTTGCATAGATTTTGAGGTCTAGATTTAAGAGCGAGATCGGGCAAAAGTTTTGGGGGACCGTTGGTTCCTTTCCCGGTTTGGGGAGGGTGATGATCAGCACTTGTAGGGATTCTCTGGGGAACCGTGATGAAAATGCTGCTTCATTAAAAAATGTAGTTAAGTGAGGTGCTAATAGGTGGGCAAATTCCTGAAAGTACTCCCCTGTGAGACCATCAGGGCCTGGTGCTTTATTTGGGGGGAGGGTTTTTATGGTTACCATGATCTCTTGTTCTGTAAAAGGGTTGTTTAATCGTGACAATTGGTCTGATGATAACAATGGAAGTTTAATGAGTTGGAGGAAGTCTTGAATGTCATTGGTAGAGGGTTGGTGTGTGTTTGGGTCGCGTTGAAGATTGTATAAGTCGCTATAATAATCACTGAAAGCATCAGCTATCTCTTAGGGGTTTCTAAGTTTCTCTTTCATTTGGTGATGGTATAAGTGATCTATTTTATTTTTAGTTATTCTACCTTTTATACGTTGGGCAAGAGCTTTACCTGCTTTATTAGACGTGGAATACGAAGTGGCTCTTAGTTTCCTCTGAACATGTTCAAAGGAGTGGAGAAGGTGGAGTCTGAGTTCTTGTCTAAGAGACAGGAGATGCCCTGAATGTGAAGGGTGGGGGTTGGCTTTATTTAGGCTTTCCAACTTGGTTATTTGAGCTGTAAAGGTGTCAATGCGGCTAGACCTCTGTTTTTTGTGATGGGAAATGAATTTTAGTAGTATGCCCCTTGTATATGCTTTGTGCGCATTCCACACCACACCTGGTTCGGACACTGAGCCTGTGTTGAGTTCAAAATATTCTTTAATATGTTTTTTTTATTTCAGGAGAGTATTGCGGATGTTGTAAGATATAATTATTTGCTCTCCAGAGAAATTTATTTTTCTGTTGTGGAGAATCGAATATAGAGATGGTGATAGGCGCGTGGTCCGACCAAGTCGTGGTGTGGATGACAGCTGCGCTGATGTTTTGGAGCAACCATTTATCTGTAAGGAATAGGTCTAGGCGGGAATATGTCTGGTGAAGGGGAGAGAAGTACGTGTAGTCCCTCTCCTCTCCATGGAAACACCGCCAAGCATCAAACAAATCATGGGTTTTTAAGAAATTTTTTAATGGGGACTCTCTGCGTTTCTTCGCCGAAGTGGAGTCTAATTGTATTTCCGGGACTAAATTGTAATCCCCACATATGATTACGTGACCTTGTTTTAAGGGCTGTAGGATATTCATCAGGTCATGAACGAAGCGGATTTGTTTGGTATTTGGGGCATATATATTTATCAACGTATAATCAATGTTATTGATAGTACATACAAGAATAATGTATCGACCTTCAGGATCTGAAATGCTCTGTTTTAGCTGGAATGATACGGAATTTATAACTGCTATCAGCACTCCTCTTTTCTTAGAGGTGAAGGGAGCCGAGAAAACATGAGGAAAATTTTTGTTTGTACACATAGGTGGAGCAGTAGATTTAAAATGTGTCTCTTGTACACAGAGTATATCGCATTTTAGATCTAAAGCTGTTTTCCATAGTGAATGTCTCTTAGCTGGGTGGTTGAGTCCATTCGTATTGAGGGACAGCACTGTAAATGGCATTGTCCTCGTTGTGTGAGCAAATGTAGAAATAGATACACTAATGCCCCGTACACACGGTCGGATTTTTCGATGGAAAATGTCCGATCGGAGCGTGCTTTCGGAAATTCCGACCATGTGTGGGCTCCATCGGACATTTTCCATCGGATTTTCCGACACACAAAGTTGGAGAGCAGGAGATAACATTTTCCGACAACAAAATCCGATCGCATCAATTCCGACCGTGTGTGGCCTGTTCCGACGCAGACGCATGCTCAGAAGAAATTCCGACACGGAACAGCTCGGTCTGGTAAACTTAGCGTTCGCAATGGATACAGCACTTTCGTCACGCTGCAATGTTAAAAATGTTTTAATACAGCGCACTCTCTTCTTCTTTATAATGTGACAAGAATGAAGTAGTTTTGCTGCTCATATTCACACACACTTCTCACAAACATTTTTTTTTTGTTTTTTTATTGGGATTCCCTGAATATATTGTAATTTGTCACATCTGACAGAATGTTTTTTATTTTTGTATTTTTTATTTTTTTTGTTTTTTAAGCCATTTTTGGTTTAGATTTTATGTTTGTATTTTTTCCAAGGCTGATCGTTGTTTAATGTTGTTTTTAGTTTGACTCCAGAATATTTTTGTGTGTGTTTTGTGTGTCAAGTTACCACAACACCATTGATATCTTTTATTATTTAATCTCAAGGAGATTGTTTGTTGTTGGTGTCCCTTGTTAATTTCTCATTGTATTTTGGAAATGTACCTGAATCCTCAACAACAAACTGTCCTTTTTGAAGAAAAACACACATAGGCAAGTATAATTCCAACAAAAATTCCTTTATTAAGGGCTCAGAACCAAACAAAGAGGGAGGCAACACTGGATCAACATGAGAAATTAGCGAAGCCTGGGACCCCCACGGCAGACATCAATTCTTGAACATCAAAATTGGTGGCCTGAGGAGTCCATATGTAAGGGAGGGCGGTCTGGTCCAGAAGTCCCAGAGATCCGGAAAGCAGCAGATGACATCTGTGTCCCCAGGCTGTGGTACCACAAGAGGCTGCATCTTTTGGCCGACCAGACTGGATCCAGGGTCATCACTTTCTGGTCTTCCTTCCACGCTTCATTCCGGGCTGTGGCTGTGCTGTTGGAGATGTGGCAGGAGGAGGAGTAGGACCTGGAGGAGGAGGACTGGGAGGACCTGGAGGAGGAGGAGGAGAAGGAGGAGGAGGACCTGCAGGAGGAGGAGGAGGACCATCTGTGAGTTCGCAAAGGTGTGTCTGAGATGTAATTTGGCCCCTCATACCTTTATTAAGAGCCTCCAATATGAGCGACTCACACATGAGTTGTTGTCCCTCCTCCATCCTCTGCATTTTGGAGGCAATGAGGGCAGCAATGTCCTCCTCCACTGTGTGTGGTGCTCCCAGGGCCTCTGTAGCCCTCCAAAAGAGACCTATGGCAGCCTCCTCTAGGGCGCTCCTCCTCCTGCCACTTTCTCTTTCCAGGTGTTGGGGAGGGACCAGCATATGAGGCAGGCGGCTCGGCCCAGCCACCTCCTGGCTGAGACTTCCCTGTGTATGAAAAAGGGACATGGTTTTAGTTTTTGCATCATCAATCACAATCCTAAATTAGTACTCCAAACTAACATCTAGTTAACATCATTGATTGGACAACCAGCAATATTTAGAGGAATGCTATACCTGGCTCAAGCTGGGCTCCTCCACATGTTGTTGCCTGGAAGGCCCAGGTTGGGCGTCAGAAGCCTCAGCCGTGGGGGGAAGGAAGCATGGAATGAATACTGGAGAGTGATGACCTGGGTTCAGTCTGACCTGCCAGAAAATGCAGCCTGTCATAGTACCACATCCTGGGGACATAGATGTCATCTGCTGCTCCGGATCTCTGCGAATCCTGGACTTTCTGGCGCTCCCTTACATATGTACTCCTCAGGCCACCAATTAAGATCTTCAAAAATGTGATGTCTGACATGGGGATCACCTGCTTCACTATTTCCAACAATTTATCCAGTGCTGCCTTCCTCTTTGTTTGGTTCTTGTAATGTGGGTTGTTGATCTCCCACAGACATGGCAGCTCCCTTAACATATCAATGAATAGTGACATGAAGTCATTATCTTTTAATAAGATATCCATATTCACTGCAAGACACAACACAAGACAAAGCCTAATGTCAGACAAAACTCTCCTAGTCTTGTTACAATATAGCCCTCAATCTAGAAGCAGTATAGGCACAAGTTTGTCTCTTACCTTCGTTCTTACAATCGGCGCGTCCAATGCTCCTTCGTCCGCTCACAGATCGTACGTACTACGCACGCGTGTTACGCTTTATACACACTGCGTGTAACTCCGCCCGCCCCTGGCGTTCTTTCTAGTCTATTCCCCGCCCCTTTTCGTTCGGCGCAGTGGGTAAAGAGCACATGGCGGAGTCAGAGCAGGTGCGTGCTAATTATAGCAACGAAGAGGAGGAGGAGGAAAGCCCGGATCCGGACACGTCCCGATCCAGAAGGAGACGATTTAAGGCCACAAATATTTCCTTTGGGGAGATGCTGGAGATGGTGGACATCATGAAGAAGGCCGACTATGACGGGAAGTATGGGCCTTACCCCATCCCCAATATCAGAAAGGCCAAGATCATGGAGAAAGTGATCAAAAGTCTGCACAGGAATTTCGGGGTACGACGATCGAAAGATCAGCTCAGGAAGCGGTGGTCGGACCTAAAATTAAGAGAGCCCGAAGGTTCCGAAAGATCCGGAGAGTGCTGCAAAAAAGTAAGTAGTTGTGCTGTGTTCCTATTCTTTTTGTCTTTATTACGTTCGTGCTGCTCCATATGCTTTTCTTAATTGTACAGTTTCAAATGTCAATTTTAATGTTCATGGGCCCATTATTCGTTCGTATCAAACATTTTTTTTTTTCGCCCTCTAAAACACCATTGTTTAGGCCATATGTATTTTCCTACATTTTTTAGGGCCTACTTGGATGCAAAATATTTGGTTGTCTAGATGGGTTTGTTACTAGAATGAAATGCAAACTAGATTCTGTGTAAGGAGAGGACACTCAGCAGCTGTTTTCACATCTGGACACTGGAGCACTAGTGTGGGACACAAGAACACCATTTTTATTAGGGGGGGCACACAGGTACTCCAGTGTATACTATAGGGGGGTCTCCATCTGTGAAGCTTGTACTAAATAGGTAAAGTATTGCAGGTTGACAAAGGACAATAAAAAAGCGACATCTTTGAACTCTGCTAAAATTGACAATTGTACCCCACTTCCAAGCAATGTTTCCTATTTATAGTTCTGCCATCAAATCACTGTGTGCTAATTATTTCCTTTTTGTTTTCCTAGGGGAGAAAAGACTCGGAGGACACCCCTCATCCGAGGAGACCAGAGACCCCCCACCTGTGGAAGAAGGTGAAATACCCCCAACCCAAGTGGAGCAGGAGGAGGAAGAAGATGTGGTTGAAATAGGCACCACAACAGGTGAGTGTCTGCGACCACAGACTCAGATAAAAGATGGATGCTGGCAGATTTTTGATACCTGTTTTTGTTTGTTTTCTCTCTTTTTAGGTGATCATGTTGTTAGGGATCGAGATCCGTTCACATCAGAAAGTGCCCAGATGCTGATCGGGGAGATCATGGGGTGTAATTTAGAATTGGAGAACCTCAAGTCAAAAATCAATGATGTGATTAAAAAAAATAATCACATCATTGATGTTTTGGGGCGAATTTAATACCCCACAAAATCACTTTGGTTTGGTACAATGTTTAAAATATTTTTGAAATGTTTCGAAAAGCCAAATTTGGAGGATACACACAGTGTGCCAACATGTGCTATCTGCCATCACGGGAGATCAATGGACGCGTTTTGGGGGTGCAACCCCTTCCTCAATAATAAAGTAGCGGTGAGGAAGGGCTTGCTCCCCCAAAACACGTCCCTTGATCCCCCGTGATGGCAGGTCGCACATGTTGACATTTGTAAATTGGTGTGCATCTTTCAAATTTGGCTTTTCAAGGGGTGATTTGACCCCATCTGAACGCAATATCAATACAGTTCCTAAATACTCATGTCTGATATTGCCTTCAGGTTTTACCATATGTGAACTTTGTAAGTTCAAGTTTTTTGTCTTTCTTGTTGGTTTTACACAGGCCTGTTTTATCGTAAATGGACATTTCTATTTTTGATAATGCCACCCCAAAAATTGTTATACAACAAACATGTTGGTTTGTTCTAAAAACCGTTTCTAAATGCACATGTGATTGTGCAGGTATTAAAAAGTTTGTTAATCAAGAATGTGTGGATTATTGTCTCAACGCGACAACATTTTGTGGTGATGTAATTGCTGTTTTCGTAAAAAATGGTGGTTATTTCCTAAGGGCAAATCCTCTTTGCACTACAAGAGCATTTTCATTGCAGTTTCAAGAGCACTTGTAGTATAAAAAGTGTATACGCCTTTAGTAAATAACAGCCAACAGTGCTTTGTATAAGGTTACACAATCACACCATTTTCAGGACTCCACACATTGCTGTCAGGGTCAGCTAAAACAAACACAAGCAGTAAATGTCCACAAAGAATTTCTTTTTTTTTTTTAATTGGAAAAAGGCTTCACAAATTTGAAGGCATATTGATGGCCCCCCTACCCGCAAAGAACTCCAGGTATCGTAACCGGACATAACGGGCACTCAGGGAGGGCAAGCCAGGACGGCCGCTTTCAAGTGCCGTCAGTGTTTGAGGTATCACTCCGGCCTCAGGCCCAACTGAGCCAGCATAGTTGGCCGAATGTTTCCTTAAAAAGTTATGGAGAATACAGCACGCCAGTATAACATGGTTCAGTTTATACTCCGCCATATGGATAGGTGTCAGAAATAGGCGGAACCGGCTGGCCAGGATTCCAAATGTGTTCTCCACCACTCTTCGGGCTCTGGCCAGCCGGTAATTAAAAACCCTCTGTTCCGGGGTGAGGGTCCTTATCGGGAATGGCCGCATCAGGTGGTCCCCCAGCGCAAACGCTTCATCAGCAACAAACACGAATGGGAGTCCTTCCACATTGTCCTCTGGAACTGGCAAGTCCAAGCTGCCATTCTGGAGACGCCTGTAGAACTCCGTCTGGGCGATGACTCCACCATCGGACATCCGGCCATTCTTCCCCACGTCCACATACAAGAAGTCGTAATTAGCCGACACCACCGCCAACATCACAATACTACTGAACCCCTTTATAGTTGAAATAGTACGACCCCGAGTTGGGTGGTGGGATGATGTGGACATGTTTCCCATCAATTGCCCCTCCGCAGTTAGGAAAGTCCCACCGCTGGGCAAAGTGGGAGGCCACAGTCTGCCATTCCTGTGGCGTGGAAGGAAACTGTTGAGGAAAACAAAAATAAATTAATATTTTTGCACAGAAACATGGCAAGCAGATTAGGCACAAACATTCTGGGGCAACCTCCAGATAGCATTTATTAAGGGGAATTTAACAACACCAAAGTATAAGGTACACCTATCATATCCCCCCCCCTCTCATGGGCCATTTCTAACATTATGGGGGGGGGGAACTCTTGGACAGGTAACCCTCTTCACTTCATTGAGAGATGAATGCCTAAATACAGGGTATTACTTGGAACAGCCCCTCAGTTACACTATTGGCAGCCCACTGGACAGGTAAGAAGTGTCCGAATACAAAGATATAAATACACATTGTACACATTTGAGCACATTTGAACATTCTGCTATTACCTGACTCAAGATAATAATAGTATCTTAAAAATTCAAACAGTACCATTGGAAAGTATACAGGCAGGCCCTTGCACTACATGCTTTGGGGAATTCATCCATAAATCAGAGCACAAAAGAGATGGGTATAGTGTGTATGGGTTTGGCAAAGTCAGCAGATAGATGATTGAGGATAGTTAGAGAATTGGGATCAGCTGACTTAGCAGTTGGGGGAGGGAGGGTTACTAAAAATGATTTGGGGACACCACAAAAAATAAGCCTCTGCCACTCTGCCAGAATTTAAAGCTAAAATAACATTTCTAAACATTTTAGGGGGTGTTTGGGGTAAAGCACTACTATGGAGCTGATAAAATACATTGTTAAGTGACTACATGCGGTGAATATAGGGCCCGTAGAGCATGCTGGGGAGGTTAGTGAAGGACAATCTGTATGAAGGACCTAAAAAATTAATTACATAAAAATCCAGCATGCATGAGGACAAAGGGGACATTCACAGCATATTCCAATCATGGTAATTAGGGAACGAGGAAAGAAATACAATATATTAGCAAACATTAAATACAATAAAATGTGATATTAAAGGATACAAATCTTACCTTCATATACTCCTTCTGCAGGACCTGTATGATGGCAGAATAGGTCTCTGGGATGATGATACCCAGAGCCTGGGGGGAGATGCCTATCGAGAACTTCAAGTCCTGTAGGCTTCTCCCTGTCGCCAAATACCGCAGGGTAGCGACCAACCTCTGCTCCGGAGTGATGGCTTGCCTCATGCAGGTATCCTGCCTGCTAATATAAGGGGTCAGCGAAGCCAACAGACGGTGAAACACGGGGTCCGTCATCCTGAGAAAGTTCCTGAAATCATCAGGATTATTCTCACGGATCTCACGGAGCAAAGACATATGAGAGAACTGGTCACACTGAAGCAACCAATTCTTGGTCCATGAACTCCTCCCCACCCTGTTCATGGACTGGACTTGTGTCAAGGTCAGGACCCCAACACCAAGCCCCCGCACAGCACGAACTCTACGAGGAGTACGCATACACAACATGGCTAGAAAACGATCGGCTGCTCAGAACGAAGTAACAGAACGCACTGAAGAACAGCAAGACCTGTGAAGAGCGACCTGAAAAACAGTAACGAACGAACAAGAATACAATGACTAAGTCACACAGAACTTGCTTGCACGCACTGAAGAGCAGATACAAACCCACAAGCACAAACTGAACGGCAGAAAACGATCTGAAAACCATGAGTCTGAAAAAGCGCAAATCGTCTCTCACCAAACTTTTACTAACACGAGATTAGCAAAAGGAGCCCAAAGGGTGCCGCGCTTGGTTCTGAACTGGCCTTTTCTAGTCTCGTCGTACGTGCTTGACGTCACCGTGTTCTTGGCGATCGGAAATTCCGACAACTTTGTGCAACCGTGTGTACGCAAAACAAGTTTGAGCCAACATCCGTCGGAAAAAAAACTAGGATTTTGTTGTCGGAATGTCCGAACAAAGTCCGACCGTGTGTACGGGGCATTAAAGTTAGGAGTAGGCTGGTGAATTCCCCGGATCCTGGAGGTCGGTGTATACTCTGATGTATTGGGAAGGGAAAAGTTCATTAGACAAGCAATTGGTAGCTGAAAAGAAAGAGTGTTAACAAATAGAACTAAGCACTGGAAAAATTGGAACTGGTATAGAACTGTAACAAGGTGGATATACCACCAATTAGAACGGTATGTGGTATAGTGAAAATATATTTAAACTAAGCCACTACGGGAGTTAATAATGTCAAAATCAACTAAAGTAACTATTCAAAAGGCTGGTAACCAGGGAGAGTCAATAACTCGTAGATCAGAAGGCCCATGTGATGAGGAGTAGGTGATCCATTCAAGTATCACGGCGACCATGGGTGCGACGGGAAGGATGTGGCTGTCTTTGTCCCCCCGGCGTGGAGCAGTTGCATGCCCTTGTGGAGAGATTGGATAACGTGTGAAGATCCGTTTCTTGTTTCTAGCAGAGTTGCTGGATAGCGCCATTTATAGAGGATTTTGTGGTTGTGGAGACCTTTAGTGATCGGGTTGAGCTGTCTCCTCATTTGCAAGGTATACTTAGAGAGGTCAGGGAACAGTAGAATCCCTTCGTATGGAGCAGGGAGTGCAGGGCTGTTTCTGGCTGTGGTGAGGAGCTTTTCTTTTATATGGAAGAAGTGTACCCTCATTAGGACATCTCTAGGGACTGAGGCTGCACAATGTGAGGGTTTTGCTATTCTGATCCACAAGTAGATCTCGGGGTGATGCATCTGGGAGGATAAAGTGCATAAGTTTCTTGGCATATTTAGGAAGATCTGTCGGTAAGATGGGCTCGGGAACTCCTCTTATTTTGATATTGTTCCTCCTGGAATGATCTTCCAAATCGGCCAGCTTGGCCCGGTCCCAGGCTTGTTTGTCTTTCACTTCAGCATAAGTGTCAATGAGATCATTTACAGTTGTGGTGCATTCTTCCATGCTGTTTTCTAGGTGAGCTACTCTTCCATCCATTATATGCAGATCTGTGTTTATTTTAGTAAAGAGGGATGAAAGGTCTGTCATTAAGGAGGATTGGAGTGAAAGGAGCATCTTCTTTAGTGTAGTGTCGAGCACGGGCTGCCCTGTGGTGGGGAAAGAGGCCATGGAGGATTGTAGGGTCTGGTTCGCCTGGAAGGGGATGAAAGCCTGGGCCTCTATTTGTGCTGGTGACGGCAGCCGCATTGACTCCATCCGCATGCGGGCTATCGCTGGGCTGCCAGTAATGGGGTTTTCTCCTGTTTTGTGGGTGAAGGGGTCGGGTGTGCTTGTGGGGTCTGGATTTTCTGGGAGATCATCCGGGAAATCAGTGTAGGCCGCCGAGGTCGCGGCCGCGCCGGCGCCATTTTGGCTCTGACTGACCTTGTCTGGCGGTTTGAAGAAGGCCATCAGCTTCTGTGGGTAGTGATCGGTCAGCCGCTTCCGTGACATGGCTGGCGAGTTATGGAGAGGTAGGATGGCCATGGATTGTGCCGTGATTTGGGCCCTTGTAGCTCCGGTGCTCTCCCTTGGCTGACGAGCTTAGTGTCTAAGCTTCCATTCCTGAAGCTGGCAGACCACACCCCCGACTTATGCACTCTTATTGGATTCTTTTATCACTTTGATTTTGCTAGTGTATTGATATCACACCGAAGAATTGTCATTATTTGTATGTTTAATCACATTATTTATGATCTTTTCATGCACTTTAGTTAGCGCCACATATCTTTTATAATCATATTCATTTTATTTTTGTTTTTGTTTTCATTTTTATTTTGTTTTATTTTATTTTCTATTTATTTTAATTTCTATTTTTATTCTTATTTTTATATTTATTTTTGTTTTTTTATTTGTTTGTTTTTTGTTTGTTTTATTGCAAGCTATCCTTTTAGTTTTAATTTTCTTTTTAATTTCTATATTTTATCTTTTATTCATTAATTTCTCTTTTTTATTTTCCATATCTTTGAAGTGCAGTTGCCATACACTTTCACATTCAGTCTTTTCTTGTTTTCTTTCTTAGCCCCAGTGTGCTCCCTGTCTGCTTGCAAACTTCCTAATTTCTCCAAAAAGTCACTTGTGTCCCTAACGTACGGTGACATATTTTTACAAGGGGCTGAAGATAAAAGTCAATCCACTGGGCCAAGGCCTGCGTGATCGATTCTATTCCTGAACTCAGGGATGTTGTTCCCTTATGGACCTTCGGTAGCCCGTATATGACTGGCAGTCTAGGGTGCTCATCCATCAAGAATTCTGCTGTCTCTTGCTTCTTCTTCTTTTTTCTTTTTTTCTTTCTTTCTTTTTTTTTCTTTTTTTTTCTTTGTTTGTTTTTTGTTTTTGTTTTTTGCAATTCATCCTTGTTTTCTTTTTAATTTTCAGATTTTATCTTTTATTCATTAATTTCTTTTTTTTCCATATCTTTGAAGTGCAGCTGCCATGACTCACTTTCACATTCGGTCTTTACATGTTTTCTTTCTTAGCCCTAGTGTGCTCCCTATCTGCTTGCATACCGCTGCCGGCGTCATGGAATGGCATGGGATTGGCGGACGGCTGCATTGACGTACCGATCCCCTAGGGCACATGCACACAGCGTGTTGCTGGATAGGAGCAGAGAGACAAGCCCCTTATAGTCACCTAGCAATGCTAATAAACGGCCAGGCGGAAGTATACAACTTAAGTGAGGCTGCAATCGCAGATCTGTTTTCTGTGCAGAATAGGATTCGTTTTAGATTAACATTATAGCAGTACACTGATCCACTCTGGGTAAAGTAGCCATAATAGCTTGATGGCTGTTTTATTTAAATGACAAACAAACAGGAATGTTTGCATGGGTTCTGCCACAGGTCTATGGTGGCAATATGATATCACTGGATGTCAGGGGGTGGGTCGGGGGTCATTTCCTCTTTGCACTGATTGGTGAAGTGTTCTTTAAATAGAGTGCTGTCTGTATCACAATTTGTCATATGCCTGATGAAGGGGTCCTGCGTGGCTTCGAAACGTCACTTTTACTTTTTGATAGTATGTGATTAAAGTTTTGGACCCATTTTTGAAGATCCTAGTGTGCTGGTGACATTTCCTTTTCATGATTGCATTTGGTTCCAGCCGGTGGTCATTTCAGCACCCAACTCAAAACAGCCATGTGCATTGGGAGTATTGCATTGGAGGTACAGTAATACCCCTCTCTCGTGATTTGAGGGAGGAGTATACCATGTATATAGCCCAGTGTGATTGCGGGTCAGTTGATACCTCGACCTTAAGCATGACACCTCCTGATTAGTAGAAATCTCCATATATAAATCCCTTGGGTTCATTACAGCTGGTTCAGGAGCCTTTGTCTTGCAATCAGGCAGAGTCTTTCAATTTTTTTTCATTTTTTTATTTTTTTGCACTCACATCTATAATCTATAACAAGGTTTATAGGAATTCACTGTTTAAGGTTAGTTGGACTTTTCAAGCTGATTTAAGGATTGTTTCATCCACAAACCCACTTTCCATATATGATATGATCCTGATTTGTCTATCCTGTTTCTGATTTACAACAAACCTTCTATCTGGCAATTTGTTATCAGGGGGAGCTGCCCCTCACCACCCGACACAGCTAGATCCCGTGAGGGGTGTTGGGAGTGAGGAGTCATCTCTTCCTCCAGAGGATGAGGATGTAATAGAAACCCCCTTGAGGTTGCATAAGAGCTTGAAGTATTCTAAAGCACTATGTTATGTTATGTTGTTGGGTACCTGATGTAAGGACACCAATTCACTTGTTCCTATGTTAACATGTTTTCAATATAGATTTCAATAAAGTGGGCAAGTGGTGAGTGTATGTAAACTAACTATACACAAAGGTCATTTTCTGAATGTAGTGTACCTGCATTCATGATCCTGAGCCGGGCCTCCTTCCTGTGCCCAGGCTCATTTAAATCATTATTTAAATATTTAAATCAATATTTAAATAGTATACACAATCTGTAAATTACACAATCCGGGGTAAACTGCCTGGTTTTACAGTTTAAACAGTGTTACAAAATGTAAGCATAACTAGGAAAATGAAACCAAGTAAATTGTGGGGTGGAATACAGAAATAAGTTCTATGCCACGGCAATAGGTGGGTATGGCATGATTAAACAGAACATTAGCCTATTCCCTGTATACACTCTCACATAAGCTGCAGTCCTTGCACCCAGGAAACACTGTTAACAGTGGCAAACAAAGAAATGCCATAGCATCAATGTGAGGAAAAAATGTCCTTGACCAATGATCCTTGACTCCCCCATATCATAATATATATGATGGGAGCTCCTCCACTGCTGCTGCAGACTATACACAACCCTCTCCGTCCTTCTGAATCACCTGTTCTTGCGGCAGACAAAGTCCCGTTGCAATATTAGCAGAATAGTATTTGACCTCTTGTTGAACAGGTCCCAATCAACTGGACACCACAATGTTCACACTGGGCCAAGGCGGTGATTTCAACCGTAGGCCTCCGACATCTGGGACACAACATACAGAGCCTCTCCACTCCATCAATCACTCCCAATGCCAGTCCTCCAGTTAGCTCCAATCGAACACAGGTGTCAATCAGAACCCGGTCCTGCAAATCAGATAACCGCTGCATGGCAAGTGTATTCCCAACACCTTCCGCCATCTTCCTCTGCCTTTCTCACTCTGGCGCGTGGCACGCTGAATACTGAAAACTTTTCCTCTGGGGCGTGGCTCCACCCCACACTTGTTGGTTCAGCGCAAGAGGAACTGTAGCTGCACATTTTCAAAGTCCTCCCCAGCGACCCCTGGTGGCAGGTACTGTTATACTTCAGGCTATCTTGGCAACAGTTACTGAAATGCAGACTTCGTTGCTATGGTAGATGGTTAGCGGCAAACGTGAAACAGATATCCCAGACGAGCCCCCACATGAAGCGCTTACCACCCAACCCTCGCAGCCCATAGATTCATAAAACACAGTCCATAATGCTTTTTCTCTTGCTTTATTGATTAACATGAACTGGGATGGGAGAAGGACTTCTTTTGAGATGCTCTTTTGTTACATTATCATCTTTTCACTGTCTCCTACGGGAAAACTAGAATCACTTGTGGATAATTAAGAAATCACTTTGTGTGATTTCTTCAATCAGGGAAGATGGAAGTAGATTTGATAGAGAATAATTGATAAAGAGTCACTCTGAATAACTTCTTCATCTGCATGACTTTTCAAGAACATTCTGTATCTCTATATGTGTGCTTGCAGCTTCACCGCTACCTTTTTACCACTACTTCCCATCTGCATGGTACTTCCAAGTTGAGCTGAGAAAGAGTCACTCTGAATAACTTCTCCCGCCCGACTGATTGGAATCCCGGGGCATTGCTGAACCCAAAGTCACAGGCCATCACCGTCTTTCTCACTGACATGCGTACCAACATCCCTCAGCCTCTGGTAGTACCCTTCCCTTGGGCTTTCACTCACATGATCAATAGTCCATGTGCCACTCATAAACGATCGATCGCCCAGTTTCCTTCCGCTTTGTTGCTACTTCTCCCGCAATGATTCTTAATTCCTTTTCCTCCTTTATGGCCTGCTCCCCTCCCCGCAGGGGCGGCCAACGACACCAGTGATTACATGCTGTAAGATGTCGCGTCTTCCTCCATGGAGACCGGTTCCCCACCCTTCTCGCAAGGGGGAGCTCCGTTGGCTCCCCGGAGGGGGAAACCTCTCCCCTCCGGGAACCAGGCTCACTTCTCCTCCTTCCTACAGGACTCGACCCGGAACTGCCATGTGACCTCACTTTTATATGAGAGTCCCAGGCATTACCAAGCAAATTAATGATTGGCCGAGACCAGCATACAAACTACTTGTCACTCAACTGAGAAATGAACAAAAACAGGCCTGCTGTAATAGCACAAGCCTGTCTAAATTTACCTGACATAGCAAACTACCAGGAAAAGTCATCTACCTAAAAGTAGGTTCCCGCTACATATATATATGTATATATATATATATATATATATATATATATATATATATATATATATATATATATACAGTCAGGTCCATAAATATTGGGACATCAACACAATTCTAATCTTTTTGGCTCTATACACCATCACAATGGATTTGAAATGAAACAAAAAAGATGTGCTTTAACTGCAGACTTTCAGCTTTAATTCGAGGGTATTTACATCCAAATCAGGTGTGTAGGAATTACAACAATTTGTATATGTGCCTCCCACTTTTTAAGGGACCAAAAGTAATTGGACAGATTAACAATCATCCATCAAACTTTCACTTTTTAATACTTGGTTGCAAATCCTTTGCAGTCAATTACAGCCTGACGTCTGGAACGCATAGACATCACCAGACGCTGGGTTTCATCCCTGGTGATGCTCTGCCAGGCCTCTACTGCATCTGTCTTCAGTTCCTGCTTGTTCTTGGGGCATTTTCCCTTCAGTTTTGTCTTCAGCAAGTGAAATGCATGCTCAATCGGATTCAGGTCAGGTGATTGACTTGGCCATTGCATAACATTCCACTTCTTTCCCTTAAAAAAACTCTTTGGTTGCTTTCGCAGTATGCTTTGGGTCATTGTCCATCTGCACTGTGAAGGGCCGTCCACTGAGTTGTGAAGCATTTTGCTAAATATATGAGCAGATAATATTGCCCGAAACACTTCAGAATTCATCCTGCTGCTTTTATCAGCAGTCACATCATCAATAAATACAAGAGAACCAGTTCCATTGGAAGCCATACATGCCCACGCCATGACACCACCACCATGCTTCACTGATGAGGTGGTATGCTTTGGATCATGAGCAGGTCCTGTCCTTCTCCATACTCTTCTCTTCTCATCACTCTGGTACAAGTTGATCTTGGTCTCATCTGTCCATAGGATGTTGTTCCAGAACTGTGAAGGTTTTTTTAGATGTTGTTTGGCAAACTCTAATCTGGCCTTCCTGTTTTTGAGGCTCACCAATGGTTTACATCTTGTGGTGAACCCTCTGTATTCACCCTGGTGAAGTATTTTCTTGATTGTTGACTTTGACACACATACACCTACCTCCTGGAGAGTGTTCTTGATCTGGCCACCTGTTGTGAATGGTGTTTTCTTCACCAGGGAAAGAATTCTTCGGTCATCCACCACAGTTGTTTTCCGTGGTCTTCCAGGTCTTTTAGTGTTACTGAGCTCACCGGTGCGTTCTTTCTTTTTAAGGATGTTCCAAACAGTTGATTTGGCCACACCCAATGTTTTTGCTATTTCTCTGATGGGTTTGTTTTGTTTTTTCAGCCTAATGATGGCTTGCTTCACTGATAGTGACAGCTCTTTGGATCTCATATAGAGAGTTGACAGCAACAGATTCCAAATGCAAATAGCACACTTGAAATGAACTCTGGACCTTTTATCTGTTCCTTGTAAATGGGATAATGAGGGAATAACACACACCTGGCCATGGAACAGCTGAGCAGCCAATTGTCCCATTACTTTTGGTCCCTTAAAAAGTGGGATGCACATATACAGACTGTTGTAATTCCTACACTATTCACCTAATTTGGATGTAAATACCCTCAAATTAAAGCTGAAAGTCTGCAGTTAAAGCACATCTTGTTCGTTTCATTTCAAATCAATTGTGGATGTAAATACCCTCAAATTAAAGCTGAAAGTCTGCAGTTAAAGCACATCTTGTTCGTTTCATTTCAAATCCATTGTGGTGGTGTATAGAGCCAAAAAGATTAGAATTGTGTTGATGTCCCAATATTTATGGACCTGACTGTATATATACTGTGTATATATATATATATATATATATATATATATATATATATACAGTATATAAATATATATAGATCTAGAACTATATACAGTATCTCACAAAAGTGAGTACACCCCTCAATTTTTTGTAAATATTTTATTATATCTTTTCATGTGACAACACTGAAGAAATGACACTTTGTTACAATGTAAAGATGTAAAGTAGTGAGTGCACAGCTTGTATAACAGTGTAAATTTGCTGCCCCCTCAAAATAAGTCAACACACAGCCTTTAATGTCTAAACCACTGGCAACAAGAGTACAATCCTAAGTGAAAATGTCCAAATTGGGACCAAACTGTCAATATTTTATGTGGCCACCATTATTTTCCAGCACTGCCTTTACCCTCTGGGGCATGGAGTTCACCAGAGCTTCAAAGCTTGCCACTGGAGTCCTCTTCCACTCCTCTATGACGACTTAACGGAGCTGGTGGATGTTAGAGTTTGCATGTTCTCCCTGTGCCTGCGTGGGTTTCCTCCGGGTACTCCGGTTTCCTCCCACACTCCAAAGACATGCTGGTAGGTTAAAAAGCGCCCTGAGGCGATTCAGTTCGCATAGGTAGCGCTATACAAGTCACTCATTCATTCACTCATTCATTCATTCTCATTCATTCATTCATTCATTCATAGAGACCTTGCGCTCCTCCACCTTCCATTTGAGGATGCCCCACAGATGCTCAATAGGGTTTAGGTCTGGAGACATGCTTGGCCAGTCCATCACCTTTACCCTCAGCTTCTTTAGCAAGGCAGTGATTGCAGGTGTGTTTGGGATTGTTATCATGTTGGAATACTGCCCTGCGGCCCAGTCTCCGAAGGGAGGAGGTCATGCTCTGCTTTAGTATTCTACAGTACATGCTGGCATTCATTCCACATGTGACACATACTCTTGCAGCCCTAGACCATGACACACCCACCACCATGCTTGACTGTAGGCAAGACACACTTGTCGTTGTATTCCTCACCTGGTTGCCGCCACAAACGCTTGACACCATTTGAACCAAGTAAGTTCATCTTGGTCTCATTAGACCACAGGACATGGCTCCAGTAATCCATGTCTTTAGTCTGCTTGTCTTCAGCAAACTGTTTGCGGGCTTTCTTGTGCATCATCTTTAGAAGAGGCTTCCTTCTGTGGCGACTGCCATACAGACCAGTTGGATGCAGTGTGTGGTGTATGGCCTGAGCACTGACAAGCTGACCCCCCACCACGTCAACCTCTGGAGCAATGCTGGCAGCACTCATACGTCCATTTCCCAAAGGCAACCTCTGGATATGACGCTGAGCATGTGCACTCAACTCCTTTGGTCGACCATGGCGAGGCTTATTCTGAGTGGAACCTGTCCTGTTAAACCACTGTATAGTCTTGGCTACTGGGCTGCAGCTCAGTTTCAGGGTTTTGGCAATCTTCTTATAGCCTAGGCCATCTTTACAGTGGGGAAGGAAAGTATTCAGACCCCCTTAAATTTTTCACTTTTTGTTATATTGCAGCCATTTGCTAAAATAATTTAAGTTCATTTTTTTTCCTCATTAATGTACACATAGCTCCCCATATTGACAGAAAAACACATAATTGTTGACATTTTTGCAGATTTATTAAAAAAAGAAAAACTGAAATATCACATGGTCCTAAGTATTCAGACCCTTTGCTCAGTATTTAGTAGAAGCACCCTTTTGATCTAATACAGCCATGAGTCTTTTTGGGAAAGATGCAACAAGTTTTTCATACTTGGATTTGGCGATCCTCTGCCATTCCTCCTTCCAGATCCTCTCCAGTTCTGTCAGGTTGGATGGTAAACGTTGGTGGACAGCCATTTTTAGGTCTCTTCAGAGATGCTCAATTGGGTTTAAGTCAGAGCTCTGGCTGGGCCATTCAAGAACAGTCACAGAGTTGTTGTGAAGCCACTCCTTCATTATTTTAGCTGTGTGCTTAGGGTCATTGTCTTGTTGGAAGGTAAACCTTCGGTCCAGTCTGAGGTCCTGAGAACTCTGGAGAAGGTTTTCGTCCAGGAAATCCCTGTAGTTGGCCGCATTCATCTTTCCCTCGCAACCAGTAATCCTGTCCCTGCAGCTGAAAAACACCCCCACAGCATGATGCTGCCACCACCATGCTTCACTGTTGGGACTGTTTTGGACAGGTGATGAGCAGTGCCTGGCTTTCTCCACACATACTGCTTAGAATTGAGGCCAAAAAGTTCTATCTTTGTCTCATCAGAACAGAGAATCTTATTTCTCACCATCTTGGAGTCCTTCAGGTGTTTTTTTAGCAAACTCCATGCAGACTTCCATGTGCCTTGCACTGAGGAGAGGCTTCCGTTGGGCCACTCTGCCATAAAGCCCCGACTGGTGGAGGGCTGCAGTGATGGCTAACTCTCTACAACTTTCTCCCATCTCCCGACTGCATCTCTGGAGCTCAGCCACAGTGATCTTTGGGTTCTTCTTTACCTCTCACCAAGGCTCTTCTCCCCCGATAGCTCAGTTTGGCTGGACGGCCAGCTCTAGGAAGGGTTCTGGTCATCCCAAACGTCTTCCATTTAAGGATTATGGAGGCCACTGTACTCTTAGGAACCTTAAGTGCAGCAGAAATGTTTTTGTAACCTTGGCCAGATCTGTGCCTTGCCACAATTCTGTCTCTGATTCTCATTTGCTCTGACATGCACTGTAAGCTATAAGGTCTTATATAGACAGGTGTGTGGCTTTCCTAATCAAGTCCAATCAGTATAATCAAACACAGCTGGACTCAAATGAAGGTGTAGAACAATCTCAAGCACCTGACAGCACCTGATTTAAATATATGAGTGTCACAGCAAAGGGTCTGAATACTTAGGACCATGTGATATTTCAGTTTTTCTTTTTTTTTTTTTTTTCTTGTCAAAAGAAGTTTATTGAGTATACAATGTTATAAAGATACATGGACTTCCGGTTCCGGCGCCACATGGAGAGGAGGTAGCGAGCTTCAGCTCCCGCAGCGCCCCTCACGAAACTGCCTCTCAAGCCGGCTATTGCTCCGAGGAGACCCCCCAGCACAGTGCTGACACACAGCGGGCCCCCATGGATCGCTTTGTGGAGCGATCGTACGCCCGGGCGGTCACATCCGCGATCCCCACCGGAGGAGACACAGCGGCGGACACAGCCAAGATGGCGACCGCCCCAGGCATGACGGAGCAGGCACACACGCAGGCACACACGCTGCCACAGCCACAACCACCGCTCCCCTCAGCTCCAGACATACAAGGTACGGACCCTACCTCCCCTGCTGGGATTGCACAGGCTGTAGTCACGCTGCTGGGCCCCACTCTCACAGCTACAGTGGATGCAGCAGTCCATAGGGGTTTAGAGCAGTTACATATTGACCTACAAGCACAGGCACAGAGAATCAATCAGGTAGAGGATAGAATTTCCTCCCTGGAAGATGAACTCACAGCCTCATCTGCAGCAGTAGCACGCCTCACAGCTGCTAATAGGGACATATGGGACAAACTCGATGATTTGGAAAATCGCTCGAGAAGAAACAATTTACGCATCATTGGTCTGCCTGAATCGGTTTCCACACCACAGTTAACCAATATCTGCGCAAAAATTATTCCAGAACAACTGGGCCTTCGCATTCCCTGCACTATTGAACGCGCGCACCGCATAGGTCAATTCTCAGAATCACGTGCCAAACCCCGCCACGTTATTGTAAAATACCTCAACTACGCAGACAAGAATGCCATAATGCAAAAGTTTCGTCGCTCACGGTCTTTAATGGTTGATGGCGCAAAACTCCTACTTTTTGCAGATTATTCCATAGAGGTAATGAAGCAGCGTAAAGCGTTTTCACCGATCTGCTCCAACCTTCACCATAACCAAATCCGGTTCTCTTTAGCCTATCCGGCTGTCCTCCGCATCCAAACACCTGAAGGAGAACACCTCACGTTCCATACCCCTGAGGAGGCGGAACACTTTCTCGCCACCAGAGGCACAGAAATGGAGCATAGCAACTTTGAAGAGAATTCACCATCATCATCACCATCGACAGCGAAGATACCACCTAAACAGCAACGCAGCCCCACAAAACCCCCATACAAGCGCAGCCGCTTTACTAACCAAGATGATCGCTCTGCAAATCGATGAAGGACTCCAGGAACTTTATCTAACCATCTACATTTCCTCGGACGGGTAATTTTACCCCTCATTGTCCCTGACCTGCCTTCTGCCTTTTTTAACTTACTTTAATGTTAGCCTGTTTTAGTTGCAATGTTTTACACGGCCGCTATTATCTGTTAGCTAATGGTCTTGTTATTATGCCTCCAAGCCTGGCTTACCACTACCCACCGCCCACTTACTCTGTCTACCCAAAAGGTTATTATAATAACCCAGGTGATCTCCATGGCTATAGACCCCTAACGGGGCAAACCATTTGATCAAGTCACCCCCTTATTTCTCCACCTCATTATTTTAATTGAGCCCTTTATTTGACACAGATACAACCAGCACTTCCCCTAACCCCATACCCTGATCCTACCCCTCCCTTCCCCCCCTCTCTCCCCCCTTTTCCCTCATCTCTTCCTCCCTTATCCCACTCCTCCTAGCCAAATTCATGCTCATATGTGAGGAGCTGGCGGGTCGCTGAAAGGCATTATGGGTAGTTGTATCCCATGTGGAAAAAAGTGAAGTACACTGTTTGTAGTTTGTTACGTTATAACCGTAATCCTGCTTTGTTACAGCTCAATACTTATTGCTCAATACATTTGCAATTCATGTTTGCCCTATTAGTACCTTTTCTACTATGTGACTTACGGTTTTTGGGTGATTCCCGTATGGTCGGCACTGTACATGTCGGGAGGCTCCCTGATCATCCTCCCTTATATAGCAACTATCATATCCAACCATGTCCTCTTCTGCCGACGGGAGTCACCTAAAATTTATATCATGGAATGTTAAGGGGCTCCGATCCCCAAATAAGCGAATGTCCATTCTCAGACACCTACGGCGTCTTCGGGCAGATGTGGCCCTATTACAGGAGACACATCTCTCCGCAGACGATTTAACACGCCTTCAAAAACTGTGGGTAGGTTCTGTATACGGGTCCCCTGCAGTGGGCCGCAAGGCCGGTGTAGCTATTTTAATTCATAAAAACCTACAACACTCTGTCAGAGAAATGAGGGCTGACACCTTAGGCCGCAAACTGACCTTACATATGACCATAGGTGACAAAGCCGTAGCTATCACTAATATCTATGCTCCCAACTCTCCAGACACTTCATTCTTTCAGGACATGGTTCAATGGATTCTCACGGCCCCCGAGGTATTACATTTAGTGGGCGGGGACTTCAACTCTGCCATGTCCACACTAGCAGACCGCACTCATCTCCCTAAGCAAACGACAAGACCAGGTCCCTCCCATACACCGGACGCGACTCCCTTAGCACACTCTATTGAATCTATGCATTTTGTAGACATCTGGCGCCTGACACATCCGACTGACAGAGAATATACTTTCTTCTCGCCCCCACATAATACCTTCTCTCGTATAGACTACTTCTTTGTCTCCCCGGCCCTAGTATCTGTAATAAACACCCCAGACATTTACGATGCCAGAATCTCAGACCACAGTCCCATCGCAGTCCATATGACACAACTCACACTCTCAACTCCTTCCCCTATCTGGCGTTTCCCTTCATATCTGGCGGATAATGAAGACTTCCGACAAGTCTTGCACCAAACATGGGAAGAATATATCACCACGAATGGAGCACATATCTCTGACCCAAACCTCTTCTGGGAAGCAGGCAAAGCTTTCCTATGGGGCAAAATTATCTCGTACACTGTACAATTTAAAAAACACACTCGACAACAATATATGCAAGCAAGCGACTCCCTACGCCTAGCTCATGACAAGCTAACATTAGACCGCACCTTAGCTAATATACAGGAATGGAAACGGGCCAAGTGTGCCTTTGATCTCTGGGCAGAACAACACGAAGCTGCTAAAACCTCGTACTCCACCCTCCACTTTCACAAATTTGGCAACAAGGCAGGCAGAATGCTAGCCAGACTATGTTCAGGACCAAGACGTCCTACACATATCCCAACTCTGAGAAATGCTTCCGGCTCGTTAGTTACCTCACCTACCGAAGTCAGCAAACTACTTGCAGATTATTATACTGATCTGTACCGTGCAGACCCAACGGATCAGCCTGCCGTTGAAGCCCTGCTTGACAAGATACGCCTGCCCAGGCTTCAAACGTCACACTTGGAGGCACTTAATGCGCCTATCACCTTAGAAGACATACAACACACGATCAAATCTATGGCCTCTGCTAAGGCTCCTGGTCCCGACGGGTACACTGCGGAATTCTTCAAATTAACGACTGACTTCATCCCCAACACACTGAAGCATGTATATGCAGCCATGTGGGACGGAGGTCCTTACCTCCCCACAGGGACACAAGCTCATATTAAACTAATCTCCAAGAAAGGAAAGGATCCATTACTCCCAGGCTCTTATCGTCCAATCTCATTAATAAATGTAGACGTTAAAATCCTGTCTAAAATTATAGCATCACGTCTAGCTCTCTTACTTCCGTCCCTCTTACACCCAGCCCAATCAGGTTTCGTCTCAGGACGATCAGCCACATTAAATATACGTAAGGTCTTAATGGCGCTAGAATACGCTAAAACACACCCCGATCAAGATGTAGCAATCATGTCCCTAGACGCCGAAAAAGCCTTTGACAATATTGGTTTTTCATGGCTTTTTACGGTAATGGAAAAATTCGGCTTTTCAGGTCAAATCACAAGATTCCTCGCACAAATGTACGCCTCACCAACGGCACGCCTTGTCACCCCGAATTTTATTTCGGACACCATCCCCTTAGCGAAAGGAACAAGACAGGGATGCCCCCTATCAACATTGCGATTGAACCCTTATCCAGAATCCTCAATTCAACCGAAGGGGTTAGTGGCATCACCTTGGGAAACCAAACACTCCGCTCTGCACTATTTGCGGACGATATTTTACTGTTCTCTACTGACCCCGTATCAGACTTTGATAGACTTAAACAAATATTTACGACCTTCCGACTCTGCTCAGGCTTTCGTATAAACTTTGATAAAAGTGAAATCCTAACACTACACCCTCGACTATCCACTAAATGGATACATTTATCCCCGCTGACTATTGCACCCCATCATATAACATACTTAGGAATACATATAGGCCGAGACCCATCTTCCTTATATGTACTTAATTATCCTCCCCTGGTGGCCAAAATTGTGCGGGAATTGGAGGCTTGGGGTACCCTTCCCCTCTCGCTTTTTGGGAGAGCTCATCTTTTCAAAATGGTATCATTCGCACGCCTACTGTATCCTATGCAAACCATACCTCTACTACTGAGGCATTCAGACGTGCAGAAACTTCAGAGAGCTGTGACAGCTTTCCTATGGTCTAGCAAAAAACCACGCATCGCGCTCCAAAAACTATGTCTCCCGAAGAGCGAGGGTGGGGCGGGGCTCCCCAATATTCGTTTTTATAATTTAGCATGCTTACTCAGACAGGGACTAGACTGGTTAACAGGAGGGTCCAAATACTCCAACTTTGCCCTAGAGGACTCTATGGCTTCTCCATACGACCTTGCAGGCATCCTACACTCCAATCCTAACAACCTGCCGCACCACCTCAAAACCAGCGTTTTGTTCAGAGACACTGTCATCGCCTGGAGAGAGGTCAGAAAACTGCTTGGTCTGCCTTCCAGTATCTCGAAACATCTCAAAATACAAGGCAACCCAATGTTCCTACCTTCCACTTTACATAAAGCTTATACCCAATGGCAATCCAAAGGACTCATGAAGATAACCTCGTTATACCAAAACAACACAAGCAAGCTCAAACCATACCAAAATCTGATGCGGGAATTCTCCCTACCGCCAGCACACAGCTTCTTCCATTACCAACTCACAAATTATCTGAAAACCTGCTATGGTCCCAAGACTGATCCTTTTAAACCTTCCTTTGTCGACAATCTATTGCAAAGCAAAGATTACTCTATCTCCAACATCTATTCTCACCTCATCCAGCACCAGTCACGGAAATACCGCCTCACGCCTTTTCAAAAATGGTCTCAAATACTAGGAGATGAGGACCTACCCAACAAAATCCTTGAGGGATATAGGCTCACCCGGAAACTTACGATCTCTGAAATATGGCGTGAAACTCAATTCAAGATTATCCACAGAGCATACTTCCCATTCCGTTTTAACAAAGAGGACCCGTCTCAAGCTCTATGTCCATGGTGCCTACTGCAGCGTCCTACGCTGCTCCATAGGCTTTGGGAGTGCCCTGCTATTAACAGCTACTGGAACGATGTGATAGCCTACATTAATAAAATCTGCAATATCAAACTACATAGAGACTGCCTACTATGCCTATTCAGCATCACCCCTCCAGCATCCTCCTCGTCCACATTGGACTTTTCAAACATACCGCACTGGGCCCATATCTGCCTTCTTGTAGCCCGCAGGACTATTATGTCCCACTGGATATCGACATCGCCGCCCAGTCTACCTGCGGTTATAAAAGCCTTGACTTCATTATTCTATCTAGAAAGATTGGACCTCATCAAGTCAAATCTTCGCTTTACCCCACGATTTTTCAAACGCTGGAGAAGATTCCTGGAAGCCACATTTCCCCAACAGACCATCCAAGATATAATGCACCCATTTAGATATACAGAATGGTACCTGACGAGAGACATCACCAACTCACTTGGCAAACTTAAAATTCCTCCGACCTCTGATCCTTCTTCATTTAAACCACCGTAGGCGGCATACAATCACCTGAAGCTCCTTGACATCCATCAACTTCAGCTATTACACTTCGGGACTATATTTACCCAAATAACATGTTTCACCTAGACCATATTGTAGGTTATCTAGCTAGATAGACTCATAAGTCGCCTCCATTCCCTAAAGGTACGAAAATGTAGGATCAACCTTTTTGGCAATTTATTGCCCAATGTTAGTCACAAGCTGGCAAATGTGAATTGCTTACCCCCCTCCCCCCCCCTCTCTCCCCTCCCCTTCCCCAACGACCCCTATAAATCTGTTTTTGTTATGTTTAGATAGAACATGCATTCTATATACAGAATAATTGTTTATATTCATGCCTTACAATTGTTCTGTACAATGTCTTCTATGAATATATTTTGAAAAAATCAATAAATATTTTTCAAAAAAAAAAAAAAAAGATACATAAAGTAAGTTTACAAGGATCTATAAAATAAGCTCATTGTTTTACAGTAGGGTTTATATAGGTAAATATCATGAAATTTCAAATATTAAACATTGGGTTCACGTAAACCTAAATTAAAGATATATATCATTTCCTTAGTTACTTTTGTAGGTATTTAAATGATTTATACCTACTATACATATTGTTTACAAGTAGAGTGTATATAGGTCAAATAAATTCTGATAATGAGCTTTAATCGTAAGGTGGAGAAAAGGAAAGAGAAAGAAGAAAAAGGGTTGAAAGGTAGAGGTATGGTCCACAAGGTTGTCCCGCTCGTCAGTTTATTATTCTTTTTAGTTCTCTTTGAAGCCTTAGAATGGGTGTCTCTGTAAGTCATTTAATCTGTTACCATGGCAACAGGACAGAGTCATTGAAGTTTGACAGGAACTGTTGTTTTATCCAAGGATGCCAAAGTTTTTCAAATTTTGGAATTTGATTTTGATCGATGGCTACCATCTTAGCATGGGACATTGTATTATTCATTCTGTGAATTGTTTCTGCTAGTACCAATGTAGGAGATTTCCATGCCTTGGCCACTGTTTGTTTTGCAGCCGTTATTAGTTGGATCATAAGTTTGAATTGAGAGAGTGTTAACCATTCCGGTTTTAGATTAAGTAAAGTTAAATATGGATCTGGTTGTATTATTTTTTTAAATATTTTAGATGCAATCACGAAGACTTCCTTCCAGAAGGTTTGGATTACTGGGCACGTCCACCATATGTGTAAATATGTGCCTATTTCTGGGCATCCTCGAAAACAAAGAGCTGAGGTATTAGGTGAATATTTTGCCACTCTAGCGGGTACAAGGTACCAGCGAGTTAGGACTTTATAATTTGTCTCCAGTGCTAAGATGTTGGGTGAAGATGACTTAGATGTGAGCCATATGTTAGACCAGTCCGTGTCTTCTAAAGTTTGTCCCAGGTCCTCCTCCCACCTCTGAACGTAAGAGGGTCTATTAACATTTGCTACTCCATATAATTGATTATAAAGTGATGAAATTGTACCTTTAGCAAATGGATCTTTTGTACAGATTGATTAAAAAATGGATAATTGGGATAATGGTGTATCCCCCTTTAGGAATGGTGTATAGAAATTTTTGATTTGGAGATATCTAAATATCTCAGAGTTTGGTAGTGTCAGGGTACTCACCAGGGCCGAGATGCTGAGAGCGGCTCCCCTTGCAGCTGAGTGCGCTATACCCCTGGAGGTGGCACAGAGGGTATCGGGCACAGAGAGGCACGGGTCGCCAGGCACTAGTAGGAGCCTGCGTGTTGAACTTCTGTCTGGTAGTAGTCCGTGCAGGGTACACCCGGACGGTGATCAGCAGAGGAATCAGACTGGGGCTCCAACACCTTGGACCTGAAGTAGATAACTGGAACAAGTATGTAGAGAAGCCAGGGGGTCAAACACAGCAAGCCGGTAGGAAGGAAGTCCGTTTAAACAAGCCAAGGTCATACACAGGAATCAATCAATAGGAGAATCCAAGACAGGCCGGGGGTCAAACACTGGAGCAGGCAGTAGCAAAGTCTTTAAAGAGAAGCCGGGGGTCAAACACTGGAGCAGACTGAAGAGGAATCCGTTTAAGCAAGCCGAGGTCAAGGTGCAGGAGAAGTTCAAGGATGGTCAAGGAAATCCGGGTCACAACAGGCAGGAGTCAATAGTAGAACAAGGAACAGGAACACAGAAGCTGAAATGACAAACCAGCAATAAGCCAGAGAGCTGGGCTGCCTTTTATAGGGCTAATAGGGGAACCCACGTGTGCGGCTAAGATGCGTACGTGCGTACGTGCTTACTCCGTTTCGCCGTCCGCTAACTTGCACGTCTATGTGCGCCGTTACGCCGTGACGCGGTCTGCTGAATTGCGTACCCGCGTACGCCTATTAGCCATTCTGCCACGCAGGCGTACAGGGAAATGCCGGTACTGGCAAACAAAGTTTCTGTTATTCCTCTGACAGGTAGATCATATTTTTCTCTAAGTGATGGGAATGAAAGGAATGATTTAGATGCTATGAAGTCATTTAGTGTCTGAATGCCTGATGTTGTCCAAGCTTTAAAAGAATTTGGGTAGATCCATGCCGGATAAAAGGCCGGATTTCTGATAAAAGAAAGGAGAGGATTGTGTGGAGATTGTAACTGATATTTGGTTTTTAGTTTATCCCAGAGAGATAAGAAGTGTTTAGTTATGGGATTATGAATTTTAAAGCGGTCTTTAGGATCAAGCCATAATAAATTTGATATTAATAGAGGGTCATTTTCTGAAGCCTCTATAAATACCCATAATGGGATTTCCTGTTTTGCATGGTATTTGGACAGACTGGCCAAATGTGCTGCTCTGTAGTAGTTAGTAAAATTAGGGTTTCCCAGGCCTCCTTTATTTTTGGGAAGATGTAGTGTGTGTATAGGTATACGTGGTTTAGAAGAGCCCCATATAAACGAAGTTGCTCTTTTTTGTACTATTCTCAAAAAATAGGAAGGAATTGGAATAGGGAGGACTCTGAATAGATAAAGCAATTTGGGTAGAATAGTCATTTTGATTGCATTAATCTTCCCTATCCAGGATAAAGGAAGTTGCGACCATTGTTTTATTAGATTTGTGATCTGTCTTAATACAGGAGGATAATTGGTTGAGAATAAGTCAGAATGAGATGCTGTTAAATGAATTCCAAGATATGGGATTGATTTTTCTGCCCATGTGAATGGGAGTGCAGCCCTAGCCGGGATCAATTCCATGTTTGTGAGTGAAATGAAAAGAAAAGCACTAGGCATTTCTTAGGATTAATCATAAGGCCGGATAGGGCTGCAAATCCATCAAGAGCTGGTATTAAGTTAGGACCAGAGACCTGTTGTGATGATAGAAAAAGTAATATATCGTCTGCAAATATACATAATTTGTGTGTAATACCTCCTACTTCAATGCCAGTTATAGTTTGGTTTGTTCTGATGTATTGGGCCATGGGTTCGAGTATAAGGGCAAATAATAAGGGAGATAATGGGCAACCCTGTCGGGTACCTCTTTCGATATTAAAGGCTTCAGATTTGTATCCAGCATATTTTATATAGGCTTTGGGTTTATTATATAATGCTTTGATCCATGTTAAAAAGTGGGGTCCAAAACCCCATTTTTGTAATGAATATTGCATATATTGCTAGGATACTGTGTCAAATGCCCTCTTAATATCGAGAGATAGAAAACATAAAGGGATTTTCCGTTTTTTAGCAATATGTGCCAATAACACTGCCCTGCGTATATTATCGCCTGCCTGTCTATTTGGCATGAAGCCTACTTGATCTCTATGTATTAATTTTCCTATAATGCTATTGAGGCGTTTTGCTATTATTTTTGCTAATAATTTAATATCGAGGTTTAACAGAGAGATAGGCCGATAATTCACACAGGAAGTATCATCAGAAAGGGGTTTTGGGATCATACAAACAATTGCCATTAGTGTTTCTTGCCGAAAAGAATGTCCATCTAGAAGTTTGTTAAAAGTTTCAGTGAGAATGGGAGAGAGTATTTCTGAGAATGTTTTATAGTATAAAGCCGAGTAGCCGTCTGGGCCTGGTCTTTTGTTAAGTTTTAGGTCTTTTATGGCGTTAGCAACTTCATCTATAGTTATAGGTTCATCCAAACTGCTTTTTTGATTCTGAGATAACTCAGGTAAGGTTATTTTTGAGAAGAAGGATTCAGCCTCTGTAGGATTAAATTCATTGTTTGTCTTGTATAAAGTTGCGAGATGTGAGTGAAATTTATGGACTATTTTAACTGGATTACAAGTGTAAACATTTTTTGATAATTTCAAACGTATTGGTTTGAAAGATTTGTTAGTTGAATTTAATGCCCGAGCCAAATATGTATCTGGTTTGTTTGTATTCATGTAGAAATTGTGTTTGGAGCGTTTGAGGGATTTATCAACTGACTCAGTGAGAAATAGATCGTATTCCAATCTAGATTTTTCCAGATGAGATTTTGTACTCTGAGATGGATTATCTTGAAATGATATGTAGGCTGCATTAAAATTGAGTTCTAGTTTTTTTGCTAGATTTTTGCATTCCCGTTTAAATAGTGCCATTTGTCTTTGTATTGTACCACGCAAGACAGGCTTATGAGCTTCCCACAGTGTTATTGGGGAGATGTCTGTTGTATTATTAATTGATATGTATTCCTATAAAGCTTGTTCAATGGCCATCTGATGTAGTGGGTGTTTGAGCATTATGTCCGGTAAGTACCACGTTGGGTCATGCGCTTTTGGTATGGCTGAGTCTATAGTAGTGTATACTGCATTATGGTCAGACCACGGAATCGGAATTATATCTGATGCAATAATTTCTGGTATCATTCCTATTGTTAGAAAAATATGATCTATTCTGGTGAAGGTTTGATGAGGGTGCGAGAAATAAGTGAATTTCTTTTTCTTTACCAGATTGTATTTGGAAAGAAGTTGAGAAAAAGGTAATCTAGAGGTTATTTTGGATGGTGTAAAAGGTGATTTATCTAGAAATGGGAGGAGGACCTGGTTCGAATCCCCACACATTATTACTGTTCCTATTTTGTGTGTATTAATCACTTGTAATATATGTGAGAGGAATGGTGTAGGTTGTTTGTTAGGAGCGTAGTAGGAAATCACCGTGATTGCTGTATCCATTATATAACCCATGAGTATCAGGTATCTACCTTCTGGGTCTTTAATTTCTGATGATAAGGTGAATGGTGTGGATCGGTGAAATGCAATTAGAGTTCCCCTTTGCTTGGTACAGGCAGAAGCCGTGTAAATTTGTTGATAAAAAGGAGAAATATATTTTGGAGTAGAATCTTTGGTGAAGTGTGTTTCTTGGAGTCATACTATGTGAGCCTTCTTGTTATGGAAAGTACGGAAGGCTTTGGTCCTTTTTTGAGGGACATTTATTCCCTGAACATTCAGGGAAAGTATATTCAGTGGTGCCATGGCAATAGATCAAATGGTTTTGACTTACTTTTTGTTATGCAGAGCTGACTGCGCAGATCAACCTGTGTGGACTGAAGAGATGAATAGATAGAAAAGAAACCAGTGAATTCTGGAGTAAAGAGTAAACAAAAAACATATGAGATTAGATGATACATTGTATAAATTATTTTTTGCAAGTAATCACAATTTACCCGTGAAAGAGAATAAATATCTCTCTCAGGGGAATAAGTGCCTTCGTCACACTCCCACATAATATGGTTGGGAGAATGAGGAGGGCTAATGGGGGTACACGGATCTTCCGTTTACAGGAGAGAAGTGCTATGTCAAAAGACATCAAAATGATGTTTCATTAATTGGAGTGCAGAATATAGTTTTTGTTGAAATTATTTATTCCAGGGTGGTTGTATATGGTTAGTCTTGCCCTAGGCTAAATAATTCAGTTAGAAAGGTACTGTTAATAACTTTGGTATTGATGAAGATAGTTTGAATTATTTTGGGATTTTAACCCTTTTAGAGTAAACAATTACATATTTTATTCATATGTAACTGTTTAGATATGTTAACTCATAAAATTGAGGTTGTATTGCTTCAGATTAGAATAAACAAAAACATAATTCTAGGAACTAGTTAGGTAATAATATATTTGTTTTAAGAAAAGAAAGAAAAAGCTTCCATTACTTCTGGATTATTGAACATATTTGTCCTAAAAAGTAATAAATCTATTGTTATTACCTGATAATATATAACTGAACAAGAATTTCCTTATTTCACTTATATATTCTAAGGCTATATGAATCAGAAGTAATAAGAAATATAACTGGAATGTAAGATGATCCCACACAGTGTGTGACTATCAGAATGCGGTTACATTCAGTTATAAATATAGGTTTTTTATAGAGAACCATCTCTTAGTATAATAAATGAAGAGATATCAGGAATTAGGATGTCAGTCCATTGAATCTTCTTGGTCCATGGATGATGTGGCATAACGGCCTCTTTTGTGAGAATGATGATTCCCATTTTGTTCTGAAATTTTCTGGGTGCTGCCTGAAGGTGAAGATGACGTCATTCTTCTGCGTGTGGGAGTGTTGCTGCTTGTGGGTTCTGTCAGATTTAATTTTAAAAGGGTTTGTTGTAGTTCATCTGCTGATCTGCTTCTGTAAATTGTACCTTGGTAGTTAAATCTGACTGAAAAGGGGAAGCCCCATTGATACATAATGTTGTGGCGTTGCAGTTCCATTAGTTGGGGTTTCATGGATCGTCTTTTAGTAATAGTAAGTTGGGATAGGTCAGCAAAAATTTGATAATTGTGTCCTTGAAAATTAAGTTCCTTTTTTTCTCTTGCAGCAATTAGTATTTGTTCTTTCGTTCTGTAATAATGAAATTTTGTGATTATATCACGTGGGGGTCCATCTTTCTTTTTGGCTGTGAGGGCTCTGTGTACTCTGTCCAGTTCTAAACGTTCAATAGGGATATCTGGCTTTAGTTCTTGTAATAGAGCAGTAATAGTAGATTGCAGGTCTGTCACAGTTTCAGGTATTCCCCTTATGCGCAAGTTTGAACGTCTGGCTCTATTTTCGTAATCTTCTAGCTTAGTTTGAAGTATTAAATTCTCTTTTTTTAATTGTTCCAATTCTGTTATATTTTCTTGGGTTGTAATTTTAATTTCATCCATTTTTATTTCTAAGGCTGCGGTGCGGTTTCCCAGCTCTCTTATTTCTTTGGTTAGGCTTTTTGTTATTTGGTCTGAGGTTTGTTTTAAAGCCTTATGAAGCATCTTTTCAAATTGTAATAATATTACTGGGGATACTGAGGAGGCTTGTGGAGAAGTTTGTGAGAGGATTTGTTCTGTATCTGACTCAAATGGAGAGTCTTGCTGTGACATTTTCTGTCTGTGAGAGCGCCCTGATGCTGTATCTTGTGAGGTGACTGGAGCTGCTTCAGCTGCAGTGAGTGCCGTGAGCTCTTTGTGAGGTGATTTTTATTTCTGCCACGGTTTCCTCCCAGTACCATATTTCCTGCCCAAACTTTCACAGTTGGTTCCCTGGGGCAAAAAGGTTCAAATGGATACCTTTTGAGCCTGCAGGCTCCGCTTTGTCCTTCTCTTCTCTCCTCAGCAGTGTGGAGCTCTAACAATGCATGTCTGCTCCGCTAGGCTCCGCCTCCTGCCCCCGAGTTTTTCTTTTTTTAATAAGTCTGCAAAAATGTCAACAATTCTGTGTTTTTCTGTCAATATGGGGTGCTGTGTGTACATTAATGAGGAAAAAATTAACTTAAATTATTTTAGCAAATGGCTGCAATATAACAAAGAGTGAAAAATGTAAGGGGGTCTGAATACTTTCTGTCCCCACTGTAGGTAGAGCAAAAATTCTTTTTTTTCAGATCCTCAGAGAGTTCTTTGCCATGAGGTGCCATGTAGAACTTCCACATGACACCGGGAAGGGAAAATGGCTAATTGGGCCCAATTTGGCCATTTTCACTTAGGGGTGTACTCACTTTTCTTGCCAGCAGTTTAGACATTAATGGCTGTGTGTTGAGTTATTTTGAAGGGACAGCAAATTTACACTGTTATACAAGCTGTACACTCACTACTTTACATTGTAGCAAAGTGTCATTTCTTCAGTGTTGCCACATTAAAAGATATAATAAAATATATATATAGACATTAATAGACATTATTTTGGTTATTCGTGAACTTGAGGAAGGGCAGTGTTGCCTGAAACTGTTGTTCTCGGTTCTACTGTATGTAACATAGAATTTTGAATAAAAAGAAGTAAAAGCTTTATTCTCTTTATTTGATGGATTGCATATCCTGAATATATATATATATATATATATATAGATATATATATATATGTATATATAGATATATCTATATCTATATATATAGATATATATATATATATATCTATATATAGATATATCTATATATAGATAGATATATCTATATATAGATATATCTATCTATATATAGATATCTATCTATATATAGATATATATATATATTTTTTTAATAGTATTTTATTGAATTTTTCTGAAAATAAATACATGAAGCATAAACATACAATCAAATAAGATAAACGACGGACGTTGTCTGTCATGCTTTGAAAAATGTTAACAAAGATCATCTATAAAATGAGAGTGGCAACGTCCAAAGAAGAACAGAACAGACATATTCAGCGTTACATAGCGGATTATTTTTCTAGATCAGCAAACGAGGTAGCGTATAGTGTCTTCCTCTCCGGACACCCATATGGGAGCAAACTGTGTCCTAGAGGGAGACCAAACCGCCAATTCCTCACTTTGGTAGGTTGTGATAAAAGGCTTTAAACAGCGACAAAGAGATGAACACATTTGTATTTATTGTGGTGTTACCTGTAAGCTTTCTTATTGAGTGAGATCTATGGTATGCGTAGGTCATATCACTGAAAACATAATAGCCAGTTTTTAGATCTTCTATCCCTAGATGTTTAGGGATTATGGTAGTTTTGCTATTCTAAGCCAGTTCAACCATGGTTGCCAGAGGGATATTGCCTTGGTGTGGGTACCTCTACTGAAGGCCATCAATATTTCGTAGGAGGAGTGTGTGTTCACTAGTTCTACTGTATCTTTTATATTAGGGGCCTTGCTTGATTTCCACAATTTTGTTAGGCTTAATTTTGCTGCTAAGAGGACATGGGTTGTAACCATTCTGAATGGGTGCGGAATACTTCCTATTGAGAGGTTTAATAGGGCTAATGCTGGGGTCTGCAAAATGCTACTTTTTGTGATTACTCCCAAAATTCCGAAGATATGTGACCAGAAGGATTGCAGTACAGGACATGTCCAGAATATATGGAGCATATCTTCTCTTGTCCCTTTGGCATCTCCAGCAGGAATCAGAATGTTGAGGCCCAAGAGTAGCTAGCTTGTCAGGGGTCAAGTACCATCTTAGTGAGATTTTTTGATACATCTCCAAAAGAGCGGAGCAGCAAGTGTATTTGAATATTGACCTAAATGCTTCTGTCCATTGTTGGTTTGAGTAACATTTGCTTAAATCCGATTCCCACTGCAGATGGGATTTACGTTTAGTGAATTTTCCTTTTTTCTGGAGTGCATTGTAGAACAGAGATATACCCTTTTGTTTTGTGGTTGGATAGATGAAGTAATACCAGGAGTTTAACAGAAAGAGGGTAGTGTTGCGCTGTCCTAAAAGGTAAATTACCATACACAAGTTCCTATATGTGTGATAAGTATAACATAATGTGGTCATTGGTGATCCAAACAATAAAAACTATAATTCCTTTGAGCAGTGTGCTCCAATTAATGGTGATATATCAATCGTGCATATACTACACAAAGCTAAATGTTAACGGTCCTTCAAATACATAGTAAACATGTGTGTCAAGGCTGGACACCCAAACAAATAATAAAATATTTAAATAAAAATTATACAAAAATCTAAAATCTAAAATCTAAAGTATGTTCCAATGATAGAATGTAAAACAAATCTTCAACGCGTAAATATAGTAATAGGAAAGTATTTGGTGGTCAAGATGGGTGGACTTGATTTCTCCCTTTACCAGTGTGTGGAAAAGCATATACTGTGGTGACTAGGTCCCTTCTTCCCATGTCACCTCTGTGCTCTCTAGCTTCTCACCTTGCATATGCTTTAATCCAGCATATAATCAAGTCTCCCAGGTGCGATTGATGTGTGTTTAGGTTCTCCTCTAGGGGTCTTCTGTTCTGACGTTTCCCGATATACTGTGTTTGTTAAGGGTGCTGGATCTCTATTAATCCTACAGGGATGTTACTTTCTGATTGATTCCCAGATAGTAATAGATGGAAACAAGAGAGGAACATTCTCATAGTATAATACGTTTTTAAAAGACTTTTATTAAAAGTGTTGTAAACAGCTCAAACTCACATTTAAAAGACGAATACCGGCGAAAATACATGAGTAAAAGATTGCCGCTCCAATCTCTCAAATCCGTATCAAGACACCCGCCCTAATGGAACTCACAGGTGCTGGCTCTGCACAAGCTTGTGGAAAGAGAAAAATATCCTGGATGGCCGCACACCATAGAAGACATCTTTATTGATATGAAGAAATAAAATCCAAATGCAGTCACCTCAGGGAGGTACAGGAAAGATAGCCAACATGTTTCATGCCCCATCATGGCGCTTATTCATAGCTTATTCATAAGCGCCATGATGGGGCGTGAAACATGTTAGCTATCTTTCCTGTTCCTCCCTGTACATGAGGTGACTGCATTTGGATTTTATTTCTTCATATCAATAAAGATGTCTTCTATGGTGTGCGGCCGTCCAGGATATTTTTCTCTTTCCGAAAATACATGAGTGCCAAACTTGTTCCTCTGCTGCGTCACTTCCGGTACCCCTCTTCTCTCTACGTATATCATCACAGTCACGTGACTTCATGTGGGGATCCGAGAGTATTCCTCTCTTGTTTCCATCAATTATTATGAGAAATCAATCAGAAAGGAACATCCCTGTAGGATTAATAGAGATCCAGCACCCTTAACAAACACAGTATGTGGGGAAATGTCAGAACAGAAGACCCCTAGAGGAGAACCTAAACACACATACACTGCATCTGGGAGACATGATTATATGCTGGATACCCCAAAGCTACCGCAAAGCACCCTCCCCATGTTGAGGGTATGTGGCCTGGTACAGTTCAGGGGGGGCGCTCTCTCATCCCCCCTCTTTTCCTGTGGCCTGCCAGGTTGCGTGCTCGGATAAGGGTCTGGTATGGATTTTTGGGGGGACCCCTACGCCATTTTTTTTACATTTTGTCACAGGATTCCCCTTAAAATTCATACCAGACCTGAAGGGTCCGGTATGAATTTTTTTGGGGGGGCCAGTACGCCATTTTTTTAAAAAAATTGGCACGGGGTTCCCCTTAATTTCCATATCCGACCCGAAGGGCCAGGTATGGAATTTAGGGGAACCCCTACGCAATTTCTTTTTTAAATTTTGATTCGGGGTTCCCCTTAATATTCATACCAGACCCAAAGGGCCTGGTAATGGATGGGGGGGATCCCATGCTCTTTTTTTTAATTATCTGTATCGATATTGCTGAAACCCGACAATTCATTACAGCTGCGATCAGTTTTAAATGACAATTTTTACTTTAGAAATGTCATTTTGCTGTGGTACTGTTCTAAACGCGGGAAAAATGCGCCACTTTACAGGCATACTATAGACACCCCCCAGGCACAATATTTAAAGGAATATTTTATTTTCATTGTTTCACTTTAAGCTTTAAAAAAATCACTGCTCCTGAAAAAACGGCTGTTTTTAAAAAAAAAAAATTGTATTGATACATGTCCCCTGGGACAGGACCCAGGTCCCCAAACACTTTTTATGATTATAACTTGCATATAAGTCTTTAAAATTAGCACTTTGATTTTTCATGTTAGTGTCCCATAGACTTTAACGGTGTTCCGGCAGCTTTCAAAATTGCTGCGAACACCGCATATTGTTCGCTGTTCCGCAAACAGGCGAACATCGGGCTCATCCCTATTAGTGACAGCAGCTGTTCAGTCCCTCACTTGTTTGCATAGTATTTAAAGTGGAAGCGCGTGAGTAACACATTTCCATTTTTTTATGTTAATACCAGGAGTTTACAGGGTTGTTATATAGTGGGTTATTTAATTGTCATAATGTCAAAATACACAGAGGCGGTTAAAGTATTCTGAGGATAAGAGGTGATAATCTTGACACAATTGATAAAAGGGTTTACTTGCCTTTCCCGGGTATAGGCCCTGAAAGAAGTGCATGCCTTTTTTTTGCCAGTGTGTTATGCCAAGGTCTGGTGTTAGTTGATTCATGGTCTCTAGTGGGGATATAGAATCTTGTGAGGGTATTGTTGTTGTGGCCAGTCTATGCCATGCCAGAGCTGAGGCTCTCATTGTTGGCGGGTAGCCTGTAGGTATTGGGGATCCAAGTGGTATTCCTAGAATCCACGACCTTAGGTCAGATCGGGGGATTACTGAGGATTCAATGTGACCCCAGAGAGTTCTAGGGGTGGATTGGAACCAGTCGCGCTAGGTAGTAGTCTTCAAAGTTGATGTATCCCGTGCCTCCTGCTGAACTTTGTTTAATAAGGTGTGAATGGGCACAACAGGGTTTTTTCCCCTGCCGGATGCATTTGTTCAATGTGGTCTGGAGAGTTTTGAAATACTGTTTAGGGATAGTTATGGGCATGGAACTGAATAGGTATAGCAGGTTGGGGTAGGTGTAGCATTTTAAAGGCTGCTAACCACCCTGACCATGACAGTTTGTGTTTGAATAAAGATTGTAGGTCTGAATGCAGTTTAGCAGTGAATGGTTTATAGTTAACTGCAAAGAGGTCCCTCACCGATTTGGTAAGTTGAGTACCCAAGTATGATATACTGACATCTGACCATTTGTAAGGAAATTGAGCTTGTAGCAGGTTTCTAGTTGTGGCATTGAAACCTAGATCTAGTATAAATGACTTTGTTTCATTAACCTTATAATACAATACTCTACTAAACCAATGCAAGGTATTTTGTATTTATACGAGGGAAGAAGCTGGATTTGTGATCATGAGGATTACATTGTCTGCAAATAAACTGATTTTGTGGGAGATTTGGCCTATTTTGTAACAAGAAATTAGAGGGTTAGATATGATGTGGGCTGCTAGGGGTTCCATGAGGAGGTTAAAAATTAAAGGTGAGAGTGGGCATCCCTGTCTGGTGCCGTTGCTAATTTTAAATGGTTGTGAGAGCATGTCAGAGGAGGATATTTTCACTGATGGGGTAGTATAGAGGGCAAGGATCGCCATTAATATCTTGCCTTGGAATCCAAATTTATGAAGGTGGGACATTTTTAGGTCTAATGGTCCAATGAATCCTGTCGAACGCCTTCTCCGTGTCCAGTGATAAGAGCAGAGAAGGTGCTCCGGAGGACTCTGCATGGTGGATTATGGTGAATCCTGTTTGGTCGTTGTGAATTAGAGAGGGTAAGATATCAAGTAGGAGTGATGCTATAGCTTTGGCATATATTTTTATGTCTAGAGTTAGAAGGGAAATTGACCTAAAAGTTTGGGGGGAGGTCGGCTCCTTCCCTAGCTTTGGAAGGGTTATTATCATTAGCCTGTAGCATTTCAGACTGAAATAAGGAAGAGGAAGCAGCGTTTTTGAAGATTGTACTCATATGTGGGGCTAGTATGTGGGAGAATTGCTTATAGTATTCACCCGTCAGACCATCAGGTGCAGGATATTTGCCTGCTGGTAGCTGTTTGATAATAGACTGGATTTCTTGGATCATGAAGGGGCATTTAAGTACATTTCCTGTTCAGTAGTTATTTTTGGAAAGCTAACCTGATTAAGAAAGGTATTAATATCTTCTAGAGAGCGTGGATTGGTCGTGGGCGAGATTATATAAATTGCTGTAATACACGCTGAATGCATTAGCTATGCTTTGAGGGTCTGTTAATTTAGCTTTGGTGTGGGGGTGATACAGGTAAACTATCCTGGTTTTAGTGAGGAGAGCTAAGGCTTTCCTTGCCTTGTTAGATGTGGAGTATGAAATAGCCTTTATTTTATGTTGCATTTTGTCAAAATAATCTAGGAGAAGTAGCCGTAGCTTCTGTCTAAGACTCATAATTTTTGTTGAGTGTGTCTCTTGGGGGTCAGCTTTGTCTTACTTTTTCAGATCAGTGATCTGGGACATAAGTGATTCTAAATGCTGTGTCCTTTCCCTCTTCTTACGTGATCCCATTTGTATAAGAATACCTCTGATATAGGTTTTGTGCATGCTCCACACCATGGCGGGGTCAGACACAGACCCTACGTTGTGTTTGAAAAATTCTGTCAGGTGGTTTGCAAGATCTGTAGAGTGAGGTGTTTGTTGCAGAAGGGAGTTATTCACCCACCACATATAAGTTGGAGTCTGTGTAGGTGCATCTGCAATGCTGCATCTGCAGATGCTGATGGGTGTATGGCCCAACCACGCCATGGTGTGGATATTAGAAGATTGGGTTTTTTGTAAGAGCCATTTATCAACCAGAAAAATGTCTATGCATGAGTATGATTTATGCATTGGTGAGAAATACGTATAGTCTCTTTCAGAGCCATGGTGACATTGCCAGACATCATAGAGTTCTTGTGTGAAACTACATTTTTGCAGAGGAGAGTCCTTCCTTTTGGCTGTAGATGATGAGTCTAGGTGTGTATCGGGTACAAGGTTAAAATTCCCGCAAATGATGTGGCCTTGTTGAATTGGCTTGAGTGAGCGCATGACTTTGTAGAGAAACTGCATTTGATGGTCATTAGGAGAGTATATACAGTATTTAGTAGAGTGTATTTAACGTTGTAGATAGAACAGATTAGTACTGCCTATTGTCCATTGGCATCCAGGACTTAGTAATGTAGTTGGAAGGCAATGGAGTCTCTTATGGCTATCATCACTCCACGTTTTTTGGAAGAGAAAGAGGCTTGGTAGATGTGTGGGAAGCTCTTGTTAGAGTGTTTAGATTAAGCTGAGGAGGAGAAATGTGTCTCCTGTACACATAATATATTGCAGTTGTGGGTTTGGGCAGTCTGCCAATGAGAATGGCGTTTTGCAAGATGGTTGAGACCATGTGCATTAATAGATAATATATTGATCAGCATTGTCACAATTCAGAATGGTGTATGTGTGAGATTTAGTCACTCACAGTTATTTGACGGAGCGATGAGAAGTGCAGTTGATAGGTGGAATCTGTCGCTAGTGATTAGGAAGTCCTAAATGTAATTTTCCAAGGTTCGTCATCGTCACTGTCAAAGCTGGAATGCTAAAACATAAATCGTTTTAACAAGTAAAATTGAAGTGCAAGTTACTGTGCAATGTTAGTTTAACATAGTGTAGAATTCAGTGGAGAAACTAGGCTGAAATCAGCAAATCCACCTTGGGGGTAAACAAGCAAGTACAACAACAGGTTGTGTGAGCCTGAGGCTGGAGAGAACATTTCTGTCAGGATTGCAGGCCATTTTGGTAGTGGTATCATCCTTGTTTCCCATGCTGCATATCAGAGTATTTTTCACGTTGTGGTAGTGGAATGTCTCGGAACTGAAAATGGATTGGTGTCCTGTGGAGGTTCTACAATAATGCCCTATGTGTAAAGTAGTTTCATCCCTCCATTAAGGGAGGAGATTGTGTGAGAGGTGCCATTTTTGGTAACTAGTATGGTCGCAGAATTACGCCACTTGTATTGAATCTGGTGATTATTCATGGCTTTCGTTACTGGATTTAGCTGTTGTCGCAATTGGAGGGTATATTTGGAGAGATCAGGGAAAAGTCAGATGCCATCAAACAGAGCAGGGAGAGCAGATTTGTGTATGGCTTCTGTTAAAAGTTTTTTCTTAGTGTGGAAAAATGCACTCTCATTAGTACATCTCTGAGCACAGATGTGGCTAGATGGGGGGGGGGTTGGCTATTCTGTGAATCCTGTCTATGGTGGTCTCAAGCGGTGTAACGTCAGGTAGAATAGCGGACATGAGGTCTTTCGGATATTGATAGAGAGCAGATGGTGGAACTGACTCGAGAACCCCCCTTAATTTGACATTGTTAAGACAAGACCTATCTTCTAGGTCTGCCAATTTAGATTTTATCCAGTGCTGTTCATCTTTCACATCATCATAAGCATCCACTAGGTCATTTATAGTGGTGGTGAAATCCTCCATTTTGTTTTCAATGTATGTGATTCTGTCTCCCAGATTGTGTATGTCAGTAGAGAATTTGGAGATTAGCAAGGAGAGGACGGTCAGTAGTGATGACTGAAGTGATAGGAGCATGTCCTTTAAGGTTGTGTCCAAAACAGGCTGTCTTGTGGTGGGGAATGCTGCCATACATGATTGAAGGGCCTGATTGGACTGGAGAGGGTTAAATAGCTTGGCCTCTCTATCTGTGGATGGCGGACGTGTATTCTTTCTGCATTCTAGCTTTTACAGGGTGGCCTGAAATGGGGCTGCCACCTGCCTGGTCCCTGGGGGATGATAGGGGTGGAATATTGCCTGTATTATCCGCAAGGCCTGCTTGTGGCGGCCGCGCTGGCGCCTGCTTGGCTATCACCAATCTATGGCGCTGGTTGCAGGAAGAGGGCCGTGATTTTTTTTGCCTGGCATTCCCCCTCCTCTTGCTGGACATCTTCTCCAGGTCTCCCATGGTGTATGGAGGATCGATGGTGATGAGTGGGCCTCAGATGCAAGCCTCTGTCGCTGTGTGGTTCTCTCAAGCCGGTGGGGCACTCAGTCTAAACAGCCATTCCCAAGTGCCATCAAGCTACGCCCCCTAGCCTGAAAATATTTAAAAAATATTACCCATCTATGTTAAGCCCCAGGTCCCAACAATGATGTTGGATGATTTGGATGACATTTTTGCTCACTGCACAAGCATCAAATGCTCATGTAAGTGAATGCAATGTAATTTTTAGTCATTGCAAACCTGTGTTTTGCTAATGTGTACCCTTGTCAACCCAATTTAGTCTTATCTTAATTTTATGCTAACAATTTCTGTGAACCAATATTGCCCATGTGTGTGTCACAATGCAGTGTAGACTGGGGAATAAAATAAAGCACATATATTCACACTGAGCTTTTCCATTCCACTGTGTTACATAAAAGCACTAATGTGATATCTTTTCAATGAACAGACTTTGTTGCTCATATAATGTGTGAACATATGATAATAGATATGATAATATGTGGAGATATATATATATATATATATATATCTATATATATATATATAGATATAGATATAGATATAGATATATATCTATCTAGATATATCTATATATATCTAGATAGATATATATCTATATCTATATCTATATATATATATATATATATATAGATATATATCTATATATATATATATATATATACACATATAAAACGTGATAATAATAAACATGTGGTTAATATGTAAATATTGTGCGTTAAAAATTACAGAAAAATGCTTTGTTTTCTAATTTTGTACTATGTATTCCCAATAAAATTTAAGGATATAAAATATATGTACCCAAATTCACTACCAAAATAAAGTCCTATCTGTCTCAAAACATAATGCATAATATATTAGGGTAGACCAGGGGTCTGCAACCTATAGCCCGCGGGCCGCACCCAGCCCGCCACCGCTAAGTGTTCAGCCTGTCAGTGCCCGCTGACATTTTTACTGCTTTCCTCTTCATTGGACAGCGGCTGGTATCACAGGGCTGGATGGGGCGGGAACTGATGGGTTTAACTTTTCACATTAAACAGCAGGTTATTGGTTGCCGGGGGATCCTAGCAAGCAATCACCAGCCTGTTAATGACCATGCAATTACCGGTCGCAGTGCCGAAAAGCATAAAAAGGCCTGGTCAGGAAGGGGGTAAAACCTTCCAGAGGTCAAGTGGTTAATGGTGCTAAGACATGCATCCTGGCCATGTGGAATTAGACCTCCTCCCCACACAAAATTATTATTATTATTATTATTATACAGTATTTATATAGCGCCAACAGTTTACGTAGCGCTTTACAACTTGAGGGTAGACAGTACAAATACAATACAATTTGATACAGTAGGAATCAGAGGGCCCTGCTCCTTAGAGCTTACAATCTAAGAGGGAAGGTCAAGAGATACAAGAGGTAATAACTATGGGTGATGTGCTGATTGAGAAGATAAATGTACAGTTGTTAGGTGGGGGCCAGATAGGCTTCTCTGAAGAGATGAGTTTTCAGGGATCGTCTGAAAGTGGATAAAGTAGGAGAAAATCAGACGGATTGGGGTAGAGCATTCCAGAGGATGGGAGAGGCTCTGGAGAAGTCCTGAAGGCGAGCATGGGATGAGGTGACAAGGGAGTTTGAGAGCAGGAGGTCTTGGGAGGCGCGAAGAGAATGATTAGGTTGGTATTTTGTGACTAGGTTAGAGATGTAGCTGGGGCCAGGTTGTGGATGGCTTTGTAAGTTATAGTTAGTATCTTGAATTTAATTCAGTGACTGAGTGGCAGCCAATGGAGGGATTGGCAGAGGGGTGTGGCAGACGCTGAGCGGTTTGTGTGGTGGATGAGCCTGGCAGCAGCGTTCATGATGGACTGAAGTGGGGATAGCCTATTTAGAGGTAAACCAATGAGGAGGGAGTTGCAGTAGTCGAGGCGGAAGATGACCAGGGAGTGGATTAGAAGCTTTGTGGTGTCATTGCTTAGGAAGGGGCGTATCTTGGAGATGTTGCGAAGACTGAGGCGGCAAGCTTTGGATAGTGATAGAATGTGGGGTCCAAAGGTTAGTTCAGAGTCCAGGATTACACCTAGGACCTTGGCGTGGGGAGATGGGTTGATAGTTGAGCCGTTGATCTTGACAGGGAAATCAGGGGAAGTGGCACCTGAGGGAGGAAATATCATGAGCTCGGTTTTGGATAGGTTGAGTTTGAGAAAGTGATGTGACATCCAGGCTGATATGTCTGCTAGTAAGTTGGTAATGCGTGAGGAGACAGATGGAGAGAGCTGGGGGGTGGAGAGATAGATTTGGGTATCATCAGCGTAGAGATGATATTTAAAGCAGTGGGAGGCAATCAACTGACCCAAGGAGGTGGTGTAGATTGAGAAAAGGAGAGGTCCAAGAACAGAACCTTGGGGGAAGAGGAGAGGAGGAAGTAGAGTTGTAAGTGACACTGAAGGAGCGGTGGGATAGGTAGGATGAGAACCAGCGAAGAGTACAGTCACGGAGACCAAAGGAGTGGAGTTTTTTGAGGAGGAGGGGGTGGTCCACTGTGTCAAAGGCAGCAGAGAGATCCAGGAGAAGTAGTACAGAATAGTGTCCATTGGCTTTAGCCATTAGTAGGTCATTTGAGAGTTTAAGGAGAGCAGTTTCCGTGGAGTGTTGAGGACGAAAACCGGACTGAAGGGGATCAAGAAGTTTATTCATGGTCAGATGGTCGCTTAGTCGGTTGTAGACCAGTCTTTCAAGAAGTTTGGAGGAGAAGGAGAGTAAGGAGATGGGACGTAAGTTGTTGAGATTGGTGGGATCCAGTGAGGGCTTTTTTAGTATGGGGGTGACTAGCGCATGTTTTAGAGAGTTTGGGAAGATGCCACAAGAGAGGGAGAGGTTGAAAATGTGAGTTAGAGAGCGTAGAATCGAGTCAGAGGGTGAACGTAGCATTTGCGAGGGAACAGGTTCCAGGGGGAAAGTGGTTAGATGAGTGCTAGATAAAAGTTTAGCAACCTCAGTAATAGTAGCAGGGTTGAATGAGGGAAGTAATGATTGTGTCTGTGGACATGGGGTGTTGCATGGGGGAGGTTTTTGCGCATTGGTGATCTCCTCATGAATTGTATCAATCTTAGTTTTGAAGTGATTGGCAATCTCCTGGGCAGTGAGTGAGTTGGTGGGTGGAGGCAGTGGAGGACAGAGTAGAGTGTTGAAGGTAGAGAAGAGTTGACGTGGACTGGATGAGAAGGTGTTAATGAGTGTGATAAAGTAGGTCTGTTTGGCAGTGTGAAGGCAGGAGTAGTATTTTAGGAGGGCAGATTTATATTGTGTGAAGTCTTCCTGGGTCTTAGTCTTATGCCACAGGCGCTCAAGAGCGCGGCTACGTTTTCTGAGACTTCTGGTGTCATCTGTTTGCCAGGGTTGTAGCAGTCGGGGCCTAATTCTGCGTGTAGTGAGGGGGGCAAGCTTGTCTAGGGAGGAAGACAGTGAGCTGTTGTAGATGAAAGTGGCTAGGTTGGGGCAGGAAAGAGGTGAGATTTTGTCATAGAGGTGATCAGTAGCAGAGTAGAGAAGAGAAGGGTTGAGGTGGCGAAGGTTTCTACGTGTAATTGTTAGGCGGCTGGAGGGAGAAGAGGTGGAAGACAAGGAGAGAGCAAAACTAATAAGGTGGTGATCAGAGAGTGGGAGTGGATTGTTGGAAAGGTTGCACGGAGTGCACAGATAGGAGAAGGCAAGGTCAAGGGTGTTGCCGTTGGAGTGGGTTGGAGCCTATATCCATTGCTTCAGGTCAAGCGATGAGGTTAGACTGAGAAGTTTAGAAGTAATAGTAGTGTTAGTGTTGACAGGGATGTTGAAGTCCCCAAGAATAATTGTGGGGATTTCAGAAGAGAGAAAGTAGGGTAGCCAGGCAGAGAAGTCATCAAGAAAGGCTGATACTGGTTCAGGGGGCCGGTAGATGACAGCAATTATTAGAGAAATGGGAGAGAAAAGACGAATGCAATGTGCCTCAAAAGAGGAGAGTGTCAGAGAGGGAGGTGGGTGAAGAACCTGATAGGTGCTGCATGGGGCTAGAAGGATTCCCACTCCACCTCCCTTCCGTCCACTTGGTCTGGGGGAGTGAGTCCAGAGAAGGCCCACATGGGAGAGGGAAGCAGGAGAAATAGTATCCGATTCATGAAGCCAGGTTTCAGTAATGGCAAGTAGGTTAAAGGAATTTGTGATAAAGAGGTCGTGAAGGGCGGTGAGTTTGTTGCAGACAGAACGTGCATTCCACAGGGCACAGGAAAAGGGGGGGCTGGTTTTGGAAAGAGGAATAGAGACCAAGTTCTGTGGGTTACGGCTCCTGCCAGAGGGTGTAGGGGGATGGGAGCAATGGGCAAGGACAGATGATGGTGGCCCAGGGTTTGGGGATATGTCACCAGAGATTAGGAGAAGCAGGAGGGTGAGGGAGGTAATGTGGGACTGTGATTTATGTGAAGGGGCATGTCTCAGAGTACTGGAGGTTTTATCAGTGTATGGATGTAGAATGAGTGAGAGTTGGTAGGAGCAGTAGTAGGGAGAAGACAGAAGGCAGGGTGATATGTATAAGCAGGCGGGTGGAGAGGGGGGGTGAAGGTAAGAGAGTAATCATAATCATAATGGTTTGGCAGGAAGACAGATATGCAGCAAATGAAAGACAAATACAGGCAAATCCGAGTTCCCTGGTTTCTCTGTAAAGATCATATGTCATTAGCTTCCTATGAGGGGATAGTTATACCCCTGGAAATCAATAAACTCCTTTCAAATACAGTGAGGGAGAAAATAGTAAAATCAAAACAATACAAAAGCTTGAACCTCAAGAATATAGGCAAGATTTTGAACAGTAAGAAACCTATAATACAATGTTGGTGATGAACTGTGAAGAAGAATAAGAACTTATGAAAATTTTGACTATAATTTCATGTCATCATTTGTAGTTCCACCTCCATAAGGTGAACATTTTTCATTATGTTATAAATGTATTTATTACCCCCTACCTCTCTGTGACAAATGTATGGCTCTGCTTCTCTAGCTTGCTATTGTTATATTACAACTTATAAGGTCGTAGATGTTTTCTACTGCTATTTTCTTTCAATAAAAAAATGTATAAAGAAAAAAAATGTAAATGTTTTTTGTACTTTCCTTTAGCTTTTTCCTGACCTTTTTTATATATATAGACAAAAAAGAAAAATAGAGTCTGAATAACAACCTACAGATACGCTACACTATTTAGTGTAGCAAAGCAGACAAAAAAGGAAAAGTAAGAGGGAAAAAAAGGTAGCGTGCTTTTTAAATTTTCAAGTTGCTATTTAGCCATTTTTACCCCTATTGGCTAAAAAAGCTTCAAAGACCAACAATTTTGATTGCCTGTGGCACCAGTTCCGAGTGCAACACAAATGTGTCAGCGGCTGCATGCTGAAGAGAAGACTCTGCACTGGAACAGAGAGAAGTGTGACACAAAGTGCAAAAGGTGCACATGTAAAATGGTCTTCCACCGGATTCAACACAATTAGACCTCAAAATGTTAGTTCAACAACATTTTTAAATTTGGAATATTCAGTTAAGACCAAATCTCAACATGATCATTCATCATTCATCAATTGCTCCCAAGAAAAAGTCAACATATTCATAAATAGTACCGTGTCAATAGTATAAGCATCCTTCCAACCTTTCCCTGTTAATATTCACCTAGAGTACCAAACTTTTGACAGCTTCCATATGTTGTAATCTGGACATATAGGGAATCACAATTAAGAACAATCAATGTGTTAATTATAATAACAATATAATAATTATATAATATAAATAAACAAGAACAATTTGATGGAAACATTACCAGCTTTACTGAATAATATCCTCAACAAGCACAATGAAATCTGATTGATGTTAGGTATACTTGTCATCCAGAAATGATTTACTCTCATTGGAGCAGTCTCCCCTCTTCATCTTTCCCTCCTTAGGTCTCCTTTTCTTTCCCTCTCTCTTTTTATTTGGTTTGCTTTTCAACTCCATCTTCAGGGTGGTGGAATATTTTTCACTCTTTGCTTCAATACTTCATTACTTCTGGAGACAGGCCGGAGCACTGGCATATACTGTATCTGGTTGTATTCAAAGATATGGACAATTTATGTACACTCTTCACCTTTAATTATTCTAACTTACTGTATGTTTCAATATTTTTTCAATTTATATTTACATTTGTTGTATTAAATTTAGAAAAATATAAGTACAACACTGTTAAGATAACTGTTCACATCAATCACCAATCCAGTGACTGAAAACAGTATAATCTCCCATGCAGGGGAGAGTCAGAATCTGAGTTGCACATCTATTCCCTAATAACACAAAAGTTCAAAACATATAATAGTCATATAAACATGTTCACCCATATAGCATAGGAGATACCCTATATATGGGTCAAATCTCTAGAGTTCATGTATAAGAATATTAAATCTAACCTACTTCCAAGTAACCTATCAAGCATATGAGTAAATGCTCATAAATAGGAGATATTGCTAAATCTACAGACCCAAACCACTTCCTATAGTAATCATATATAGATGTATGTAAAATGTAGTCAATACTTGCATCATTGTTGTAAAGAGATAAAAACTACCATGGCCCATAAAGGCCAAGAGAGAGAGAGAGAGAAATAAACAAAGGAAGGCAAAAAAGAAATGAAAGAAAAGATAATGATATCCAGGAGCTACCTCTTATCCAACAAAAATTCCACGTGCAGCAAGACAGAACATACCAATACACTAAAGTCCCTCACAGGTTTATTGAAGCCTTATGCCGCGTACACACGGTCGGACTTTTCGTCTACAAAAGTCCAACGGACGCTGACGGACTAAAGCTGGCTGGTAATCCGATCGTGTGTGGGCTTCTCCGGACTTTCAACGTACTTTTTTAGCCTCAAATCCGACGGACTTTAAATTTGAAACATGCTTCAAATCTTTACGTCGTAACTACGATGGACCCCGAAGTCCGCTCGTCTGTATGCTAGTCCGACGGACAAAAAAACGACGCATGCTCATAAGCAAAAACTAAACGGAAGCACTCGGTCTAGTAAAACTAGTGTTCGTATTGTAGGTAGCACATTCATCACGCTGCAAAATCTGTGATCGTTGAATGCAGCGCATTTTATTTCTTCTTTACGAATGCTCTAAAGAACGAAGGTGTTTTGCTGTTCATAATCAGAGTTCTCCCAAACTGATTTCTGGATTCTTTTTCTCTTTGATCTCATGAATGATATAGTATGCTTTTTAAAAACAATGTTTCCATACTAATAATACGTTTTCCCTTTTTTTTTTTTTTTTTTTTTTTTTAGGTTTGTAAAGTTACCACAAAGAACCCATTATTCAATTTTTTTTTTTCTAGTGATTATTTTTTAGTTTTTAGATAAAGTTAACCCAAAGCACCATTTTTGGTTATGTAGATTTTTTTATTTTCAAGACTTACCACTTGAACATTATTAACATTAGTAATGTATTTTTGGTGTGTTTTTTTCAAACTCAATGAGATTGTTGTCCCTTGTTAATTTAACATTGTGTGTAAAATCAATGATTTAAAAGAAAACACATAAAGTCTTTTGCTAAACTCAAAAAAGATCCATTTATTCATGGTCAAAATAAAATAAAGAGGAAGTCAACGCTGGCAAAAGTCGGTGTACAAGAAAATTGGGATCTTGCGGAGTCCATATAAGAGGGAGCACAATCTGGTCCAAGAATCCCAGAGATCAACAGCACCAGCAGATGATCTAGATGTCCCCAGACTGTGGTCCTACAACAGCCTGCGTCTTCTGTCAGACCAGACTGAACCCAGGTCATCACTTTCTTCTCTTCCCTGCAGCCTTTCCTCCACGCTGCCCTGCAGCCTTCCCTGTAGCCTTCTTTTGAGGCTGTGGCTCTGGTGTTTCAGTTGTGGCAGGAGGAGGAGGAGGAGGAGGAGGGGGGGCTGCCTCATGTAGTTGGGTGTTTCGTGTTAGCGTGCCCTGCAGCCCCTTATGGATTGTTTCCCCAAATAGGCGCTCACAAATGAGGCGCTGCTCCCAATCCATCTGAAGAAGCCTGCTGGCTAAGTAGCAGCCATAGGATTCTTCCACTTCGGGGGGGCTCCTTAAAAAACGGGTGGCCTCTTGCATGAGGCGCAGGGATGCGTCCTGTGTGACCATCCCCTTCCTGGCCCTTTTTTTGGGAAGGTGGAGGGGAGGCACTTGGGATTCGGTCAGGCTCCTACTGGGCCCAGCCACCTCACTTGGCCCAGCCACCTCACTTGGCCCAGCCACCTCACTGGGAGCAGCCACCTCACTGGGAGCAGCCACCTCCTGCCTGACACTGGGCCCAGCCTCCTCCAGGATGATGGTGAATCCGGCCTCCTCCAGGCTGTCCATGGGCCCGGTCTCCTCCTGCCTGCCACTTTCCCCACATTCCTCCTGGATGGACTCATCCTGTGTATAAAAAAAGGACAATAGTTTGAGTATATTTTTTTGGGTTCATCAATGACACACAGTTTGCTTCTCATGAATAGCAAATTCAATGTGAATACATCTCTTTAATAAAAGAGTCTAATCAGACACCCTAATTATTTCAAGCAGGTGCCAAACATATTTAGCCACTACTGTCAATTGATATGTATACACAATTTTGAGTGCAAAATTATTTTAGACAATTATAACATCCAGTTAACATCATTAATATTAGTACAGTAAATATTTGTTAAAATAATTTACCTGACTCCAGATGGTCATATCCGGTTCATCCAGGATGGAAGACCCAGCTTGCTCCTCATCAGCCTCTGCTGGGGTGGAGGGAAGGGTGGAGGGAAGGGTGGAGGGAAGGGTTGAAAGTGATGCCCTGGCTTCATTCTGGTCATCAAGAAAACGGAGTTGATTGTAGTACCACAGCCTGGGTACATAAACATCATCTGCTGATGCTCCTGATCTCCTTGATTCCTGGATCTTCTTATGCTCCCTCTTATACATGTTCCTCAAGACCCCAATTTTCTTGAGCAATGTCTCCATTGTTGCTTCCGGGATGGTCGCCTGGACAAAGGACAGAAGTCTCTCCAGCGTTGACTTCCTCACATGCTTTGCATAATACTGAGGGTGTTTCACCTCCCACAAATTCCTCATCTCTCGATATTTAGAAATAAAAGCTGTAAGGAACTCTGGATCCTTAAATAGGGGATTCATTATATCTGGAAAAGATAAAGTCACAAGACAAAAAACACTTATTATAGGTTTCTGCTAACCCCTCATCATCTTCTCCCTATGTAGGCCTCATCAATCTATCAAGCCATATAGGCCGCTTGCTACAAAGTCATGACCATAAAACCCAAAAAAAATATAAAACTTGATTTAAAAAAAACAAAAAAAAAGAAAAAAACTTGATTTTAAAAAACCCCAAAAAAAAAAAAAACTTGATTTTTAAAAACAAAAAAAAAAACAAAAAAAAAAAAGCCTGTTTGCGAAAATCAAAAAGCCAAAAATATTTTTTGTGGATTAGGTAGAAATATTTAAATATAATTATATTTTGCAAAATTATTAAGAGATCATTATATTTTTGTCTATGAACATTTTATACTAAATGCAGAACTGAATGCATAACAACCATTAATAAAAACATCTCCTTATAGGAATTAAATAAATGTGTGGTTTGTTATTTCAATGCTCAGTATCAGTTTGGTTATAATTGTAAAAAAGTTGTTTACAGTGGCAATGGAGCTTATTTAGACATTTAAAATGAAAATACAGTTGGCACTACAACTGCTCGACCATAACCTAGGAGACAGCCCAAAAGAAAGGCAAGCAATAAATATAATTCAAGATTTCATCAATATTTTTTTTATTGTAAAAAATTAAATATCCTGGCCCATTGCAATGGCCCCCCTACCCATAAAATAATTAACATATTGCTGTCTAACTTGACGGGCACTTTGGGGGGCCAAGCCAGTACGGACAGTATCCAGGCCCGTAAGGTTGGCATCTATAAGTCCGGCCTCAGGCCCAACTGTGCCTATATAATTCTGAGAATGTTTGTTTAAAAAGTTGTGCAGAATGCAGCACGATAAAATTATAAAATTAAGTTTGTATTCCGCCAAATTAATGGCTGTTTGAAACAGGCGGAACCGGCTGGCCAGAATTCCAAACGCATTCTCAACCACTCTTCTAGCTCTGGCCAGCCGGAAATTTAAAACCCTCCTCTGGTGGTTGCTCAGAGCGAAGGCTTCATCGGCAATGAAGACAAAGGGGAGTCCTTCCACATTATCCACATCAGGTGGCAATCCCAGGCCACCACTCTGGAGACGCTGGCAGAACTCCGTCTGGGCAAATACTCCTCCATCCGACATCCGGCCATTCTTCCCCACGTCCACATATAAAAATTCATAGTGTGCCGACACCACCGCCATTAAAACAATACTGTGGAACCCTTTATAATTGAAATAGTATGACCCCGAATGGGGTGGTGGCACGATGTGGACATGTTTCCCATCTATAGCCCCTCCACAATTGGGAAAGTCCCAACGGCTGGCAAAATGGGATGCCACAGTCTGCCATTCCTGTGGCGTTGAAGGAAACTGGGGAATCAAACAAGAAAACCAAAATCAATTAATTTGTAAGCTAACATTGCAAGAAAATTAGACAATTAAAAACATTAGTCCCCAGCATCAGTATAACATTAAATAATTTAATTCTTCTGGAATAATTAATATGGAAAGGCACACTTATCAGATTGCTCACCCCCTCTGATGGAACATTGATTACATTTTAGGGGGTTGTGAAATCCCTAAAAAAGATTACTTTTAGGACACGCAGGAATTTAGGGACTAAAAAGGCTACAAGACTGCAGTTGTCGCACTCTGCAGGTGCAGTTGCTAACCAGCTTACAGTAAATGAGGTAATGTAAAAAGGCATTCATGTTGCAAGGAGTACACAATCACATGCAAGGGCAATTAATGAAAACACTTTGAGGCTTGCATATGATTTGATGATGGAAATCAGCAGAGCTTCTGCTCATTTACTAAAGCACTGGAACAAATGCACTTGTAGAGTGCACATGCATTTAGCAAAGTGCAACATATATTTGCTTTAGACAAATCAACACCACAGAACATTCAAGCAAATTTTTACGAGGGTGGGGGGGGGGGGTTGTGAAATCTAGCTAATTGCTAATTAGCAGCACACTATTTGGAGTGAGTTTAGGTGGGGGGGGGTTGTGAAATCTAGCTAATTGCTAATTATAAGCACACTAAATACACTCAAACAAAATACATTCAAAATGAGTAGACTAGGTGGATATGTTCCCATCACTGCATGCTGGGGAGGTTATTGAAGGAAAATATACATGCATGACAAAAAATAACAGGAAAAAAATCCAGCATGTGTGAGGATAAAAAGGGGACATTCTCACTATATTGCAATGATGGTAAGTAGTGTTTGAAGCAAGAAATACATTACATTATCAAAGATTACATAAAAGAACATGTGATGCTAATAAAAGAAAAATATCTTACCTTAATATAGTCCTTCTGCAGGAGCTGGATGATGGCAGAACAGGTCTCTGGGATAATGATACCCAGAGCCTGGGGGGAGATGCCTGTCGAGAACTTAAGGTCCTGCAGGCTTCTCCCTGTGGCCAAATACCGCAAGGTAGCGACCAGCCTCTGCTCCGGAGTGATGGCTTGCCTCATGCAGGTATCGTGCCTGCTGATATAGGGGGTCAGCAAAGCCAACAAACGGTCAAAAACGGGGTCCGTCATCCGGAGAAAGTTCCTGAAATCCTCAGGATTATTCTCACGGATCTCACGGAGCAAAGGCATGTGACAGAACTGGTCACGCTGAAGCAACCAATTCTTGGTCCATGAACTCCTCCTCGCCCTGTTCATGGACTGGTCTTGGGCTGAAGAATAAACTACAGCACCAAACACATACAATGCACGAGCTCGACGACGAGTACGTACAGGTAACATGGTTTCAAAACGGTCGGCTGGTCAGAACGCACTTAACAGAACGCACTGAAGAACAGCAAGGCCTGTGAAGAACGACCTGAAAATCAGGAACGAGCGGCCAATAAAACAAAGATTTCTCAATGCCAACTGACCAAACGCACTGAAAAGCAGATACAAACCTCACAAGCACAGACTGAACAACAGTTAAAACGAACTGAAAAATACGAGTCTCACAAGCGCGAATCGTCTCTCACCAAACTTCTACTAACACGAGATAAACACGAGATTAGCAGAAGGAGCCCAAAGGGTGTCGTACGGGCTATTGAACTTCCGTTTTATAGTCTCGTCGGACTTGGTGTACGTCACCGCGTACTAGGCTGTCGTACTTTTGTGTGGTCGTGTGTAGGCAAGTCCGTTCGTAAGAAAGTCTGCCGCAAGTCCGCCGAAGGTACGCCGGAAGTATGTTGGACAGGCTGTCGGACTTTTGTAGGTGAAAAGTCCGACCGTGTGTACACGGCATTAGGGTGAGACAATCCGGCCTGCCATTTCTTGTGCAAGCTATCTGAGCTAAGTTCCTTGTAAGCTAACATTTTTTTCATACTGGCATTGCTTATTGAGGCATCTTATTACTGTGAAAATGTTTGGGGAGTCAATCCTTTTCTATTGATTAGTAATAGTAAGCCTTGTAGCAAACAAGATGTGCACAATGATGTTTTTATTAAACCAAAATACCTCCAAGCCTATACTCTGAAGAGCCATCTCAGGGGTAAGTGAGATAATATTACTCATTATATTAGAGATCAGTACAGAGACTGAATTCAAGAAACTTTGAGGGGCAGGAGGCGGAGCCTAGCGGAGCAGACATGCATTGTTAGAGCTCCACACTGCTGAGGAGAGAAGAGAAGGACAAAGCGGAGCCTGCAGGCTCAAAAGGTATCCATTTGAACCTTTTTGCCCCAGGGAACAAACTGTGAAAGTTTGGGCAGGAAATATGGTACTGGGAGGAAACCGTGGCAGAAATAAAAATCACCTCACAAAGAGCTCACAGGCACTCACTTCAGCTGAAGCAGCTCCAGTCACCTCACAAGATACAGCATCAGGGCGCTCTCACAGACAGAAAATGTCACAGCAAGACTCTCCATTTGAGTCAGATACAGAACAAATCCTCTCACAAACTTCTCCACAAGCCTCCTCAGTATCCCCAGTAATATTATTACAATTTGAAAAGATGCTTCATAAGGCTTTAAAACAAACCTCAGACCAAATAACAAAAAGCCTAACCAAAGAAATAAGAGAGCTGGGAAACCGCACCGCAGCCTTAGAAATAAAAATGGATGAAATTGAAATTACAACCCAAGAAAATATAACAGAATTGGAACAATTAAAAGAAGAGAATTTAATACTTCAAACTAAGCTCGAAGATTATGAAAATAGAGCCAGACGTTCAAACTTACGCATAAGGGGAATACCTGAAACTGTGACAGACCTGCAATCTACTATTACTGCTCTATTACAAGAACTAAAGCCAGATATCCCTATTGAACGTTTAGAACTGGACAGAGTACACAGAGCCCTCACAGCCAAAAAGAAAGATGGACCCCCACGTGATATAATCACAAAATTTCATTATTACAGAACGAAAGAACAAATACTAACTGCTGCAAGAGAAAAAAAGGAACTTAATTTTCAAGGACACAATTATCAAATTTTTGCTGACCTATCCCAACTTACTATTACTAAAAGACGATCCATGAAACCCCAACTAATGGAACTGCAACGCCACAACATTATGTATCAATGGGGCTTCCCCTTTTCAGTCAGATTTAACTACCAAGGTACAATTTACAGAAGCAGATAAGCAGATGAACTACAACAAACCCTTTTAAAATTAAATCTGACAGAACCCACAAGCAGCAACACTCCCACATGCAGAAGAATGGCATCATCTTCACCTTCGGGCAGCACCCAGAAAATTTCAGAACAAAATGAGAATCATCATTCTCACAAAAGAGGCCGTTATGCCACATCATCCATGGACCAAGAAGATTCAATGGACTGACATCCTAATTCCTGATATCTCTTCATTTATTATACTAAGAGATGGTTCTCTATAAAAAAACAAATTTTTAACTGAATGTAACTGCATTCTGATAGTCACACACTGTGTGGGATCATGTTACATTCCAGTTATATTTCTTATTACTTCTGATTCATATAGCCTTAGAATATATAAGTGAAATAAGGAAATTCTTGTTCAGTTATATATTATCAGGTAATAACAATAGATTTATTACTTTTTAGGACAAATATGTTCAATAATCCAGAAGTAATGGAAGCTTTTTCTTTCTTTTCTTAAAACAAATATATTATTACCTAACTAGTTCCTAGAATTATGTTTTTGTTTATTCTAATCTGAAGCAATACAACCTCAATTTTATGAGTTAACATATCTAAACAGTTACATATGAATAAAATATGTAATTGTTTACTCTAAAAGGGTTAAAATCCCAAAATAATTCAAACTATCTTCATTAATACCAAAGTTATTAACAGTACCTTTCTAACTGAATTATTTAGCCTAGGGCAAGACTAACCATATACAACCACCCTGGAATAAATAATTTCAACAAAAACTATATTCTGCACTCCAATTAATGAAACATCATTTTGATGTCTTTTGACATAGCACTTCTCTCCTGTAAGCGGAAGATCCGTGTACCCCCATTAGCCCTCCTCATTCTCCCAACCATATTATGTGGGAGTGTGACGAAGGCACTTATTCCCCTGAGAGAGATATTTATTCTCTTTCACGGGTAAATTGTGATTACTTGCAAAAAATAATTTATACAATGTATCATCTAATCTCATATGTTTTTTGTTTACTCTTTACTCCAGAATTCACTGGTTTCTTTTCTATCTATTCATCTCTTCAGTCCACACAGGTTGATCTGCGCAGTCAGCTCTGCATAACAAAAAGTAAGTCAAATCTATTTGATCTATTGCCATGGCACCACTGAATATACTTTCCCTGAATGTTCAGGGAATAAATGTCCCTCAAAAAAGGACCAAAGCCTTCCGTACTTTCCATAACAAGAAGGCTCACATAGTATGCCTCCAAGAAACACACTTCACCAAAGATTCTACTCCAAAATATATTTCTCCTTTTTATCAACAAATTTACACGGCTTCTGCCTGTACCAAGCAAAGGGGAACTCTAATTGCATTTCACCGATCCACACCATTCACCTTATCATCAGAAATTAAAGACCCAGAAGGTAGATACCTGATACTCATGGGTTATATAATGGATACAGCAATCACGGTGATTTCCTACTACGCTCCTAACAAACAACCTACACCATTCCACTCACATATATTACAAGTGATTAATACACACAAAATAGGAACAGTGATAATGTGTGGGGATTCGAACCAGGTCCTCCTCCCATTTCTAGATAAATCACCTTTTACACCATCCAAAATAACCTCTAGATTACATTTTTCTCAACTTCTTTCCAAATACAATCTAGTAGATTCATGGAGAGAAAGTAACCCAATGAAAAAGAAATTCACTTATTTCTCGCACCCTCATCAAACCTTCACCAGAATAGATCATATTTTTCTAACAATAGGAATGATACCAGAAATTATTGCATCAGATATAATTCCGATTCCGTTGTCTGACCATAATGCAGTATACACTACTATAGCCTCAGCCATACCAAAAGCGCATGACCCAACGTGGTACTTACCGGACATAATGCTCAAACACCCACTACATCAGATGGCCATTGAACAAGCTTTAAAGGAATACATATCAATTAATAATACAACAGACATCTCCCCAATAACACTGTGGGAAGCTCATAAGCCTGTCTTGCGTGGTACAATACAAAGACAAATGGCACTATTTAAACGGGAACGCAAAAATCTAGCAAAAAAACTAGAACTCAATTTTAATGCAGTCTACATATCATTTCAAGATAATCCATCTCAGAGTACAAAATCTCATCTGGAAAAATCTAGATTGGAATACGATCTATTTCTCACTGAGTCAGTTGATAAATCCCTCAAACGCTCCAAACACAATTTCTACATGAATACAAACAAACCAGGTACATATTTGGCTCGGGCATTAAATTCAACTAACAAATCTTTCAAACCAATACGTTTGAAATTATCAAAAAATGTTTAAACTTGTAATCCAGTTAAAATAGTCCATAAATTTCACTCACATCTCGCAACTTTATACAAGACAAACAATGAATTTAATCCTACAGAGGCTGAATCCTTCTTCTCAAAAATAACCTTACCTGAGTTATCTCAGAATCAAAAAAGCAGTTTGGATGAGCCTATAACTATAGATGAAGTTGCTAACGCCATAAAAGACCTAAAACTTAACAAAAGACCAGGCCCACACGGCTACTCGGCTTTATACTATAAAACATTCTCAGAAATACTCTCTCCCATTCTCACTGAAACTTTTAACAAACTTCTAGATGGACATTCTTTTCGGCAAGAAACACTAATGGCAATTGTTTGTATGATCCCAAAACCCCTTTCTGATGATACTTCCTGTGTGAATTATCGGCCTATCTCTCTGTTAAACCTCGATATTAAATTATTAGCAAAAATAATAGCAAAACGCCTCAATAGCATTATAGGAAAATTAATACATAGAGATCAAGTAGGCTTCATGCCAAATAGACAGGCAGGCGATAATATACGCAGGGCAGTGTTATTGGCACATATTGCTAAAAAACGGAAAATCCCTTTATGTTTTCTATCTCTCGATATTAAGAGGGCATTTGACACAGTATCCTGGCAATATATGCAATATTCATTACAAAAATGGGGTTTTGGACCCCACTTTTTAACATGGATCAGAGCATTATATAATAAACCCAAAGCCTATATAAAATATGCTGGATACAAATCTGAAGCCTTTAATATCGAAAGAGGTACCCGACAGGGTTGCCCATTATCTCCCTTATTATTTGCCCTTATACTCGAACCCATGGCCCAATACATCAGAACAAACCAAACTATAACTGGCATTGAAGTAGGAGGTATTACACACAAATTATGTATATTTGCAGACGATATATTACTTTTTCTATCATCACCACAGGTCTCTGGTCCTAACTTAATACCAGCTCTTGATGGGTTTGCAGCCCTATCCGGCCTTATGATTAATCCTAAGAAATGCCTAGTGCTTAATATTTCACTCACAAACATGGAATTGATCCCGGCTAGGGCTGCACTCCCATTCACATGGGCAGAAAAATCAATCCCATATCTTGGAATTCATTTAACAGCATCTCATTCTGACTTATTCTCAACCAATTATCCTCCTGTATTAAGACAGATCACAAATCTAATAAAACAATGGTCGCAACTTCCTTTATCCTGGATAGGGAAGATTAATGCAATCAAAATGACTATTCTACCCAAATTGCTTTATCTATTCAGAGTCCTCCCTATTCCAATTCCTTCCTATTTTTTGAGAATAGTACAAAAAAGAGCAACTTCGTTTATATGGGGCTCTTCTAAACCACATATACCTATACACACACTACATCTTCCCAAAAATAAAGGAGGCCTGGGATACCCTAATTTTACTAACTACTACAGAGCAGCACATTTGGCCAGTCTGACCAAATACCATGCAAAACAGGAAATCCCATTATGGGTATTTATAGAGGCTTCAGAAAATGACCCTCTATTAATATCAAATTTATTATGGCTTGATCCTAAAGACCGCTTTAAAATTCATAATCTCATAACTAAACACTTCTTATCTCTCTGGGATAAACTAAAAACCAAATATCAGTTACAATCTCCACACAATCCTCTCCTTTCTTTTATCAGAAATCCGGCCTTTTATCCGGCATGGATCTACCCAAATTCTTTTAAAGCTTGGACAACATCAGGCATTCAGACACTAAATGACTTCATAGCATCTAAATCATTCCTTTCATTCCCATCGCTTAGAGAAAAATATGATCTATCAAACTCTGAGATATTTAGATATCTCCAAATCAAAAATTTCTATACACCATTCCTAAAGGGGGATACACCATTATCCCAATTATTCATTTTTGAATCAATCTGTACAAAAGATCCATTTGCTAAAGGTACAATTTCATCACTTTATAATCAATTATATGGAGTAGCAAATCTTAATAGACCCTCTTACGTTCAGAGGTGGGAGGAGGACCTGGGACGAACTTTAGAAGACACGGACTGGTCTAACATATGGCTCACATCTAAGTCATCTTCACCCAACATTTTAGCACTGGAGACAAATTATAAAGTCCTAACTCGCTGGTACCTTGTACCCGCTAGAGTGGCAAAATATTCACCTAATACCTCAGCTCTTTGTTTTCGAGGATGCCCAGAAATAGGCACATATTTACACATATGGTGGACGTGCCCCGTAATCCAAACCTTCTGGAAGGAAGTCTTCGTGATTGCATCTAAAATATTTAAAAAAATAATACAACCAGATCCATATTTAACTTTACTTAATCTAAAACCGGAATGGTTAACATTCTCTCAATTCAAACTTATGATCCAACTAATAACGGCTGCAAAACAAACAGTGGCCAAGGCATGGAAATCTCCTACATTGGTACTAGCAGAAACAATTCACAGAATGAATAATACAATGTCCCATGCTAAGATGGTAGCCATCGATCAAAATCAAATTCCAAAATTTGAAAAACTTTGGCATCCTTGGATAAAACAACAGTTCCTGTCAAACTTCAATGACTCTGTCCTGTTGCCACGGTAACAGATTAAATGACTTACAGAGACACCCATTCTAAGGCTTCAAAGAGAACTAAAAAGTATAATAAACTGACGAGCGGGACAACCTTGTGGACCATACCTCTACCTTTCAACCCTTTTTCTTGTTTCTCTTTCCTTTTCTCCACCTTACGATTAAAGCTCATTATCAGAATTTATTTGACCTATATACACTCTACTTGTAAACAATATGTATAGTAGGTATAAATCATTTAAATACCTACAAAAGTAACTAAGGAAATGATATATATCTTTAATTTAGGTTTACGTGAACCCAATATTTGAAATTTCATGATATTTACCTATATAAACCCTACTGTAAAACAATGAGCTTACTTTATAGATCCTTGTAAACTTACTTTATGTATCTTTATAACATTGTATACTCAATAAACTTCTTTTGACAAGGAATTCAAGAAACTTCTAACGTTTTGCAACCCCACAATGTATGGAATAGATTGCCAACCTGCTTTCAATTTCTCCAGCAGAGCTGAGAATGAGAAGAGTATATTTTGGAAAGCCTATATGGTGTCATGTACCATCTATTCAAGATCTTTTTTAGAGGTTCCCTTCCCATTTTAACATTGCTGCAGTCTTAGAGATGCATTGAAATAGCCTATAGAAAAAGGATATACCTATTTCATTCTTGTGTGTAGGGTAAGTTTGAAGTCACCAAATGGATGAAGGTACAACATTAGATCTCTGTAAATGGAATGTATGAAATGTTTAAGCTGGTGCATTCTATACTGCATTTGAAATTTCTTTAGGTATATGTTCCCAAATAGTGAGAGGAGAGTAGCCAAGTAAAACATTAACCATGGAATCCAAGGCAAAACTCAGAGAAGGCATCCCCTGAGTTTCTACGTATTTATTTTAAGATTATCATAAGCCTGGTGCCATCCGGCACTTGTTTACCTTTCACAAACCTGACTTGGTCCCATCCTATTAAATATGGTGTTACTTCCAAGTGATTTACCAAAATCTTTGAGTCAATTTTCAAGTCAAAAGTTAGAATGGAAATAGGTTTAAAATTTTGAGGGCGAGTGGGATCTTTACCTGGTTTTGGCAAGGTCACTATGACATCTTGTAACATCTCTTTTAGAAAGTAGCCAGAGGATGCAGCACAGTTGAATATATTTACAAGATGAGGAGCCAATAGTCTCGATACATTTTTATAGTATTCAGCTGAAAAGCCATCTAGGCCTGGAGACTTATGAAGTGGCAATAATTTAATAACCTTCAAGAATTATTTTTCTGTGATGGGCCTATTTAACAATGCATCCCCATCAACCTAGGGTAACTGTACACTGTTAAGAAAGGCAGTTATCGATTCAGACATAGGCTGCAGAGTATCCAAATCATTACCTAAATTATATATTGACTCAAAGTAATCACAGAAAGAATTAGCTATATCCCGAGGATTGTAGGCTACACTATTGGTTCGATGATAAGATATTGTAAAAAGTTTTGTTTCAGCATGATGATGGCATAATTGAGTGGCCAATAACTTGCCTGCCCTAGTACCTTGAGAATATTAGTTAAATTTCAGTTTTTTCCTGTTCTTATGAGCTGACATTATTGCTGTCTTGAGTTCTTTCCTGCATGTGCGAAGACGCTCAGCGGTAGAGTTCAGGGGCGAAAGTTTATGGGCAGGCTCCAATTTAGCAACAGTCTCAAGAAGAGACATAAAGTGCTGCATCCTATGCTTTTTCTCCCAGTGAGAGAGAGGACACCACTAATAAGACTTGTGGGGACACCATACATTACACACCTTATCTGAATTCACAGTGTTAAAATGAGCGGTAATGAGGATTAGACAAAATGTACGTGTTGTTCCTCCACAGGTAAATATTTGCACATTTTTTTCTTATAATTAAAATTTTATTATATTCAAAAATTTTATTACAAAACAACGCCAGTTGGGCATACCCTGGCTTAATGTACGCACAAAAATGATTGAACTTCAAGGTCTTCAGAAGGTAACAAACGAGAGATTTGTTGTTATCGTGAGAGATTTTGAGTACCGCGTAGGATCCATATGAGGGTAGGGGGTTAGGAGAGCTGGATTTGTAAAAGCAACTGAATGGGAAAGGGTGAGGAACAATACTTCAGCTTTTGATAATAGATGGGGGTTGGTCCAACATGTGTTATCTAAGACAGGGGCACACTTCTGCGGTCAGCGATCCATTTTTCCCAGGTTGTGGAGATAGATAATACAACAGAAAAGCAAATACTCCTGCTCACAGGTGTGTTGATTAGGTAATCCACAGGATCAGAGTGGACAATAGCTTTCGGCCTTGCTGCCCTCCAGGATAGGGATATCCTAGTGATAGACAAAAACAAAGAAAAGAGGGCGCACCAGCCTAGTGCATTATCCTTTAGTGCATTTATTCAAAAAGCATAAATAAAAACTGCTCACAAAAGTAGAAAGAGAATTGCGCTTATAACAGTCTTTGACGTATAGCAGCCTGTCCACTGGTAGCAGTCTCCGAGTCCTAGAGAGGAAACATACGAACCGCTTCTGGCTAACGCGTTTTGAAGGTTAAACCTTCTTCATCAGAGCCTAGCAGTGTTACTCTCTTGCAGCTATTTATACATGTGGTCCTCTGAGAAGCACATCCCAGTTCTATTCAGAGGCCCCTCCCACAAGAAGGTGAACTTAAGCTAAACATGACTAAATATGATATGATATATAAAAATTATTATTATTCATTTTCAATTGACATAAACGCACATGTGTATACATACTCAGAATATCCCCACATATATGCGAACACGTATGCACGCGGCTGCAAGTTAACTCACATCTTCAGACACATCTCACACACCCCCTGTATGTCACTGATCTTGAGTTATAAATGGGGGGTCTCAAATAGAGAGAGGGGGGAGAGCAAGGAATGATGGGATAAATAAATAAAAACACCTACAAATAAATAGTAATAGTAATAATAGTAGTAGTAATAATAGTAGTGTCACCTCCATCCGGGTTCATAGTGTCCTCTCCATCCGGGCTCACTCCTCGTTTGGGGGGCTACAATAGATCAAGAGGTATGGCCTCACCCTCTATTTTTTCAATCTAATGTCTGTTCCGATTAATAGCGCCTTAGGATAGTGTATATAATGTCCTATAGCTGCAGATGGAATGCACGCCATATTTGTTTCCTTCTATTGCGGTCCACAGAGCGGAATTGCCGCTCTGACATCACTTCCCGCGCATCCACTGTCACGCGGGTTGGCGTCAGCGGTAGTAAACAATAGTCGCCATGATGTAGAAGATAGATGGTAGAGGCCGAAGACGGACAAGTGCACTAGGGAAATCCCCTTGCACTCATCCGCCCTTGAAATGGCCACAGAGGGGGCACTAACCAACCCCAAAGCAAGAAAATTAAATAAAGAAAAAGAAAGATACTGTGACGCTCAGGATGTCTCATTCATAAACATAGACGCGCACGCTTGTGTATAGAAGTCTGCACAATTCAGCCACATATCTGGTGCATATGTGGGAATGCATCTGTATATAGATGTCTCCACAAGAGAATGCTCTAGGTGACAAACAAGGGGCAGCAGACTACCGAGTCTCTGTACATGTACTCGCATCTAAACATGCACACATGCTCAAAGTATGCATACACATGTATCTCATCAGTTGTCAAGAGAAGGGGGTGTTAATTAATGTTGTTTGTTATTTAGAATATCAAACAAATAGTACTAATAAATAATAATAGATAGTGTTACCACATGTGCCTATAGCTAAATGAGCTAGTTTGCACATGTATAAAAGCATAAGCAAGAGACTCACAAACCATGTCCATGTATATGCGCAGAGGTGCATACACTCGGGCACTTGGATCATATTAAAAATAAACTTTGTACATACAATCAATATAAAAAATGTATAAAATATATAATATATATAAAAATGTGTATAAAAAATGTAATAACCAATGATATTATATTAGACTCATAATAAACAAGTTATTGTTGAAAAAGTATTAAAATTGTTAAAATAATCCGCTAGATACACAATATATGCATGACTATGCATGTAATTGTGCACTCTAGAAAAAGGAAAAAGAGATGTATATACACACACATACATGTGAAACCATCTCCGTAGATATATAATCATAGAATATGTGTATGTCTTTAATCGTTTTATAAAGAAATAATTATTAATACTACTAGGTGGTTATGAACTTAAGTCTTACAGCAATATTTGCCAAAAAAAACTGGGGACAGGAATTAGATTGTGATTGACCAAAAAGACAATTACCTACGATGAAAGTGATAAAATAGACATAAGGCCAATAGCTATTGTTCTATAGTAGCCCTATGACATCTTCACACTATTTTGTGTATTTCTGGGTCTTCGTTGAGGCCACCGGGGGAGAGACTGCCAAGGGTGAAGATCCAGAAGGCCTCCCGCTTGCATAGCTTCTGATGTCTCCTCCCGCCATCTAACTCTCCCCCGATGGACTCAATTCCAAAAGCTTTCATTCCAGCAGGGTCACCCTGATGAGCCTCCAAGAAATGTCAAGGGACTGGGTATTTGTCTCTTAGATTGATAATACCACATTTATGTTCTCCTATTCGAACTCGCATTGGGCGCTGAGTTGGACCAACATACAAGCGTCCACAGGGACAGACAATACCGTAGACCACATATTCTGTTCCACAGTTTATAAATTGTTTAATTTTGTGAACTCTTCCATCTCTCCCTACTATGGTTTTCTTTCTGTGCCACATGTACATATATGTGCCACAGTTTCTAACACTGCACTTGTAGCTTCCTTTTTGGTCAAATATTGTTGACCAACTGCTAATGGGTTTATTGGTGGATATTTTTACTCTACTTGGGGCTACCAGACTCCTTAGATCACGGGGCTTGCGAAAGACAATGTTAGGGTGATCTGGGAGTATGTTACCCAACACAGGGTCATGTTTAAGAATATTCCAATTTCTTTTAATAATGTTCTCAATCTCAAAAGCTTTGTTGGTATATTGGGTGGAGAATCTAACCTGTTGGCTATCAGGGGTGGTCTGACTTTTGGATTTTCTGTTGTTTTCACTTAATGGATTATCATCCGCAGCTATAGGATATTATATACACTATCCTAAGGTGTTATTACTCGGAACAGTCATTAGATTGAAAAAATAGAGGGTGAGGCCATACCTCTCCCCCTCTCTCTATTTGAGATCCCCCATTTAGAACTCAAGATCAGTGACATACAGGGGGTGTGTGAGATGTGTCTGAAGATGCGAGTTAACTTGCAGTCGCGTGCATACATGTTCGCATATATGTGGGGATATTCTGAGTATGTATACACATGTGCGTTTATGTCAATTGAAAATAATAATAATAATTTTTATATATCAGTATTTAGTCATGTTTGGCTTAAGTTCACCTTCTTGTGGGAGGGGCCTCTGAATAGAACTGGGATGTGCTTCTCAGATGACCACATGTATAAATAGCTGCAAGAGAGTAACACTGCTAGGCTCTGATGAAGAAGGTTTAACCTTCGAAAAGCGTTAGCCAGAAGCGGTTCGTATGTTTCCTCTCTAGGACTCAGAGACTGCTACCAGTGGACAGGCTGCTATACGTCAAAGACTGTTATAAGCGCAATTCTCTTTCTACTTTTGTGAGTAGTTTTTATTTATGCTTTTTGAATAAATGCACTAAAGGATAATGCACTAGGCTGGTGCGCCCTCTATTCTATGTCTTTGTGGAGATAGATAGGTTAGCTTTGGCAAACAAGAATTCCATTTGGAAATGTGTGTTGAGCAAAAGAATGGCGTCTTTTAGGAGGGGAGGCTGGATTGCTTTCCATTTTGTGCCACTGCCAGATGAGCTGCTATCAGAATGTGTGTCACTAATGTTTGCAGGTGTCTAGGCCAAGAGGGAAGTGACAGCCCCAGGAGTAAGTCCAGTGGAGACAATGGGATGGATATGTTACACAAAGAGGAGATTAATCTTGTTACTACTTTTTTCCAGTAGGTTTTGATGGGTGGGCAGTTCCACCAGAAGTGTTGCAAAGATCCAATGTTTTCGCAGCCTCTCCAACATTTAGGTGAAGCAGAGGGGTAGATCTTTGCCAGTCTGCCCGGTGTGTAGTACCATTTATGGAACAGTTTTTGTAGAGATTCCCAATGGCTGATGCAATGGGATAGGCATTTAGGGTTATGAGAGCTCTTTGCCATTGTTCAATTGGAGGTGGGTAGTCTATGTAAGAGGTCGAGTATCTGATGGATGAAAAGAGTAGAACAGAAGTTGGCATGGTGAGCATTAGGAGATAAGCCAAACCGTTGTTGCAGGTAGGAAAAGGAATATAGTCCTGATGTCGAGAAAAGCATTCCTATGTTGGGGATACTGACCTTTATCCAGCCTGAAAGGGATAGATCTGGTGCCAGAAGTTGTATGGATTCAGTAGGCAGTAATGAGAGTGTGTCGGATGACAGTCCTGTGTTGAGTTGATAAATTGCCGCCCACATCCTTAGAGAAGCAGTGATTTGGTGGTAGTCCGCTGACCACCAGGTTTTTAGCTGGTCTAAAATTGTTGCACGGTAGTATGCTTGGATGTCAGGTGCTCCCAAACCTCCTTGTTGAACAGGGGTCAGGAGTGTAGTTTTATTTACCCTGGGGCATTTTTGTTGCCAGATAAAGTTATTGACAATCCCCTGAAGTTTCCTTATTTGAGCTTGCACAATGGGGAGAGGAATTGTACGTAATAGATACAGAGAGATGGGAGTAAATACATTTTTACTTGAGCAATCCTTCCAGCCCAGGAGGCAGGTATATGGCTCAATTCTTTAGACAACCGCATGAGCTTGCCTATGAGGTCCTCAACGTTAGTTCTTAGCAAGATACGGCTCGGGAATGTTAATTAAATTCCTAAGTAGGGAAGTAAGGTGTTGGGGCCCATGCAAAGGGGGATTCGGCAGAGATGGTATTAGTAGTTTGGTGGTCTAAGCCTAGGTTAAGCATGAGGGATTTACTATGGTTTAGTTTATATAGGGATATTGAGCTAAATTAGTCTAAGATGTGTTGGACTGCAAAAAGGGATATTTTGGTATTTGTCAAGGCTATAATGATATCATCGGCATAAAGGCCAATTTTATGTTCTGTGTCCCCAACCTTTATTCCTGCGATCATTGGATCAGATCTTATGGCCTGCGCCAGTGGTTCCATTAACATGGAAAATTTTAAGGGGGACAGCGGGCAGCCTTGTCTCGTGCCATTGGTGATTTTAAAGGGGCTTAACACAATATCAGAGGTCCGGACGTGTGCACTTAGCTGAGTGTATAGGCCTAATACGGCCAATAGAAATGTTCCTGAGATTCCAAATTTATGGAGCACTGCCTCCATGTAAGGCCAATAGATTTTGTCGAATGCCTTCTCTGCATCCAGAGACAGGAAGAGAGAAGGCGCTCGATTATGTTCCGCCTGTTGTATGAGGTCGATAAAGCGTCTAGTACCATCTGAGGCTTGCCTGGCTGGCACAAAACCAACTTGATCTGGGTGGATAATTTGGGGGAAGACCGTCAAAAGGTGTTTAGCGTATAGTTTTGTGTCTGTGAGTGAGATTGGGCCATAGTTGGCGGGGTTGTCCAGTGTTTTTCCTGATTTTAGAATGGTGACTATTAATGCTTCCAGGGATTCTTTGGGGATGTTACCTGTGGATGCAAATTGGTTATAGGTGTTGCATAGATGAAGGACAAGAGGCACAGCAAATCGTTTATTGTATCCATTTGGAATACCGTTGGGGCCCAAGGCTTTGTGCGAGGGTAGCTGTTTAATAAGTTTATGAATTTCAGTGGGTGAGAAAGGCGCTGAAAGATCAAGCTGCTCTGGGGAGATGGAGGGAAGTTAAGTAGATAAAAAATTTGTAATTTTTTTTGGTTGGGGGGCAGTGGGTATGCTTCTGTAAGAATATAAAGTTTTGCATAAAAGTTACTAAACTCATTGGTGATATCAAGTGGTTAATTATGTGTTTGCCTTGAGAGTTTGTGAGGAATGAGATTTTTTTGCTGGAGAGTTGTCTTTTAAATTGTTTAGCCATGAAGGCTCCTGGTTTATTGGCTGAAGTGTAAGATTGTAGTCTGAGCCGTTTAATGTAATAATCAAGTTTATTTTGAAGATGGTCACTGAGTCGGTACCTAAGGTTTTTAAGCTCCAAAGAGATATTGTCGGAGGGGTATTGTTTATTTGTAAGTTCCAGAGTGCAAATCTGTTTTAGCAGGGACTCTGTAATGGAGGACTGAATTATTTTGGAGTGCGCTCCGAGTTTTATAAAAAGACTTCGTAGGCAAGCTTTGTGGGCGTTCCACGTCATAGCGTGATCATCTACAGAGTTTTCATTATTTAGGAAGTAAGTCTCAATCTTGGATTTGTATTTGTGTCTCAAATGCGGGGTTGTTAAGAAGGGAAGTATTTAGTCTCCAAAAGTATCTATTCTCGAAATATTGTGGGCAAAGGAAAAAAGGTATGGTCCCTTTCAGATGCATGAAGGCATCTCCATGGGTCAGGTAGATCTTCCTGAGAGATAAAGGAGCAAAGACTCTGTTGATTAGCTGACTTTGGAAAAGATATGTTCAGTCGGGCATCAACTATAAGATTGAAGTCACCACAGAGCAGAGTGCTGCCTTTTTGAATTTTCCATCCTTTGGTCATAAGCTTACGTAGAAATGAGGAAGCAAACTGGGGGGCATAAAATGTAATTATAATATAGATAGTATTACTGAGTTCACAAATCAGGATACTACATTTCCCATTAGCATCCAGGTGGACCTCATGAAGTTTGAAAGGCACTGTGTCCTTAATGGCTTTCATAACCTCAAAACCTTTCTCTTATTTTTGGGGGAAAAAAAGTGCAGGTAATTCACGTGGGTACACTGAAGAGGTATGTAGGCCTGAAAGTGTGTCTCTTGGACACAATCCAGTGGGAAGTAATGAGGATTTTAGTAGTAATTCCACAAAATGTACCGTATATACTCGAGTATAAGTTTTTCAGCAAATCTTTTTGTGGTGAAAAAGCCTCCTCGGCTTATACTCGAGTCACTGTGCCCATCTACAGCCTCATGCGCCTGATCTCCCGGCGCTGTGACATGCAGTCTAGTCGGCAGCCATGCAGTGTAACAAAGCCCCGCCTACTCCTTGTCCTCATCCATGATACGCGGAACACTGACTCACTGCTGGGAAACTGAATCAGTGTTCCGTCACGGACTAGGAAGAGGCAGGGCTTTGTACGGCCACTGACTAGACTGCATGTCACAGCGCCAGGAGATCAGGTAAATAAGGCTGCAGATGGACATGTGAGGCAGGGAGATGGCGCAGTGGAGCATACATATGGCACAGTGGGGCATGCAGATGGCACAGTGGGGCATGCAGATGGCACAGTGGGGCATGAAGATGGCACAGTGAGGCTGTAAATGGGCACAGTGAGGCTGCAGATGGGCACTGTTGAACCTCTTTTCCACTTACAGTAGCTGCTGCATTTCCCACCCTAGGCTTATACTCGAGTCAATAAATTTTCCCAGTTTTTTGTGGTAAAATTAGGTGCCTTGGCTTATATTCGGGTCGTCCTATACTACAGTATATACGGTAATATTGTTTCTGCAAAATCTTGTAGATCTGCCATTTTCAACTTAATGTTTTGAAGGTAATTATCCATATCATTATGGATATCTACTAATTCATTATGGGCCTTTGCAAACTCTCCCATCTTATGTTCGATGTGATCTTCCTTGTCACAGATGGCTGTAATAACAGCATTAGTTTGCTGCATGAAGGACATTAAATTGCTATTAAAAGATTCCCTTAGAAAGACAAACATGTCTTTAAGTGTGGTATCTATCACACACTGTACTGTTGTAGGAAAATATCCTCATATTGTACCACATATTATTTTGTATCATTGATATGTTCTAATGCACTTACATGTGGGGTCTCTTCTGTTGTCCTGTGCTTGGCAGGGCTATTTGTAGTTGACACAGGAGGTGAGCTCTAAGCGCTGTGAGGCTCCTTGCTGTGATAAATGGCACTTGTCCTGGCAGAGACACAGGTCAGGGAAGCCAGAGACCTTCTTGCACCGGTGCCATCTTGTGCCTCCAGTGATGCAGCTTAGTCAATTTGCAGGGCCCCTCTCTCATCTTGTGCTTCACCATTGATCCCCATTGGGTCACTGCAGAGCTGAAAAATCTTGCTCCTAGCCCCTGCAATCCCCCGCTACAGGTACACCGCTCCAGAGCTTCAGAAAGAAGCAGCCATACACTTTTACTGTCAGCCACACCCCTTAATTGTTTTAATTAATATGTCTTAAAATGGAAAAATATTTTCTAAGAAAAAACACGTTAAAATGGAGGACCCCCTTCTAATTTTATGTTATATATATATATTTTTTTATATTCGTGCATATTCCGCATGGCAGTGCTCAGCTCCTTATACCCTTTGTTTGACAATCCCTTGCCTATTAGCCTGGGATCCTGACTATGAGATTATTTGTATCTGTTTAACAATAGCAATCCTAAATCCTTCCTTATGAGTAATAAGTATATAGATGATCAGTAGTGATTTGCTGATTGTAATTAGATTCCTCAGAACATCTTAATATGTAGTATTAGCAATTAATTATATTTAGTCTTCAAACCATCAGAAGCAAGAGATGCAATGATGAAATGTAGTGTGGTCTCATGTTTACTTTTGTACTTATTACAACGATCTCTATGGATGTTTTTTTGTTGATATTTACATTGTCATGCACAATTGATAACATTGGATTACTTTAGTATGCATGTGTATATTATTTTCTTAATGAAGATAACTACAAAACTATCACTTGTAGGGACCACAGATGGTTATAAATGCTGCACTGAAAAGTTTAGTAGCAAAAGAACACTAGAAATTTGTAACATCTTATATAAATAATTCACAAAGCTTTCACACATAGATAAGGATTTTGTTATCAGCCATGTGACTATTTTTTTTTTTTTAATCTCATTGGAGCTTAAAGGATAAGTTTACCTTTCATAACTTGTTACATGTTACACCCATATTCAGGGTGTAACATGTAACATGTTATGGAAGGACTGGCCTCCACTCCCTCCAATCCAATCTAACAGCTAACGGGGATCTTCACCCTGAGCCTGCTATCAAAATGTAAAAAAATATGCGGCTGAGCAGGCTTTGCCCGCCCAATGGCTGTTGGCTTGTAGTTCTCCATGAACTTTCAAAGTGCTGTGAGCGCTGTGGTAGTTCATTGATTCTTCCTGTCAGAGTGTATCAGCTTGCGATGCTGTATAGGCTCCTATGACAAAAAATAACAAATGCACATTTTTTTACCTGCAAAGAAAATATGCATTTATTATTTTTTTGTAAAAAGGTAAACTTTTCCTTTAAAATAACGATTACTTTTGTGAAAATAAGGATCTTTATCTTGGAGTGTTGGCTTTGTAAATTCAACCTTGTACAATTTTTAATTTTAGTTGGAAAATGCAATACTAATTTCTCTGAATGTTAAACTTTTTTGCCTAGCTAGGAAATGTTACGTTGAGTTTTGGAAATACTGTCTGGTAATAGAACTTGGAATCAAATAGTAAATTATTACTTAGAAGTATATTTGCTCTAAGTCAATGATAAAAATGTAATTATATTTTCATCTTGTAACAGAGTACCCTGGCATGGGACAATTACATTATTTCATCCGGATTTTATCATACACGTATCTGTCCATAACTTTGATTATCAAAATGTATTCTGTACAGGCAAGGCATTGTGAATGAATCCAGCATTTACTTGTAATCAAAGCTTGGACTTTCTTTACACTGCATTTTCTTTCCATTTGTATTATGGTTGATGTGATTTGGATTAACAACTGAGCTCAGCTTTAAACCTAAGATGTTCCTTCTATTGATCTCTACTTGAAAATCAGCAATACCATTTTTGGTATCATTCAATTAATTTGCTTTAAAACACAGTTTGGCAGCCTTTCCCTGTTCTGAACTGGTATGGATAAAACGTCACTCCCAGTAACAGGAAAAAGAGCTACATTTATTTAATCATTTATTTATTTAACGTAAAAATAGGCCTTTATATATTAAGCTAAAATCCACTGCTAATTAGTGTTTCCTTATTTTCTAGCTCTATATAATTTGCTAGAAAGAAAAAGAATCAAGACCAAAAACCACTGTACATTTTTTATTTAAGAATAATTATTACACAAATACAAAGTTATTCATAACAGCCAATCAGATTTAAAGTGTATTTCCATGTATGCATCCAAATTCAGATAACATCTATTTTATGTTTGTTACATGTTGAGGAGGGGGTTGGACAGTTTATGTTTACTATAGTTAACCTTGTTTCTACTGTGCTGGAAGATCTCATTATTAGTTGTAAACCAGATCTGAATACTGTCTGTCCAAAAAAAAGGGTAATGATTTCAGAGCACGTGGCAATGCACTTTTTAAGAAAATCTTCTCATTGATATCTATTCCAAGCTATAGAATCTACCCATAGAGTTCTATGTATATTTCTGCTCAAAAGAAACAACTAGAAAGATAAGAAATGTATTTTATATAAGTTTTTATCTTAGGTATGCTGTGTAAATAACAAGTGAATAATGGGTTTTTCTCAAAATTAACTGCAAAGGTGAAAACACACTTTAAAGAGGAACTTTACTCTTATAAAACAAAGGTGCATTTGGAAATGTTTACTAATGGTAATATAAAACATATACTGATTTATTATTTGCAAACCTTCTTTTACTTTCCATTCTCCTCACAGTGTCCATTTTTACCAAGGACAGATGAATCCATCCTCCAATACTTCTTGGAATTCTGGGTCTGCCTCCTAAAACATGTGACAGAAATTTTCCAGGATGCAGCTGTGAGGCTAGGGTGACATCACATGTGCCTCAATCAAGCAGGAAGTGGAAAAACAATCATTTTATGCAAAAGCAAAAATAAATGTTTGTTGAACTAATAAAATGTAATTTTTTATATCAGCTGCATGCTGATGTAATTTCTTTTAGAGAAAGGGAGAAAGATACATTTTAAGTTTTCTATATAAAGATCAATAAAATGGGGTTTATGATGGGCTTATGTATTACTGCATTTTCAGTGGTTTCTATTTTTTCATGTTTAGTAGCAGTGTTTAAGGGACAATTGTATCGGTCACAGTTCAGAACATATTAACTAATCATTTAAAGCTGAACTCCAGGCAAACAGCTCAAAACAGATGAAATGCATTGAAGGAGGCAGATTTAACTTTAACTTTAAGCTTTAAAAAATTCTGCCACACCACAGAGTCCAGTAGGGGATGAGACCTGATTTTAATCTGCTGCAGTTCAGTAACAATTATCCTCCTCTCCTTTCCTTGTGACTGGTGAAGGGGGAATTGGTAGACTGATGATCTTATCTTTCTCACTGCTTTCATTGTCTAGGACAGAGAGCTAAACCTTCTTACTCTATAAACTTCAGATACCATATTTCTTTGATTGTAGATTTATTGGAACAAGCCAGGTGAAACTATAAATTGATAAAATAAACATTAATCAGTACAATATTGCATATAATGAAGAAACAATGCTCTACAATACAAAATGGGATAGCAAGAACTTACTTTTTAAGCTCGCTGAGGGGTAATGGTGAGAGATTAGAGAAACAGCCTTACTGTTTTGATGTGCATTCCTAAAATGGTGGTTGGCTGTCTTCCTCTAGAGAATCCTCCCAGAATGCTATAGTTCCTAACAACTTTATTACCGCATTTTAAGAAATTACAATATGTAACTAAAACAAGCAGCTAAAACTATACCAGAAAGGGACAGTAGGTTGTGCCTACACTCTGCATATAACTAGCTTGGTATACATCAAGGAAAAAACAATATATTATATAATCACATAAATGCAGGTAAATCAAATAAAGCATGGTGGGCAGAACACTCCCTGTCTGACGTCATGTGAAGTCACTAACAGAGTCTTCTGCAGAAAGCAACAGAACAAGTTCAGCCACTGGTCTTAGGAATATTTTGGCCTCATTCCGCTGGAAGATCTTGACTTCAACTTTACAGACATGCTTGTCCTCATTTGGCAGTACTCTGGTGACCAGATCTAAAGGCCACTTATTCCTTTGTATCTGGCAATCTCTCATGAGCACAACATCACCAAATTTAAGATTAGGTCTTTCAATGTGCCACTTTCTCCTTGGTTGAAGAGTAGAGATATATTGTTTCCTCCATCGACTCCAGAAGGTATTGGCAAGGGTTTGTACTTGTCTCCACTGATGTTTGTAAAGGTCCTTTTCACAAAACTCTCCAGCTGGAGTGCCAACAAGGCCAGTCTTTTGAGTGAGTAACATAGCAGGTGTGAGAATCACTGATTCTTCAGAGTCACTTGAAATTGATTTCAAAGGTCTGGCATTAATGATGGCTGTGATCTCTGCCATAAAGGTCACCTGGCATTCATGGGTAAGACTTGCAGCTCCCACTTGCAAGAATATGGAGTCCAGAATTCTGCGGGCTATGCCTATCATCCTTTCCCAAACACCTCCCATGTGAGAAAAGTGAGGTGGGTTGAAAGTCCATGTGCAGCCTTGCTTACTCAAATATCTTTCTACACTGAGAGTGCTCAAGTTGGAAGGAATTTGCAGTTCCCTTACTGCTCCTACAAAGTTAGAACCTCTGTCAGAGCGAATGTGTTTCACTGGGCCTCTGATTGCAATGAAGCATCTAAAAGCATTAATGAAATTTGAAGTGTCCATTAAATCAATCAATTCAATTTGGACAGCTCGGATAGACATGCAGGTGAATATGACTGCCCAGTGTATACTGTTTGAATGTCCCCCTTTGGTGTACTGGGTGGCAACAGACTAGGGACCAAAAACTTCAAGTCCATCTTTAGTGAAAGGCTCTCAGATGGTAAATTGGCCATCTTTTGTGTCTGTAACATTCCACAAAGTTTATGGCAGATAACACACTTGAAAAGGAACCTGCTCACACATCTTACCTCCAACTATCCACAGTCCAGCAGCTCATAAACCTCCTTCAGTAAACAGCAAAAACAAACAAATGGCCCCTGCCCCCACCTATAACTGGCCTTCACAGCAAGGAACACATGGAAGGGCTATCACATGAAAGACAAAAACAGAACATTCTATAGCTCAACTCACCAACCAGTCTGCCAACTGACCAAATTAACCTGTCCAACAGTCTACGGTTTTATTTAGCATGCATTTGCAAACACATGCATAAGCTGCAAGGCCTCTTCAAGGCACCCTGTGTATACTTGCAGTCCTAACACTACTGAATTTATAAGCGTCTCCACAATGGAAGCACATGCATAAAATGGATAGATGAGGGGCAGGTGGGTCTGGAGGCAGCCCAATCCCCCTTAAAGGAACAGGAGCACACTGGACACCCAGCAAGAGCACAATGGCAGCAAAGGTGTACAGTGTGTCCCCGGACCAATATACACCAATAACAAACAAATGGCCCCTGCCCCCACCTATAACTGGCCTTCACAGCAAGGAGCACATGGAAGGGCTATCACATGAAAGACAAAAACAGAACATTCCATAGCTCAACTCACCAACCAGTCTGCCAACTGACCAAATTAACCTGTCCAACAGTCTACGTTAAAAACAGGGGTTTAGTTAGCACGCATTTGGTCATGGTAGTGTTAAATGAGTAAGTAGGCAATATGATGGAGACCTGGAATCACTAAAGGATGTTTCTCAGAAAACTCTAACTTACCTTCTTTTAAACAGCCTCCTACTCTCAACAGGCCATTTACATCAAGGATTGCATCAAGCTTCTTTAAAACAGTCTTTAGGAACAGGTTTCTGGTTGGCAATCCAGTTAATTTCTTTGGCAAAGACTTCTCTCTGTACAGCAGAGATTATCCTGTTTTTAGATTGTTCTAGGTCAGCTACTGTGTAGACCTTTTTACAGTGGTGCCAACCTCTGCATTTGTCATGAGATAGTGAATCACTTTTGTCATAGGTGTGCGCAGCCTATTGCATTAGGGTGTGCACCCCAAAGCTCCAACACATTTGTGTTTGCCATATTTACCAACCTCTTCCCCGCTTTCCATCCTGAAACAATAGGAGGAAGGGGGAGCAAGGGAGCACATGGGGGACCCAGGCAACAGAAGGAAAAGGAACAGGGAAAGGAGGGGTGGCGGGATGGCATATATTAGTACCGATATCCTATATTTTCCTCCTGTGGCAGCTAAATGTTGACAAAAGGAGGGAGAGGAGGAGAAGCCTACTTTCAGCTGCTGCAGGAGGAAAATACAGATCGGATCTACTAAATTCCAGCCCACCTCCTCTTCTGTCCAGGTTCTGCGGGTCAGCAAGGAACGATTGTGATTTACCTGTCACCTGCCCACCATTGACAGGTTGCCAACCCCAAGATTAGGGTGTGCCCAGGCACACCTGGCACACCACTTGCGCACGCCTATGACTTTTGTAGGACTGAGCTATGAGGGTTAGGCAAGTGATAGCTCAAACAAGGTACTTCCAGGTGGAGAACCTGCTAAAATGGTGTGTTTTAAACTGGTTGAAAAAAGTTGTAGTAACTGAGGTAGAAACCTGAGGGCAGATTTATTGATCCTTGTCTACATCAATTAAATCAAATGTGGCAAAGTCATTAGTGTTGCAGTCTGAATTGTGCAGTAAGGTGTGACCTGTGAACCATGAAGTACTTTCAAGGCGACTGGCTGCAAGAGATCTGGTTGCTAAGTCAGCAGGATTGTAGTCCGTAGGCACAAAATGCCATTGTTCTGGATAGGTGGACCTCCTTATCCTCAACACTCTGTTATTGACATAGACGTAGAAACGTCTCGTTTCACTGTAGATGTAACCTAGAACTACTTTACTGTCTGTGTAGAAATCAGCTTCTTGAATCTGTATGTTTGTCTCTGTTGCAATTAGTTCAGATAGCTTTACAGCCAATACTACAGCACAAAGTTCCAATCTAGGTGTGTTCAGGGAGTGGTGCAAGTTTTGCTTTACCCATTACAAACCCCACATGGAATTGCCCCTTATGGTTTTGATGTAGGCCACGGCAGCAATTGCTTTAACAGAAGCATCAGGAAACACACAAAGTCTTTGCATCTGAACTTCTGTAGATGGCACAGGGGCATATGGACGTGGAACCTTGAGGTTAGATATAGCTATTTCTGCATGACCATTCTTGAATATTTTCTCCACGAAGGAAAAGAAGTGTTCTCTCATCTCTGGCTTTTTTTGAAGATTGTGTCTTAGGGAAGTGAAGCGTTTATATACCATATTTATCGGCGTATAACACGCACCCCAAGTTTAGGAGGGAATTTTAAGGAAAAAAACTTTTTAAGGAAAAAAAACTTACATTTAAATGCCCATCAGTGCAGCCTTATCAGTGTCCATCCCCAGCTTTGTCAGTGTCCATCTGACCATTCTCTAGTGTACTAGTGAGCAAGTTATTGACAGATGTCGGTTTGTGTGTGCCTCCCAGGCAAATATCACCTATAATGACCCACCCAAGATCCAGTTTTTGGGCATAGGGAGCGCTTTGAGGGCCATTGATCTGCTTTCTTGCTTTGTGGGCTTGCAAGATATCTCTCCCTAGGAGGAAGATTATCTGAGCCTGATCATCTAGTTTTGGTATGAGATGTGCTATGTGATTCAGGTGAGTCTGGTGCATCTGGTGGGAATGTCAAATCTGTTGTCTGGGATCTGATTGCACTCTATTATGGTCAGTAAGGGTAGACATGTCTTAACATCCATTGATTTTTTTTGTAGGCCATCAGCCCTTCTCCCTGCCATGTCCACTGTACCTGAACAGGTCCTAAGGCAATAAGGACTGCTGGGGCCCTTAAGGTTTAGAATGTCAAAAAACACAGGTCTAGATCTCTGCGTCCTTTTGGGTAAACTCTTACTAGACAGATTTTGGAACAGGATCTGCCACCTGTAATTGCTTTGCAGACTTCAGTGCACTGTGAAGTGATTGCTATTGCATCTGTACTAGAGTCCTTGGCCTCCCCGCCATGCTCATTGTCACTATGGGCAGGTGGGGAGGTTCTTGGAGCTGGTCCTGGGTGCAGAGCTGTGTTGTGATCTGTGCTGCCACACTGACCTTACAGTCCTTGGCAAAGTGTGTTGATGAAGAGCAGCATATGTAAAAGATGTTGGTCTCTTTGAGGAAGGCCTTGCGGTCCCGCATAGTCTTTTCTCTGAAGGTTCTGCATTTAAGAAGGGGATGTGGCATCTTATGCAGAAGGCAGAACTTAGCAGGGTCACTGTCTTGATCCTCTGACTGAGACTCTGCAGATCTGTGGGAAGAGATGTTAGTTTTGTGCTCTGCTATTGGAGCCCTGGGTTGCTTAGGGCCATAAGAAGTAACATAAGACACTGGAAAAATAAAGATGGGATCATCCTTCATTCCTGATTGCATGTCTACAAAGTCCACAAACTCTCTAAAGGGTGGAAAAGGTACATTGTGTTCACATTGTGTGTTGAAGCTCCATCCTGATCACCGTGGTCTAATTGTGGCCCTTCGTCATACACTGCTCTCCTCTCTTCCCCCTCACCCCCTCCTTCCTGCATGTCAGCTCGTGTCTGTGTCTCCGTCTCTGCCCCCTGCCCCCCCCCCCGATGCTTCTAGTAAATTTTTTTGCTCACTGCCAGCAACTCTTTCATATACTGGCAGAGCACACTGCATTATTCTTTTAGAAAAACAAGCACTGTAAATACCGTTTTAGCGATATCTTCAGGCAGGTCACGTGACTCTCGGACAGTTTCCATGGCTACTAAAGGAGAGGCTGAGTGGCCATGTGATCTCCCCACCTGATGTCAGAGGGAGATCATGGCCCCTTATGCAGTATCTATACATCTGAGCTGCACAGTGGTGCGAGTCATGTGAGTGTCCTGAAGACAGCTCTAAATAGGTACTTACAGCGCTTGTTTTTCTATAAGAAAGGTACAGTGTACTCTGCCAGGCTCTAATAGAGAGTCCGGCAGAGTTTGAGTTTTATGGGTTAACAAACCCTTTAATACCTCTAGCTGAGTCAAGAAAAGAAAGGCCAGGTAAGTCTCCTTCTGCTTTAGCAACTTGTAACTCCCTACACAGATCACTGAATTCTCTGAGTCTCTGATAACTCCTGCTAGGTATTTTTGGGAAGTCCTCTATCCTTTTAAATATTGTCCTTTATATAGCCTCTGGTGAGCCATACCATCTATCCAGTCTGTTCCAGATGTTTGTAAGGCCTATTTCAGGGTGGTTTATATTATGCTCAGCAGAATCATTGCCAAGCCATTTTACAAGGAGATCTATCTGTTCCCTGCAGGATAGATCTAGACCTTTGTGTGAAAAAAATGCGCTGTCTTATACAAATAGTGGTAGCTGCCAGCACATCAGATAATCTGTGAATAAGTGAACAAACAAGGTAGTATAGTGCACCTCTGATGAAGATGAAATAAGCAATAAAATTATGCCAAAATAAAGTGAATATGATAAATGAATATTCAAAACAAAAATACACAACAATAAAGTATCACATTGATAATGATAAAATAGCATAAACCAACAGTGTGAGTGCATAAAAAGTGCATAAAGTCCATATATGACATCAAATATAGTGACTGTGACTCTGTGTGAACTGGTTGTCTGTAGATAATCCACCACCGTAAGGAAAGGGGCTTACCAGACAGGTTGAACCCAACTAGGCATATGCCTGATGAGTCAACCAATCTTTTGGTGTAACACACCCAAGGAGGTACAGCAACCATGACTTCCAAAATAGACCAAATCAGATAGGGATCCATGACTGTTTTGACATCAGTAGCTGTCTATCATAGGAATAGTGACCAGAATTCATGAGCGATTCTTCTGAATATGACATATGGCAAAAGGAGAAAAAATAGGGCCACATAGTGTAATACCGTAAAATATAAAGCATAAAATGGTCACTCACATTTGAGAAGACATTAAAAACATTGGATAAAATCAAAGCAATGCAGTGGCATCAGCAGAGCCCGTCTCGACGTTTCGTCCTAATAAGGCATCCTCTGGGGTGCTGGTCCACTGCAGCCACTGCGTATTTATAGGGTAAATGATCACCTCAAATGAGCACCAGCTCCATGTCTACCAGAAAATCATAAACAGACCACTTCCAGTTAGTAAAGATGGCGCCCATGGCTTGCAATTCAAGCCTCACTATGATTTGTGACTCAAGCCTCGATATGGGTGTAATTTGAACTATATGCTCCGGTGAGTAAAGATGGCGCCCATGGCTTGCAATTCAAGCCTCACTTTGGTTAGTGACTCAAGCCTCGATGTGGGTGTAATTTAAACTATAGGCTCTGGGCAATACTCCGTTATGCTGAACAAGCAGAGTCGTCCAGAAGCGTAATTGGAATGAACAAAAGTTAAATTAACCGAGTTCTGTGATAAAATGTAAAATCATGTTGTTGTAATCATCATATAAAAACACCGCAACAGGCGAACAGAATTGGGCGCTTGCATCATAGGACTCCAACAAAATGGCGCCCAAGGAAGCTAACAAAGTCCTCTATTGGGCGTCGCCATGAATATGGCGACGATACCAAAAAGAGTGTACCAAGCCTCATTTTGGTCTCCAATAATGGAAACCAAAAATGAGAAATGATGAAGTCAAGAAGATGAAGAGAAGAAGATGAAGAGAAGATGAAGAGAAGAGCGGGAGCCTCCCTCCATGCCATCATGGATGCGGAGCGGCCCGAGGAGAAGAAGGGAAGAAGATGCCGACGCCGCGGAGGAAGATGCAGGACGAGAACACCGGAGGAAGAACCAGAAGAACCAGAAGAACCAAAAGAAGATGAAGGAAGATAGAAGAAAGAAGAAGCATTTAAATAAAGGAATTGTCAAAAACTGTCTCTTGTAATTTTTAACATTTTTGACAGTTTTTTAGTGAAATGGTAGGGGTACTTTTGTACCCCCTTACCATTTCACACAGGGGGGAGGGCCGGGATCTGGGGGTCCCCTTGTTAAAGGGGGCTTTCAGATTCCGATAAGCCCCCCACCTGCAGACCCCGGCCAGGGTTGTGGGGATGAGGCCCTTGTCCTCATCAACATGGGGAAAAGGTGTTTTGGGGGGCTACCCCAAAGCACCCTCCCAATGTTGAGGGTATGTGGCCTGGTACGGTTCAGGAGGGGGGGCGCTCTCTCGTCCCCCCCTTTTTTTCCTGCGGCCTGCCAGGTTGCGTGCTCGGATAAGGGTCTGGTATGGGTTTTTAGAGGGACCCCACGCCGTTTTTTTTTTTTTGGCGCGGGGTTCCCCTTAAAATCCACACCAGACCTGAAGGGTCTGGAATAGATTTTGAGGGGGACCCTACACCATTTTTTTTTCAAATTTTAGCTGGGGTTCCACTTAATATCAATACCAGACCTGAAGGGCCTGGTATGGAATTTAGGGGGACCCCCCACGTCATTTTTTTTTTAAATTTTGGTTCAGGGTTCCCCTGTGGGGAATTCCCATGCCGTTTTTATCAATGAACTTCTATGTGTATTGTCCGACCGGCAATGCATTAATAGGCGCGAGTAGTTTTAAATGACTTTTTTTCCTTTGAAATGTCATTTTGCTGTCAGACTGTTCTAAACATGGGAAACATGCGCCCCTTTACAGGCATACTATAGACACCTCCCAGGTATGAAATTTAAAGGGATATTACACTTTTATTGTTTCAATTTAAGCATTATTAAAATCACTGCTCCCGAAAAAACGGCCATTTTTAAAACTTTTTTTGCATTGGTCCATGTCCCCTGGGGCAGGACCCAGGTCCTCAAACACTTTTTATGACAATAACTTGCATATAAGCCTTTAAAATTAGCACTTTTGATTATTCATGTACGTGTCCCATAGATTTTAACGGTGTTCGCGTGTTCGAACAAATTTTTTGCCTGTTCGCATGTTCTGGTGCGAGCCGAACAGGGGGGTGTTCGGCTCATCCCTAATTAGGATATATAAAAACTAGAAACTCATATGGTTCACCCAGTACTCAAATATCATGATACCACCAAATGTGATATATGATCTTATATATGGGGACTGGGCTTTATTCAAAAAGGCATTTATATCCCATTCTACATTAATCCCCCAGGGTTGGTAAGATTGGAGTTCGTATATCCAATATGTTTCGAGTTGTGAGACTCCTCTGGTCAACGTTCCTCCTCTCCAAGGGGGAATGTAGCTGTCAATCACCAAAAAGCTAGTGCCATCAGGATTGCGGTCATGATATTCCTTGTGATGTCTAGGGACCGTGTGTCCCTAGACATCACTTTTTTGGTTTCCATTATTTTTGGTTTCCATTATTGGAGACCAAAATGAGGCTTGGTACACTCTTTTTGGTATCGTCGCCATATTCGTCGCCCAATAGAGGACTTTGTTAGCTTCCTCGGGCGCCATTTTGTTGGCGTCCTATGATGCAAGCGCCCAATTCTGTTCCCCTGCTGCAGTGTTTTCATATGATGATTACAACAACATGATTTAACATTTTATCACGGAACTCGGTTAATTTAACTTTTGTTCATTCCAGTTTCGCTTCTGGGCGTTCTCTGCTTGTTCAGCATAACAGAGTATTGCCCAGAGCCAATAGTTTAAATTACACCCACATCAAGGCTTGAGTCACTAACCAAAGTGAGGCTTGAATTGCAAGCCATTGGCGCCATCTTTACACACCGGAGCATATAGTTCAAATTACACCCATATCAAGGCTTGAGTCACAAATCATAGTGAGGCTTGAATTGCAAGCCATGGGCGCCATCTTTACTAACCAGAAGTGGTCTTTTTATGATTTTCTGGTGATCATTTACCCTATAAATATGCAGTGGCTGCAGTGGACCAGCACCCCAGAGGATGCCTTATTAGGACGAAACGTCAGGAGGGGCTCTGCTGATGCCACTCCGTTGCTTTGATTTTATCCAATGCTTTTAATGTCTTCTCAAATGTGAGTGACCATTTTATCATTTTTCAATAAATGCTTTATATTTTACGGTATTACACTATGTGGCCCTATTTTTTCTCCTTTTGTCATATGTCATATTGAGAGGAATCGCTCACGAATTCCGATCACAATTCCTATGGTAGACAGCTACTGATGTCAAAACGGTCATGAATCCCTATCTGATTTGGTCTATTTTGGAAGTCGTGGTTGATGTACCTCCTTGGGTGTGTTACACCAAAAGATTGGTTGACTCATCAGGCATATGCCTAGTTGGGTTTAACCTGTCTGGTAAGCCCCTTTCCTTACGGTGGTCTACAGACAACCAGTTCACACAGAGTCACAGTCGCTATATTTGATGTCATATATGGACTTTATGCACTTTTTATGCACTGACACTGTTGATTTATGCTATTTTATCATTATCGCTGTGATACTTTATTGTTGTGTATTTTTGTTTTGAATATTCATTTATCATATTCACTTTATATTGGGATAATTGTATTGCTTATTTCATCTTCATCAGAGCTGCACTATACTACCTTATTAGATCTAGACCTTTGATGGTACTCTGGAAAAAAGATCGCCTTGCTCTGTAATGCTGGGGGTGATCACTGAATTCGACAAGACCTTGGGTAACTAACTCATGTTTTGCAAGGAACTTGGCAAGGTCTACAGTAGCCTGATTAGCATTGGGGTAGGCTGCTGGTGTATCGTGGTGTGGTGTATAAGCATACCTATTAGAAGTCTCTTCTTTATGTGGGCTGGGGTCATACTTGCATTAGGTTGGCAGCTTGTGCCAGCTTGTTTGATACTCCCTTGGAGTGAAAGCAGGTGTTCGTTGCTTGTATGAAGGCTGATTATCTTGCTTGCTGAGTAGGAGTTAGGAGAAGTATAGCACTTGGGTTCAAGGTCGGCCTCCTGCTGCTTTGCTTGATGCGACTCATATCATATTTGATTTCTTGCTGTGGAGTACTGCTTGGGTTAGAGTGCTGGTAGACATAATCTGAAGTGCGCTGCATGGGATCTTGGTGGTCCTCCTCTGAACCCAGTATGCTGCTACCCTACTCTTGACTCACTGTAGGCAGCTGCTTCTAATGCTTCTGCTTCTGCAATGGCGGTAGCAGTGTCTCGTTCCACTGCCAGCCTCTCCATGTCAGCTTCTAGGATAGCCTGCTGCATTTTCAGAGATGCCGCTTGCTGAGCTAGTTCAGCCTGCAGGTGTACCTTCTTGCTTCATGCGTATTCTCTCTTGCTCTCTCTCTTGGTCCATGCATACTTTCTCTTGCTCCCTCTCTTGCTCCATGCATACTCTCTCCTACTCTCTTGATCCTGCCTCACCTTTTCTGCATCAAGGAGAGCCTTTTCTCTTCTCATCTGCAACTCTTGGTCTGCGAATGCGGCCCTGGCCCTCACCGCTTCAGCTTTCAAATGGGCAATTGCTGCTGCATTTGTGACAGATGACTTGGGTAAGCTTGCTCACGATTGTGTTTTGTAAGAAGATGCTTGACTGTGAGATATGGCTGTGGTGGAGAAGCTGTCCTGCTGTGTAGAGACCACTGTAGTGTTGAGTGCGGGTTGCTGCTTGACAGAGCGCATCTCTGAGTAGCCTGGCTGCTCACTTCACCTGCTCAAGGCCTGTTTCATCTAAGGCATCTGACTGTATGGACACTGCATAGCCCCGGGCTGTACAGTCTTTTGAAGTCGGCCTATCTTCGCCTCAGAGGTCAGCAAAAATTTCACTCCTCGGCTTAAAAAATGTCACTGCTTAAAAATTTTACTGTTCTGTCTCTAGGACAGAGAGCTAAACCTGCTTGCTCTATAAACTTCAGATACCATATTTCTTTGCTCTTAGACTTATTGTAACAAGCCAGGTGAAACTACAAATTGTGTTCAGATAATTTTATTGGTACAGGAAGAAAAGAATAACAGAAAAGTACAGTAGCAATCGATGGTTACAAAATTAATAATATCGCGTCTGATGTATGGGGACGCAGCCCCTGTTACAATTAGTTAATGTGTGATAGCTGTTGCGTTACTCTGTTTGGTGGTGTGGTTAGTCTCAACTGCTCAGCTAAATCAAACATGGGAGGTGGGGGGAGAGGGATCTCCCCTCAGGACAACTAAACAAACTTGGATTGCTTTGCAATGTAACTGTCAAAAAACAACGTATAACTTTTGGAGCATGTAGAACAGGGCACTGGGTTGGGCAGTTTGGGGTAGAAAAACATAGGCTTTTTTTAGGAAGATTGAGTGGGGTAATGGTTGCGTATTGTTAGGTGCTGTTATCATCCTAAGTGTGTGATCGAATAGATGGCCTGTCCCAGTATGGGGTAGTCCGTGTTAGGCTGAGACTGTGTAGGGAGAAGGAGGAGGATAGAGAGAAAAGTAAGGAGAGCAAGGGAAGCTAGAGGGGGTAGAGAAGAGGGGCGGGAGGGTAGGGGAGAACTTAGGAAGTGAGGGTGTGTCCCGGGGGGTGAAGTATGAGAGAGGATTATGGATCCTCATTCAATATCCCCTAGCGATGTGAGTGAGGGGGGTTACATGGACAGTAGTGTTTGGTCGAAGTCAGAAAGGAGATAATAATCCACCCATGACCCATCCACCCTTGACAAAGGTGTTTATATTTTTTACTTTGTCTAGGTGATTTACTTCCACTTTAGCATGGATCATGGCTTTGGTGATCCTGTTTTTAGTTTCTGTGTTGCTAAGATGGGGAGATTTCCAGGCCTTCGCCATGGTCTGCTTCGCCGCGATAGTAACCTGCAAGAGTAGTTTAAATTGTGGACAGGTTACTTCCTCAGGCTTTTTATTAAGTAGGGCTGTGGCCGGGCTTGGGTCCAGTGGCCCTTTGAATAACATTGAGACTAGTGAAGGGGGAATTGGTAGACTGATGATCTTATCTATTTTTCACTGCTTTCTCCGTCTGCTCTGTCTCTAGGACAGAGAGATAAACCGTCTTACTCTATAAACTTCAGATACCATATTTCTTTGATCTTAGATTTATTGGAACAAGTCAGGTGAAACTACAAATTGATAAAATAAACATCAATCAGTATAATATTGTATACAATGAAGAAACAATGTTCTACAACACAGAATGGGATAGCAAAAACATACTTTTTAAGCTCGCTGAGGGGTGATGGCAAGAGATTAGAGAAACAGCGTAACTGTTTTTTACTACAATAAAGGTGCGGCCATCCAGACCTCTTCATTTTGCTTTCTACTCATCGCGCAGAGCCAGCACCTGTGAGGCTGAAGGAGGACGTTCCTTATGGCTGAATAGTGGTTATCCTGTGAGCGGTTTGTCTCTTCTTTCATCTAGATTAGAGAAACAGCCTTACTGTCTTGATGTGCATTCCTAAAATGGTGGCTGACTGACTTCCTCTAGAGCAGGGATATGCAATTAGTGGACCTCCAGCTGTTGCAGAACTACAAGACCAATGAGGCATAGCAAGACTTTGACAGCCACAAGCATGACACCCAGAGGCAGAGGCATGATGGGACTTGTAGTTTTGCAACAGCTGGAGGTCCGCTAATTGCATATCCCTGCTCTAGAGAATCCTCCCAGAATGTTCTAGTTCCTAACAACTTTATTAACACATTCTAAGAAATTATAAAGCTATACCAGCAAGGGACAGTAGGTGGTGCCTATGCTCTGCATATAACTAGCTTGGTATACATCAAGGAAAAACCAACATATTATTTAATCACGTAAACGCAGGTAAATCGAATAAATCCCGGTGGGCAGAAAACCTTCTATCAGCTTACTTCTTGCAATGCAGCCAACTAATTGGCTCCTTGTGCTGTTCTCCATCTCCCATTCCAACTTCTGCAAGAGGTTGATACTAAGTCATATTCATCAAGTACTTAAACCGCTTGCATTTGCAAAGAAAATACATTTAAAGATATATTAATGAATACAGTTTTTTTACAAAAATGTATTTGCTCATTCTGTACTATAGACTGTCATTACATTCAATAAAAACAATTTTGTAAGAAATGAGAATAATGTGTTCATGATCTATTTTCTTTCATAATATTTTTATTAAGAAAAAGATTAACACAAACAAATAAATAAATAAACTAACATCAGAGTCAGTAGTGATGTTTCCATGCCACAATCAAGAAGGCCCAGTATATACCATAAACAAACAAATAGTAACAAAGTTAGGTCAATATAATAGTATATTCCACTAACAAGACTAGTGGAGGTTAAACCCTGAGCACCCCAGTGCCTAGGGAACAGGCAATGCGAAATCCAAAAGATTCATAGAATACAGAAACAACAATCAAAACTGCATCTGAGGTCAACCAGTGTACATATGTTGTGGGCTAGCAGGCCAGTCCAAAAAACCAAGGGAGTTATCACAAAAGCCCAGCTATACTACAGTATATTCAACAGCAAAACCTGATTAGGGATAATGAGAGTGGCTAAGGGCAAAGTAGAACAGCCCAGAAAAACCAAGAGGCGAAAAAAAAAAATTGGCCCAACATGTGGGCGAGGAACAGTAATGGGCAAATTGAATTATAAGAAAAAGATAGAGAGGAAAGACAGGATAGTTGCAAGGGGAGAAAAAAATATGGGGGAGAAGGCGGGGGAAGGGGAGTCATAGGGGAGGGGCGGGTACCCCCCGGGGAGTCCATGGCAAACACAGCTGAGCACAATGAAGAGTCTATGACCCTAAAAAATGCAAGGGCGGGCACATCAATGGTAACTGGCCTAACCACGGTTGCCAAACACGCAGAAATTTGTCCTGAGTATGTGTGAGTATCGGCGTTAACTTTTTATTCACCAAAGTCCTGTGTACCCATTGCTTTACCTCCTCAAAAGAGAGGAGAGGCATTTTCCACACCATTGCTATGGTCTGTTTAATGGCTATGAGTCCAATATACGTTTATGAAGCAACGCTTCCCATGGGTTTTTATGTACACTATATTGGAGTGAAAAATCGCATTGACCAATGCAAAGACTCGGATCGACAGATGTTTGGCCTTGGTGCACTTCCACCATATATGTTTCATGTCACCTAGGTCTGAGCATCCCTAAAGCAATGGGCTGAATATGTGGATTGCGATTCTCGTTGGAGTGTAGTACCACCTAGACATGATGTTGAATGAGTTCTCTAGTGTCAGAACATTTTGCGATGAGTGGAATAATGCATCCCACATCTTAGGCCACTATTCGGGGGGATTGCAGGGTGCCAAAGTCTACTTCCTAGCACAGGCAATAGGAATTGGCCTGGACATTGGAAGTGCTTGGAAGAAATGAATACAGTAAAGAAACCAAGCCTTGGGTGATCGGATGGGTTCAGCACCTGGTTTTGAATGCGATTGCATCCTTGGAGCTATCATAATTCCAGTGTGAAAAAAAGAGTTCAAAAAGTGGTGAATTTGAATGTAGCAGTATTTCTCAGAATTGGGGACATCATAGATTTCCTTAAGCTGCTGAAAAGTATATACACTTTGACATGTTAGAAGATAATGAACAGTGGTCAGGCCTTTAGAGTGCCACCACTTAAAACTATGTGGGTTATCAAGCCCCCGAGGGAACAATGGACAATTGAAGACCCCCAGAAGGGGAAGGTGTAGTGAGATAAGACCCGCTGAATATTTTACGGAGTCCCATACCACTAGAATGTGAGCCAAGACTGGGTTCAAAGGCTTGGGACAGAATTGAGCAAGTAGCCAAAGAAGAGATAGAAGCGGGATGGGGTCCACCTCCTCCAAATCAATGTATGCCCAGAGGGGAGCCAACTTTCCAGCAAACAGTTGTACTAAAGGAGCTATCTGCAGCTTTCTAATAATGGGCAAATTAGAAACTCCCAAGCCTTCTGCACGCTTCTGTCTATAAATCACAGACTTGTTCTGGTTGACCCCCAAATAAATGGGTACAGAGACTGGAAAAACTCAAAAGGGATACAGGAGTTTTTGACCACGTGGATGCGGCCAATTCAAGAAATCATAGACCTGTCCTGAGTATTAAGCAAGTGGGTTAAAGATTTGAAAAGTGAAGATAATTAGCAGAATAAAGAGAGTGGTAAGTCGGTGTCAAATTGACGCCCAAGCAAGTGAGCATCACTGAAACGGAAAGTGCGGTGCCAGGGAGTGTTGAACTGTGTCCAACAGGAAAACATTTAAAGCATGATTTCGCTTGGTTGACTTGAGGCCCTGAAAAAGGTGCAAAATCATACATAAGGGAAAGTAGTTTAGGGAGAGTGGTATGGGGAGAAGTTACGTACAATAGGACATAATCGGCAAATATTGCCAATTTATGATGCACACCTGCAAGATCAATGCCATGTCAGGACTCGAGTGGATGTGTGCTGTCAGTGGTTTGTGAGTTGTGATGAAAAGAAGCGGAGACAATGGGCAGCCTTGGCGTGTAAGGATAGGAAAATTAGAAGATTCATAACCCGTACACTTTATTGAGGCCGAGGGCTGGGAGTTTAATTTATTCACCCAACCTAAGAAAATATAAAGAGGGAGACAAAGCTCACTCCAAAAGGTAGTTGGATTTTAGAGGGAGATGATGTGTCTGTTTAAAGGTAAGCAATACCACAACGGTTAATATAAAAATATACATTTGTATTGAAAACATGTAAAATGTACAGTAAAAGATCAATCAAGTTACATGATACGACCGTAGAGAAACTTTCTCTATGAAATCAGTTGTAATCAGCCAACATGTTTCGCATATTTGCTTCATCAGGGCATTACAAACATCACAGATTTCATCTAAATTGTATAAAAATATATAAATCATTAATGTGATCGTATATATCAGATCAATTTTAGAGACATTTCATTATATAGGTAAAGAATAACTAGGTACAAAGTATCATAACCAAGCTCACCTGGTCTATTACAGACAAGAGGACCACTGAATACGAATCATTAACAGTCAAATGTCTCTGTATGAACCACCTGGTGGTAATTAACCCATTGATGCCAGGTCCAAATGGGTCATGCCGGTAGGAGAACTGGACCGTGTCAACGGTAAATCATGATCTGGCAATATTGAAGAAAATATAATAATAATAATAATAATAATAGTGATAATAATAATAATAGTAATAGTAAATGATAAAGCAATGAAAAACTCTTATAAGAGAATCCCTGTGCTTTAACATAATAGTATAGCCGATATTGACCTAAATTGGGGTCAACCTCAGGTAACTATAAAAACAACAAAAAGGATAAAATGTTGTGTCTAATGCCAGATATCAAAAGCATATTTAGGTGACTTTTGATGATACATGTATTAATAATGTTATTCCAGTGCTATATGTGTTCATTTATCTTTATCATTCAAAGTTATGTATTTCTATAAGGTAATAAATTAACTGATATTTTGAATAATATCCAACATCAAATTACCAATAGGTGCTACCATACTATATGCAGCCAGCCACTAAACAAGCAGCCATACAGATATGCTCATAATAGGCACAGCGAATCTTACCTATAGTTAGTATGAGTAAGTGTAACAAAGTCCTCTGAGATAAGGCAGCATTCTGGGAATACTGGCCCCGCTGCGGGGCTAGAAATACGTCTGTTGGGCATAAAAGCCGGCGCCGCCATCTTTTATATACACAGTCCTACCGGAAATGAAAGGTCAGAAGCGACCTCTGGCATCACTTCTGGTCCGGACGTCCCTGCTAAGGTGCGCGTGCACACTGAAAGAGAAGCCGTGCCTGTACACTATCCATACGACGCCGGAGCGTGGATAGCATGTGAGGGCGGAAAGGGAAGCTCTGCCCTCTTAGGCAGGGACGGCTAAATTCACCTACTATTGGCTAAAAGCAAGCAAAGTGGGCCACAGATGAACACTGGCTTGAGGGAATCAGTGGTCCCCTAAGGACAAAAAAGAAAAAAACATAACATTTCATAGCAAAAAATAGACTACAGAAAGATATGAATTTACCTATACTGTATCCCATAATAAGGAACCGGGGGTATCACCATACATATAAAATTGCACCACTATAGAAATTGCATTCTAGGTAAGAACATTACAAAGAAAAAAAAAGGAGAAGGAAAAAGGGGGGTGTGTGTTATGTGAATCATAAAAATGGTTTATAAGATAGCGCTATATTAAGACCTGGTGGATAAGTAGCTTTTTGATTGAAAATCCATCTGGCCTCTTTTTGGAGAATTTTCTTGTCTACGTTGCCACCCCTTTCTAGGTAGGGGATGACTTCCAATGCGGTAAAGGAAATATATGTGGGGTCAAAACTGTGGTGAAGGCCCACATGCTTACATGTAGGAGTGTAGAGTAATCCCGCATCCAAGTAGTATAAATGATCTTGGATGCATTTAGCAAATGGGCGTTTAGTTTTCCCAATATAAAATGCCCCACAGCGGCATGTGGCAAGATAAACAATGCCAGTGGTGCGGCAGTCGGCATTTCCTTTAAGTTTGTGAAAACCCCCTCTGGGCAGGAGACAACCAATACCTTCCTGATCCACGGGCAATACTCACAGTGCCCACAGCGAAAAGGTGCCACTACCGTCTATGGCCCAAAGAAGGGGCCGGAGGGGGAAGGTGGCTGTGGACCAACCCGTCTCTGATGGAGCGGGATCTCCTGTATGTAATTTGTGGTACCGCAGCCACATATTTAGAAATAATGGGGTCCTCTGAGAGGAAATGGCAGTTGTTGCTAATGAGTTTCCGGAAGATGTCTTGATGGGCAGTATATGTCGTAATAAATGTTGTAGTGGGATTCGTATCGCGAGCTTTATTTTTGAAAATAAGTGATTCTTGTGTGTTTTGTTTAGCTCGCTGTTATGCCTTTTTGAGAACTTTTTTTACTATATCCTCTTAGAATTAATCTATGATAAAGGGCTGTAGCTTCCAGTTAAAAATCCTCGTCTCTTGCTCAGTTGCATCGCAGCCTTAGATATTGACTAAAGGGTATGCTGCGAACAAGAGATCGAGGGTGCAAACTCGAATAGTGCAGTATGGTGTTGCCAGCTGCCTCTTTTCTATAGAGGGTACTATACATTGTGCCATCATCATTGAGAAAGAGATGCAAATCCAAAAAGGGAACAGTGATGGTGTCTGAATGGTAAATTTTAAGTTGAAATCATGAGAAAGAAATATCATAAATTCGGAAAGTAATTCTGCTGTGCCAGTCCAGATGAGCAAGACGTCATCGATATACCTCAGCCAGAGGAGAATGTGGCGGAGGTATATCGAGGCGTTGTCATCGGAGAAAAGGGTACCCTCCCACCCCCCCCAGGTAAGGTTGGCATACGATGGGGCACATGAAGGACTTGTTGGTAATGGTCTTGTTGGTAATCTGCTGATTACCAACAATACAGACCTGATCATGGATGTGGAAATAGGGGGCAATTTAGGAAACAGCAATCACAGGTCAATTGGCTTCAGTATAAATCAAACAAATAGGATACATAAGTGGAACACAAAGACACTGAATTTCAAAAGAGCCAACTTCCCTAAACTACGAACCTTGCTAGAAGGCATGAATTGGGATAAAATCTAAGGAACAAAGAACACAGAGGAGAGATGGTTTGCTTTAAGAGCATATTAAATAAAGGCATTACCCAATGCATCCCACTGGGTAATAAATTTAAGTTAATTTTAAATTTATTAAAGAGGGAACAAAAGTCCTGGATGGCTTAACTCCAATGTAAAAAATACAGGGTTGAGGGATCATCATCAGCATTCAGACTTTATAAAGAATGCAACAAGAAATGTAAGGGTGCAATTAGGATGGCTAAGATAGAACACAAACAACACATAGCAGAGGAGAGCAAAAAAAATCCCAAGAAATTCTTTAATTATGTAAACAGTAAAAAAGGGAGGACAGACCATATTGGCCCCTATAAAGAATGAGGAAGGACATCTGGTTACAAAGGAAGGGAAGATGGCGAAGGTATTGCATTTATTCTTCTCCTGAGTCTTCATGAGGGAATCGGGGGGGGCTTCAGTAACCAAAACTGCAGTGTTATCCTTATGACACATCACAGGAAGCACCTCCATGGTTAACAGAGGACAGAAATAAAATTAGACTTGGGAAACTTAACATTAATAAATCACCGGGACCAGATGGCTTGCATCTGAGGGTACTTAGGGAACTCAGTCGAGTAATTGCCAGACCATTGTTCCTAATTTTTACTGAAAGGAAGGATGTACTGGAAATGGAGCAAGTACAAAGAAGGGCAACTAAATTAATAAAGGGTCTGGAGGATATTAGTTATGAGGAAAGGTTGCGAGCACTGAACTTATTTTCTCTGAGAGACGTTAGAGAGGGGATATGATTTAAATTTATAAATACTGTACTGGTGCCCCCAAAATAGGGATAAAACTTTTTTGCGGAAGGGAGTTTAACAAGACATGTGGCCACTCATTAAAATTAGAAGAAAAGAAGTTTAACCTTAAACTACGTAGAGGGTTCTTTACTGTAATGCCCCGTACACACGGTCGGACTTTGTTCGGACATTCCGACAACAAAATCCTCGGATTTTTTCCGACGGATGTTAGCTCAAACTTGTTTTGCCTCCACACGGTCGCACAAAGTTGTCGGAATTTCCGATCGCCAAGAACACGGTGACGTCAAGCACGTACGACGAGACTAGAAAAGGCCAGTTCAGAACCAAGCGCGGCACCCTTTGGGCTCCTTTTGCTAATCTCGTGTTAGTAAAAGTTTGGTGAGAGACGATTCGCGCTTTTTCAGACTCGTGGCTTTCAGATCGTTTTCTGATGTTCAGTTTGTGCTTGTGGGTTTGTATCTGCTCTTCAGTGCGTGCAGTCAGTTCGTATTGGAGTTTTCTGTGCGATCTTGTCCGCTCGTTGCTGTTTTTCAGGTCGCTCTTCACAGGCCTTGCTGTTCTTCAGTGCGTTCTGTTACTTCGTTCTGAGCAGCCGACCGTTTTCTAGCCATGTTTCGTATGCGTACTCCTCATAGAGTTCGTGCTGTGCGGGGGCTTGGTGTTGGGGTCCTGACCTTGACACAAGTCCAGTCCATGAACAGGGTGGGGAGGAGTTCATGGACCAAGAATTGGTTGCTTCAGCGTGACCAGTTCTGTCATATGCCTTTGCTCCGTGAGATCCGTGAGAATAATCCTGATGATTTCAGGAACTTTCTCAGGATGATGGACCCCGTATTTCACCGTTTGTTGGCTTCGCTGACCCCCTATATTAGCAGGCAGGATACCTGCATGAGGCAAGCCATCACTCCAGAGCAGAGGTTGGTCGCTACCTTGCGGTATTTGGCCACAGGGAGAAGTCTGCAGGACTTGAAGTTCTCGACAGGCATCTCCCCCCAGGCTCTGGGGATCATCATCCCAGAGACCTGTTCTGCCATCATACAGGTCCTACAGAAGGAGTATATGAAGGTAAGATTTTTATCCTTTTATATCACATTTTATTGTATTGAATGTTTGATAATATATTGTATTTCTTCCCTCATTCCATAATTACCATGATTGTAATATGCTGTGAATGTCCCCTTTGTTCTCATGCATGCTGGATTTTTATGTAATTATTATTTTAGGTCCTTCATACATATTTGCCCTTCAATAACCTCCCCAGCATGGTGTCTCCTGCCCCTATATTCACCTCATGTAGTCACTTAACAATGTATTTTATCAGCTCCATAGTAGTGCTTTACCCCAAACACCCCCTAAAATGTTTTGAAATGTTATTTTTGATTTAAATTCAGGCAGAGTGGCAGAGGCTTTTTTTTGTGGTGTCCCCAAATTTTTTGTAACCCTCCCTCCCCCAACTGCTAAGTCAGCTGATCCCAATTCTCTATCTTCAATCATCTATCTGCTGACTTTGCCAAACCCATACACACTATACCCATCTCTTTAGTGCTCAGATTTATGGATTAATTCCCCAAAGCATGTAGTGCAAGGGCCTGCCTGTATACTTTCCAATGGTACTGTTTAAAGTTCTTGTATCCTATTATGATCTTGATAGGTAATAGCAGAATGTCCAAATGTCCTCAAATGTGTACAATGTGTATTTATATCTTTGTATTATGACACTTCTTACCTGTCCAGTGGGCTGCCAATAGTGTAACTAAGGAGGGGCTGTTCCAAGTAATACCCTGTATTTAGGCATTCATCTCTCAATGAAGTGAAGAGGGTTACCTGTCCAAGAGTTCCCCCCCCTATAATGTTAGAAATGGCCCATGAGGGGGGGAGGGGGAATATGATAGGTGTACATTATACTTTGTTGTTGTTAAATTCCCCTTAATAAATGCTATCTGGAGGTTGACCCATAATGTTTGTGTCTAATCTGCTTGCCAGGTTTCTGTGAAAAAATAGTAATGTTTATTGTTTTTTCCTCAACAGTTTCCTTCCACGCCACAGGAATGGCAGACTGTGGCCTCCCACTTTGCCCAGCGGTGGGACTTTCCTAACTGCGGAGGGGCAATTGATGGGAAACACGTCCACATCGTCCCACCACCCAACTCGGGGTCGTACTATTATAATTACAAGGGGTTTAATAGTATAGTGATGTTGGCGGTGGTGTCGGCTAATTACGACTTCTTGTATGTGGACGTGGGGAAGAATGGCCGGATGTCCGATGGTGGAGTCATCGCCCAGACGGAGTTCTACAGGCGTCTCCAGAACGGCAGCTTGGACTTGCCACCTCCAGAGGACAATGTTGAAGGTCTCCCATTTGTGTTTGTTGCTGATGAAGCATTTGCGCTGGGGGACCACCTGATGCGGCCATTCCCGATGAGGACCCTCACCCCGGAACAGAGGGTTTTTAATTACCGGCTGGCCAGAGCCCGAAGAGTGGTGGAGAACACATTTGGAATCCTGGCCAGCCGGTTCCGATTATTTATGACACCCATCCATATGGCGGAGTATAAACTGAACCATATAATACTTGCCTGCTGTGTTCTCCATAATTTTCTACAAAAACATTCAGCCAACTATGCTGGCTCAGTTGGGCCTGAGGCCGGAATCCCAAATACATCAACAATGACGGCACTTGAAAGCGGCCGTCCTGGCTTGCCCTCCCTGAATGCCCGTGATGTCCGGTTACGATACCTGGAGTTCTTTGCGGGTAGGGGGGCTATCAATATGCCAGACAATCTGTGACACCTTTTTCAAATAAAAAACAACCAAAAGAAATTCTTGGTGGACATTTACTGCTTGTGTTTGTTTTAGCTGACCCTGACAGAAATGTGTTAAGTGCAGAAAATGTCGTGATTGGGTAACCTTATAAAAAACAGTGTTGGCTGGTACTTCCTAAATGCAAAAACACATTTCACTACAAGTGCACTTGCAACTGCACTGAACCTGCACTTGTAGTGCAAAGAGGATTTGCCCTTAGGAAATAACCCCCATTTGTGCATAAAACAACAATTACATCACCCCAAAAGTGTTGTAGTGTTGAGACAATAATCCACACATTCTTGAGTAAGGCACTTTTTTATACCTGCACAATCACATGCGCATTTACCAAAGGTTTTTAAAACAAACCAACATGTTTGTTGTATAACAATGTTTGCAGTAGCATTATGAAAAATCAAAATATCAATTTCAGATAAAACAGGCCTGTGTAAAACCAACAAGAAAGCCAAAAAACTTGAACTTACAAAGTTCACATTAGGTAAAACCTGAAGGCTAGATCAGACATCAGTATTTAGGAACTGGGTTTGATCTAGCGTTCAGATGGGGGGAAATCACCCCTGGAAAAGCCAAATTTGGAAGATGCACACCAATTTACGAATGGCAACATGTGCTATCTGCCATCAGGGGGGATCAAGGGACGTGTTTTGGGGGAGAAAGCCCTTCCTCAATGCGACTTTATAATTGAGGAAGGTGTTGCACCCCCAAAACGCGTCCATTGATCTCCCGTGATGGCAGATAGCACATGTTGGCACACTGTGTGCATCCTCCAAATTTGGCTTTTCTAAACATTTAAAAAATTTTTTGAAGATTGGACCACATTAATAAAACAGGTGATTTTGTGGGGTTTAAATTCGCCCCAAAACATCAATGATGTTATTATTTTTTTTAATAACATCACTGATTTGGTTCTGGATGTTTTGCAATTGGAGATTACACCCCATGATCTCCCCGATAAGTATCTGGGCACTTTCTGAAGTAAAGCGTTCAGGATCCCTCACATCACGATCACCTAAAAAGAGATAAAGAACAAAAAAAAGGTCTCAAAAATCTGCCACCATCCATCTCTTTTACCTGAGCCTGTGGTCGCAGACACTCACCTGTTGTGGTGCCAATCTCCACCACGTCTTCTTCTTCCTCTTGCTCTTCTTCTTCGTTTGGGGGTATTTCACCTTCTTCCATAGGTGGGGGGTCTGTGGTCTCCTCGGATGAGGGCTGTCCTCCGAGTCTTTTCTCCCCTATGTAAAACAAAAATGGTATAATTAGCACACAGATATTTGATGGCAGAACTAGAAATAGGAAACATTGCTTGGAAGTGGGGTACAATTGTCTATTTTAGCAGAGTTCCAAGATGTATATTTTTTTTATTGCCCTTTGTCAAGCTGCAATACTTTATATGTTTGGTACAAGCTTCACAGATGTAGCCCCCCCTATAGTATACACTGGAGCACCTGTGTGCCCCCCTAATAAAAATGGTGTTCTGGGGTCCCACACTAGTGCTCCAGTGTCCAGATGTGAAAACAGCTGCTCAGTGTCCTCTCTTTACACACAATCTAGTTGTCATTTCATTCTAGTAACAAACCCATCTACACAAACAAATCTTTGGCATCCAAGTAGGCCCCAAAAAATGTGTGAAAATGCATATGGCCTAAACAATGGTGTTCTAGAGGCCGAAATAAAAATGTTTGATACGAACGAATAATGGGCCCATGAACATTAAAGTTGCCCTTTTAAACGTTACAATTAATAAAAGCATATGGAGCAGAACGAACGTAATAAAGACAGAAAGAATAGGAACACAGCACAACTACTTACTTTTTTGCAGCACTCTCCGGATCTTTCGGTACTGCTCTGGCTCTCTCAACTTCAGGTCCGACCACCGCTTCCTGAGCTGATCTTTAGACCTTCGTACCCCGAAATTCCGCTCTAGACTCCTGACCACTTTACCAATGATTTTTGCCTTTCGGATGTTGGGGTTGGGGTAAGGCCCATATTTTCCGTCATAGTCGGACTTCCTCATGATGTGTACCATCTCCAACATCTCCCCAAACGACATATTTGTGGCCTTAAAACGTCTCCTTCTGGATCGGGACGTGCCTGTATCCGGCCTTTCCTCCTCCTCCTCCTCGTTGCTATAATTAGCCCGCACCTGCTGTAACTCTGCCATCATGCTCTTCACCCACTGCGCCGAACGAAAATGGGCGGGGAATACACTAGAAAGAATGTCAGGGGCGGGCGGAGTTACACGCATGCGCAGTGTGTATAAAGCGTAACACGCGTGCGTATTACGTACGATCTGTGAGCGGAGGAAGGAGCATTGGACGCGCCGATCGTAAGAACGAAGGTAAGAGACAAACTTGTGCCTATACTGCTTCTAGATTGAGGCCTATATTGTAACAAGATTAGGAGAGTTTTGTCTGACATTAGGCTTTGTCTTGTGTTGTGTCTTGCAGTGAACATGGATATCTTAATGAGAGATACTGACTTCATGTCACTATTCATTGATATGCTAAGTGAGCTGCCCTGTCTGTGGGAGATTACCCACCCCCATTTCAAGAACCAAGCAAAGAGGAAGGCAGCACTGGAGCAATTGTGTGAAATTGTGAAGCAGGTGATCCCCACGGCAGACATCACTTATTTAAAGATTTTCATTGGTGGCCTGAGGAGCACATATCTGAGGGAGCGCAAGAAAGTCCTGGATTCACAGATATCCGGAGCAGCAGATGACATCTATGTCCCCAGGATGTTGTACTACGACAGGCTGCACTTTCTGGCAGGCCAGACTGAACCCAGGTCATCCCTCTCCAGTCTTCCTTCCACACTTCCTTCCCCCCTGGCTGAGGCTTCTGACGCCCAACCTGGGCCTTCCAGGCCGCATGTGGAGGAGCCCAGATTGAGCCAGGTATAGCATTCCTCTAAATATTTCTGCTTGTCCAATCAATGATGTTAACTAGATGTTAGTTTGGAGTACTAATTTAGGATTGTGATTGATGATGCAAAACATTACAACTATGTCCCTTTTTCATACACAGGGAAGTCTCAGCCAGGAGGTGGCCGGGCCGAGCCGGCTGGCTGATCTGCAGGTCCCTCCACCCCCCCTGAAAAGAGAAAGTGGCAGTAGGACGAGTGCCCTAGAGGAGGCGGCTATCAGATTCTTTTGGAGGGCTACAGAGGTCCTGGGAGCACCACAGACCAGGCAGGAGAACATTGCTGCATTCATAGCATATAAAATGCAGAGGATGGAGGAGGGCCAAAAAGCCATGTGTGAGGCCCTCATATCAGAGGCTCTGGAGAAAGGTATGAGGGGCCAAATTACACCTCACACACAGCTTTGGGATGGTCCTCCTCCTCCTCCCTCTCCTCCAGGTCCTCCCAGTCCTCCTCCAGGTCCTCCCAGTCCTCCTCCAGGTCCCCCCAGTCCTCCTCCTCCTCCAGGTCCTACTCCTCCTCCTGCCACATCTCCAACTGCACAGCCACAGCCCGGAAGGAAGTGTGAAAGGAAGACCAGAAAGTGAGGACCCTGGGTCCAGTCTGGTCGGCCAAAAAATGCAGCCTCTTGTGGTACCACAGCCTGGGGACACAGATGTCATCTGCTGCTATCCGGATCTCTGCGAATCCCGGACCAGACTGCACTCCCTTACATATGGACTCCTCAGGCCACCAATTTTGATGTTGAAGAATTGATGTCTGCCCTGGGGGTCCCAGGCTTCACTAATTTCTCATGTTGATCCAGTGTTGCCTTCCTCTTTGTTTGGTTCTGATCCCTTAATAAAGGATTTTTGTTTTGAATTATACTCTCCTATGTGTTTTACTTCAAAAATGACAGTTTGTTTGTGAGGATTCAGGTACATTTCAAATATACAATGTGAAATGAACAAGGGACACCAACACCAAACAATCTCCTTGAGATTAAATAATAAAAGATATCAATGGTGTTGGGGTAACTTGACACACAAAACACACACAAAAATATTCTGGAGTAAAAATAAAAATAACATTGAACAAAGATCAGCCTAAAGATCAGCCTAATCAGCTAAATCTTGCTGCCTTAACCTCCGCAACATCTCCAGAATTCAACCTTTCCTGACTAATGACACCACAAAACAACTTATTCACTCCTTGATTATTTCCCACCTGTGACGCCACAGGGAAGTCGCGTCAAGTCACTGTGCGTCAGAGGGGGCGGGGTCACTGGGTGGTCCCGCCCCCGTTATTTAAGAACCGTCAGAAGAGGAGAAGCGTCACACAGTGGGAGCCTCCCTCCATGCCATCATGGATGCGGAGCGGCCTGAAAAGAAGATGAAACGAGAAGATGAAGACAAGAAGTTGAAGAAAAGAAGATGAAGAGAAGAAGATGAAAAGAAGAAGATGAAGAGAAGAGCGGGAGCCTCCCTCCATGCCATTATGGATACGGAGCGGCCCGAGGAGAAGAAGGGAAGAAGACGCCAACGCCGCGGAGGAGATGCCGAATGAGAACACCCGAGGAAGAACCAGAAGAACCAGAAGAACCAGAAGAAGAAGAAGATGGAGGAAGAAACCGAAGGAAGATAGAAGATAGAAGAGAGAAGAAAGAAGAAAGAAGAAGCATTTAAAAAAAGGAATTGTCAAAAACTGTCTCTTGTCATTTTTAACATTTTTTACAGTTTTTTAGTGAAATGGTAGGGGTACTTTTGTACCTATATAAACAGAGTCAACCAGCGCAGACCGTAAACCCTAACTAAAAGCAGCTGTGGTACTGAGGGTAAATTTATCAAATCCTGAAAAGCATACACATAAAAGGCAGTACAGCGCATACATAAATAGATCATAAAAGAAATCAATAAAAATCCATATATAAATGGTGAATGCAGACAAAATCCAGCAATTCCTCCGGTGACACAAGTGACATGAAAAACTTGCAGAGTGACTGTAGTGAAAACGGACCTCCACCTTCAGTGACACAAGCCGCTCACCTTTACAGATGGACCCCTGAGTTAATCAGTCAGGTCAAAACAGCAATTCCCTCACAGGGATAGTGGTAGGAGGAGATGCATACAGGACTTGATCAAACATCAACAGCGGGTGCGTATGCAGTAGTCACATGAAAAAGATATGAAAAAATACTTACAATATACTGCACTGTGCCCCAGTGCAAAGGATGCGAGCGTGAGTGTGGGTGACGTCACGATCCAATCACGTTCTTTTGTACCCCCTTACCATTTCATACAGGGGGGAGGGCCAGGATCTGGGGGTCCCCTTGTTAAAGGGGGATTCCAGATTCCGATAAGCCCCCCGCCCGCAGACCCCCACAACCACCGGCCAGGGTTGTGGGGATGAGGCCCTTGTCCTCATCAACATGGGGACAAGGTGTTTTGGGGGGCTACTCCAAAGCACCCTCCCAATGTTGAGGGCATGTGGCCTAGTATGGTTCAGGAGGGGGGCCACTCTCTCATCCCCCCTCTTTTCCTGCGGACTGCCAGGTTGCGTGCTCAGATAAGGATATGGATTTTTAGGGGGACCCCACGCCATTTTTTTTTTATTTTGGCGCGGGGTTCCCCTTAAAATCCATACCAGACCTGAAGGGTCTGGTATAGATTTTGAGGGGGACCCAATGCCATTTTTTAAAAAAATTTTGGCCGGGGTTCCCCTTAATATCCATACCAGACCTGAAGGGCCTGGTATGGAATTTAGGGGGACCCCCCACGTCATTTTTTTTTTAAATTTTGGATCGGGGTTCCCCTGTGGGGAAATCCCATGCCGTTTTTATCAATGAACTTCTATGTGTATTGTCGGACCGGCAATACATTAATAGCTGCGAGTAGTTTTAAATGAATTTTTTTCCTTTGAAATGTAATTTTGCTGTCAGGCTGTTCTAAACACGGGAAAAATGCACCCCTTTACAGGCATACTATAGACACCCCCCAGGTATGAAATTTAAAGGGATATTACACTTTTATTGTTTCACTTTAAGCATTTTTAAAATCACTGCTCCCGAAAAAATGGCCATTTTTAACAATTTTTTTTGCATTGATCCATGTCCCCTGGGGCAGGACCCAGGTCCCCAAACACTTTTTATGACAATAACTTGCATATAAGCCTTTATTCATTATTCATGTTCATGTCCCATAGACTTTAACGGTGTTCGCGTGTTCGAACAAATTTTTTGCCTGTTCGCATGTTCTGGTGCGAACCGAACAGGGGGGTGTTCGGCTCATCCCTACTTCCTGCATAGCAGGAAGACATGATCTCCATGTCATCCCCTGTCAGAATGGAGATCTGCCTTGTTTACATAGGCAGATCCCCGTTCTGCCTCTGTGGGAAACAAACGCAGGCAGCCAGGGAACACACAGGCTAGTGCACGAAACGACGTACCAATATACCAATGTAACTGTGGTGGGTGGTCGGCAAGTGGTTAAAGTGAAACAATAAAAATGAAAAATTCCTTTAAATATAGTGCCTGGGGAGTCCCTTGGTATCCTTTGGTTTCCATACCCCCACTTCAGTTTCACCATTACTGGCTTACCAGTAAGGCATTAAGGAATGGTTTGGGGTTTAGTGGCAAACTCATTTTGCTGCTGAAGCCGCCTCTGATCTACAGACCAGTGAAAGGAAGAAAAAATTTCCCGGCGGAATGCTCCGAGAACACACTGCCGGAAAGAGCAGGAAATAGCTGGAGGTACTCTTGATGAAAGCAGGAATTGGCTTTTCTGTAAAAAATTTAAAATATATACACCTGTCAATCAGGTGGGGAAAAATTGGGCTTTGGGTGTTGGTGGTGCCTTCACACCGTAACCGTATAGAGGTACATTTGATGAAAGCAAGAATTGGTCTTTCTGTAAAAAAATTTAATTAAGTGAAATTTTATATATTTTTTCCCACAAATAGAGCTTTCTTTTGGTGGTATTTAATCACTACTGGGTTTTTGTATCATGTCATTGGCTGACAGCTGATCACATGGTAAGGGGCCGGGATTTGTGATCAGACAAGTCTCATTGACTCAGGGAGTGTGCCGCGCACCCCCCCCAGGGAGCGTGCAGGCAGCTCATGCACGGGAGGACGTCTATTGATGGCCCCCCGACAATTTGAGGCCCGGGCTGTAGCCATCAATCGGCTATAGCACGAGCACAAGGTGGTTAAGGAGGGGTGGGCTCCTTCCAGGCTCACCTGCCCTCTGCCTATCCATTATAATGCATGTGCTTCCACTTTAGAGGCTCTCACAATTTAGAGTTAGGACTGCAGATAATAGTGGGGTGCCGTGAATAGGCTCTACAGCTTAAGCATGTATTTGCAAATGTGTGCAAAGTAAACCCCTGCTTTTAATACATACTGTTAGAAAGGTTAAATTTGGTTGGTTGCATACTGGTCGGTAAGTAGAGCTGGGAATTTTCTTTGGCTTTGTTTGAGGTACATGCATGACACCTAGTAGTCCATAGTTATGATCACCTAAAACGTTCATAAGCATTTTAGTTACAGACTTCCTTGCCATCACTGTCTGTTTTTGCTTTTTTTTTTGTTTTGTTTTTTACTTAATCGAGGAACTAAAATGGTATGGTTTAGGATTCATGTTCTCATATTTGTCTGAGGTTTTTGTAATGTATATTAATTTTTAAACTTCCAATAATATTAGCTATTTGGTATTTAATGTAAGTCTGAAGAGAGGATATTGATGATTGCTACAGTGCCTTGCAAAAGTAATCACCCCCCCCCCCCCCTTGGCTTTTTACCTCTTTTGTTACATTACAGCCTTTAGTTCAATGTTTTTTTTTTATTTGAATTATATGTGATGGATCAGAACACAATAGTCTTTAAGTTGGTGAAGTAAAATTAGAAAAATATATAAATAAAACTATTTTTCAGAAATAAAAAAATCATAATTGGCATGTGGGTATGTATTCACCCCCTTTGTTATGAAGCCCATAAAAAGCTCTGGTGCGGAGTGCGCATGCGCGAGAGCTCCGTAATGGACGCTTGAGACGGAGCTCCGCTTCACCCCGGACCTGCAGACCACACTGCGAACAAACCATCTCGCCCTAACAACCCCAAGTGAGCGCACAGAATCGGTGAGCCCCCCTGGCACCCTGCCGCATGTCGGGACCGACGGCGAGGAGAGATCTCGGGCCACAATTCGCCCAATTACACCAGGACAGGGATCCCAAGATGGCCGCCGGCACCACTTCATTGCAGCAACACGCGGCCTATGAAAGCAAGCTGCAAGAACAGAGGCAAATGATACTCCCAGCCACCCTCACATATGCCCAGGTGACCCAGGGCACTCTGCAGCCCCCGCCAGCCCCATCACCGGCCTCAACGGAATCCCTAATAGGTCACACAATAGATGATTTCTCCCTGTCTCCAGAGGGGCCTGCTCTCCCTCACATGCAAACCCCTCCAGCTTCAAGCAAGCTAACACAGGACCAGGTATCACTGCACCAGGATTTGTTCTCAAAACTGTCGGATCTTCTGGAGAGGGGTCCAGCTAACACAGCAGACAAAATTACTCGTGACCTTAAGTCAGATTTCTCTAATCTGGGTTCAAGAATGGAGGCCATTGAACATAAACTGGACATTACGGTTGCCAAGACCAATCGAAACGCCTCCCACATACAAGTACTCCAAGACCAATTGGATATGGCCCTATCTAGGATTGACGACCTCGAGAACAGGTCAAGAAGATATAATTTTAGAATAAGAGGTTTACCCGAATCTGTCACAGAGATCACTCCAGCAGTCCAGAGTCTGATTCTGATCAAAGATCTAGTACCTTCTATTCCATCCCACCATCTAGAACTTGACAGGGCCCACAGGGCCTTGGGGCCTCCTAGAAAGGATGGGTCCCCAAGGGACATTATAGTGAAACCGCATCATTATAAGGTAAAAGAAGAGGTCCTGCGACAAGCACGCTACAAATCTAAGCTACTATGCCTGGGCCACCAAATACAGATCTTTGCAGACCTCTCCCCAACGACCATACAGAAGAGAAGATCTCTCAAACCTCTTCTCACAGCCCTCTCTCAACGAGATATTAAGTATAGATGGTCATTTCCATTTGCAGCAAAATTCTCCCTTCAGGGAAAATCGTACTCTTTTTCTAACCTACCAGAGGGTGAAACGTTACTCCTACACCTCAAATTGATCTCAAAGGAGGCCCCTATGGATCTGGCGATGTCTGCAGCGAATTTGTCCAAACGACCAACCCCAACAAGCCCAGTCTCCCCTCTTTGGGACACAGGAAGAAACAAGAAAGCCAAGGACGGCAGACCACCTTAAGGGAAACAAAAAGAAATCTGCAACTTTTTATGTTACCCTTTTCGGGTCTCCTGTCCCGCCGATAAGGCAATTTTTTCTGTTCTCTGTTGATGGGGCTTAATGCCCTGAACTTCTATTATTACACAAGTTGAACACTTCATAATTATGTTCTCAGTAAATCTGCCAGCAGCGGTCTGCAACACCTCTTTAGAGGATAGAAGATTCTCCTCACACGTTGAGTTTCAAGGGTGTTTACTGCCTTTTCCTTCCCACAGATTTTCCTGGAATGCACCACAATACTTGGATAGCAACTGGTTCCCCAGGATCAAACTTTGTCCCACGGTCCTAGCTACAAGGAGGCCCAGATTCATAACTTCTCCTTTTTCAAACTCGGACGAGCGGAGGGAGTCCTGAGCGGGCTCCCTGTTTAGTGGGTCCCCCGTGGGAGACTCCCCCCCAGCTATCTTGTGGTGACTTTTATATATCACGATTACGGATTGGGTGATTGACCGGAGTGGTCCCACTTGGGAGAATCCCTCAGTCTTATCAGATTTGGGAGGAAAGGTTTTAGCCTGCTATATGTTATAGGTTGAAGGAAAAAGCTTTAAGAATAGTTTTCGAATCGGTTGTTATTATCCAGTTTTGAAGGTTTTACTTATTTCAGGTGGTTTTTCTTTTGCCTTATATATTTAGATATTTGTACTCATACTAACTCAAAGGTCCGGGGTGACCCACATGTGCACCCACCTATCACACAGAGACTATTTCTGGTTTCTGGGTGATGGGTCGTCGGCCGCCTTATAGGGGCAGCAGACGCCCACGGGCAAGAGTCCGGCTGACTAATCTAAAGTCAGACCCGACTAGTCTCCAAAAGAGATACTCTTTTAGTTTTTCTGAATCTTTTTTCTTCTTCCTTTCCTCTATAACCCTCTTTCTCTTTCATGCCAGTCCACAGGTCGAGCAACTTCTCAGTTCCCATTACAGGACAAGATTCTCCCACAAACGCGCTCTAGACCCTAAAAGAAGAAGCCGGCAAAAGGTAGGTGGCAGTAGCTGCAGTAGCATTCCCCCCATCTGGTTTCATGGCTGACCCCGCACCTTCAGGGTCTTTGGTGAGAATAGCCTCCCATAATGTTCAAGGACTAAACTCCCCTAACAAAAGAAGAAAAGCTTTTGACTATTATCGAACCCTCAACGTAGATATCATTATGTTACAGGAGACTCATTTCCCGATCCAGTACAGCCCCAAGTTCCTTCACGCGCGGTATCCGACTTTCTACTTAGCTAATGCAGCCAACAAAACTAAGGGGGTCGCGATACTAATATCTAAACACTGTAACTTTTCCCCTATCTCAGAACACAAGGACCCAGAAGGCCGTTTTATCCTGGTTAAAGGCACGATTTCAGGCAAGCTATACTCTCTGGTATCTTATTACACTCCAAATAAGGGCCAATCTAAATTTTTCCATAACCTCTTCAAGACCTTGAACCCACTTCTGGAGGGCTCGGTCATATGTGAGGGTGACACAAATCTTGCCTTTGATCAGGGATTGGACAAATCAAAACCTCCAACTTCCCAACTAACACACCCCACCAAAACTAGCCTAAATTTAGCTAGACTTTTTACCTCTCAGAACCTAGTAGACATTTGGAGGGAACCAGGCCCCTCAAAAAGGGATTACACCCACTACTCTTACCCACACCAACTCTACACTAGAATCGATCATATTATGGTCTCCCCCGTGATAATCCCGTCAGCACGAAAAGTCTCCATCATTGACACAGCGTGGTCCGACCACTCGTTGGTCCTACTCTCCCTTTAGAACACAGTTACCAGAACTCCAATTTCACACTGGCGCCTCAATGAATCCCTTCTCAGTAATCCCGTACATGTTGCAGAAATAGAAAAGGCCCTAAAAGAAAAATTTCACAATTAATGACCAGAATGATATATCCCCCGAAATATAATGGGCGGTTCACAAAGTCACCATAAGGGGCACACTTATTCAGTTGGCATCCGGAATCAAAAAGGAAAGACAGCTGGACATATCCAAATTAAAAAAAAAAATTTCTGCCCTAAAATCTGACCACAAAAATAACCCCTCTAAAACCCTGCTTGACAAACTAGACGCAGCAAGACTGGAACTCAACCTAGCTCTAACAGCCAAGGCTGAGAAACGTATTCGTTGGAGCGGTGCTAAATTCTATACACAGAAAGACAAAATAGGCACTATGCTGGCAACTAAGCTCGAAAAGCCACAACTTCACCTTACCCAGAATTAGGAGACCAGGGCAGGAACCATCAGCAAACCCCGACAAAATTTTATCTGCCTTCCATGACTTTTACTCCGCACTATATGCCCCCTCTACTACAGACAGAAGCGCTAAAATCACAGAGTTCATGCGGGATCTACCCATACCTACCCTCACCACAGAACACAAAACCATAATGGAGGAACCCATATCAGCAGACAAAATCATAGATTTCATCAAAAAACTTAAGAAGGGATCGGCTCCAGGACCGGACGGCCTTTCAACCCCATATTATAAGGCTTTCGCTAATTTCTTAGCCCCACACATGGCCAAATTTTTCATTACTAAAGCGGCAGGATCCCCTATGGATCCCCAACTCAATACTGCCTACATAGCTGTAATCCCCAAACCAAACAAAAACCCCGAAGAAGTTGAGAATTATAGGCCCATATCCCTGATAAATAATGATCTAAAAATTCTAACAAGCATCCTAGCCAATCGACTTTCTTCCTTTATTAGCAGATATGTCCACAAGGACCAGGTGGGATTCATTCCCGGGAGACAGGGGCCAGACCAAACTAGGAGAGCCTTTGATATTATTTCTATTTTACAATCCAATTGGATCAATGGCCTTAAACAAGAAGGGATGCTTCTGTCCCTGGATCTACACAAAGCGTTAGATTGGACATACATTTTCGCCATCATGGAGCGATGGGGTTTTGAACGACGTTTTATGGGGATGCTACATTCACTATACTCCAACCCGACAGCTTCAATACGTATACAAGGTCATTACTCACAGCCCTTCAGTATTGCGAAAGGAACCAGACAAGGCTGCCCCTTATCCCCCTTAATCTTCGCTATAGCCATAGAAACGCTGGCAATAGCAATACGCACAAACACCAACATCCAAGGAGTTACATGCGGCACACAGATCCACAAATGCGGCTTATTTGCCGACGACATGCTCATCTTTTTAACATCCCCGATCACATCCCTACCTAATTTATGCAAAATCCTTTGGGACTTCTCCGTATCAGGTCTTAAAGTGAACTTTGAAAAATCCCACGCCCTAAATATCTCTCTGAAACCAGATATAGCAAAATCTCTACAAAATTCCTTTCCCTTCAAATGGAACAACTCATCTATAGAATATCTAGGGATCACCCTCACAGCTAAAATCGAGGACCTCTATTCCTCTAACTTAGTTCCCACATATAGGAAACTTGAAATTGACTTAAAAAATTGGATGAAAGGGGAACTATCCTGGCTAAGCAGGATACATGCTATCAAGATGACACTATTGCCTAGACTTCTATATCTTTTTAGAGCCCTCCCAATTTGTATTAGAAAGGACTATCTGAAAACATTTCAACAAAAAGTCAATAAATTCATTTGGGGGCGTCAGGCCATAGACTTCCACAGACCACAATGTACAGTTTGAGGGCGGAAGGGGGATTGGGGCTACCTAGATTGCTTTGGTATTACCAAGCAGCTAGACTCTCACAGCTCTCTACAGTATTCTCTAAAACAGAGAAACCCGACTGGATCTATATAGAGAGACAGGCAGCCCCCTCAAATACCCTTGACTACCTCTTGGGGATTCCAGCAAAAAACAGACCCCCGATCCTTTCGCCCATCCTATCCCAATCTTTTGCACTGTGGGACACACTGAAATCGAATCGCTCATTAATCTCAGAATGCAAACCCCTTTCACATATCTTTCATAACCCCGACTTCATACCAGGTCTAAAAATTATAGACTTTAAATGGTGGCTGGATAAGGGGTTGAACCGGATCGGCCATTTCTTTACTTTAAAGGAGGACCAATTTCCATGAAATTTTGTACCGAACAATTGGAAATTCCGGTCACGGAACATTTCAGATTCAAACAAATTCAACACTTTCTCCAGGGAGTCTGGAAATCTACAACGTCCCCTCTCAAGTTCACCCCTTTTGAAACTTGGTGCGGCCAGACCGTAGAACAGAGGGGAGGGATCACTGTAGTCTACCAGTCACTAGCCCATATGACCCAAAAAACCCCATATATGAGAGGCTGGGAAGAAGAGCTTCAAATAAGTTGGAGTTTGGATTCCTGGTGAACATCATTCTGTAGAGCTTTCAAGGGGATTCAGAACATCTCTTTGATAGAATCTAATCTGAAAGTAACGACCAGATGGTAAGGAAGATAGGGGGCGCTAGATACCATATTATTCAAGTGCTCTAAATAAATAAATAAATCTCCTGCATTACCAAAAAAATGGAAATGTAAGAAAGCTAGGGGGCGCTAGATACCATACTATTTAAGTGCTTTAAATAAATAAATATCCTGCATTACCAAAAAAATGAAAAACATAATAATGACAAATCATAATTAGATTACACATTGGAGTGCCCACAATAGTGAAACAAATATATAGTGATTGATTGTCCACATAAAAAAGTGTTTTGAAGTGGTTGAAATGATATCTTTCAATAATATCCCAATCTTGTTGCTGTAAACGAAAGGTTTTCCATCACCAAAGGAAAATAAGAAAAAGGAAAACACCTCGAAGTAGTAGATATCTGCTTACCAGATACCAATGACTCCTTTAGTTAAAAAGAGAGTCACTAGCGCTTGTGCAGGGTTGTGCCTGCTCACATGGATGGCCGGACTGTGGTTGGTATTATAGGCATGGATCGTTCCCGTCAAGCTCATTCAAGATAGGATAAGGATACATAGGAAACAAAAACAGTCTCCATAGTGTAAAACCATTTATTAAAAAAGTAAACAAATTAAAAAGCCAAATGGCCGCTTACATTGGTGGGTGCTTACTGTGAAGTCACCCTGACATGCAAGCAGCCCCAGTGCCGGGTAGGCACCCACCAATGTAAGCGGCCATTTGGCTTTTTAATTTGTTTACTTTTTTAATAAATGGTTTTACGCTATGGAGACTGTTTTTGTTTCCTATGTATCCTTATCCTATCTTGAATGAGCTTGACGGGAACGATCCATGCCTATAATACCAACCACAGTCCGGCCATCCATGTGAGCAGGCACAACCCTGCACAAGCGCTAGTGACTCTCTTTTTAACTAAAGGAGTCATTGGTATCTGGTAAGCAGATATCTACTACTTCGAGGTGTTTTCCTTTTTCTTATTTTCCTTTGGTGATGGAAAACCTTTCGTTTACAGCAACAAGATTGGGATATTATTGAAAGATATCATTTCAACCACTTCAAAACACTTTTTTATGTGGACAATCAATCACTATATATTTGTTTCACTATTGTGGGCACTCCAATGTGTAATCTAATTATGATTTGTCATTATTATGTTTTTCATTTTTTTGGTAATGCAGGATATTTATTTATTTAAAGCACTTAAATAGTATGGTATCTAGCGCCCCCTAGCTTTCTTACATTTCCATTTTTTTGGTAATGCAGGAGATTTATTTATTTATTTAGAGCACTTGAATAATATGGTATCTA